>NC_138369.1:4540601-4576386 GCF_054177405.1 Leptonychotes weddellii | reverse complement strand
GGCGCCTGCGTGGCTCAGTCGTTAAGCGTCTGCCTTCGGCTCAGGTCATGATCCCAGGGTCCTGGGATCGAGCCCCGCATCGGGCTCCCTGCTCGGCGGGAAGCCTGCTTCTCTCTCTCCCACTCCCCCTGCTTGTGTTCCCTCTCTCACTGTGTCTCTCTCTGACAAATAAATAAAATCTTTAAAAAAAAAAAAAAAAAGAAGCCGATGGGAGGCCTTGCAGTGCTTTGGAGGGAGCTCACTGCCATTCACCCTCCGAGTCTTTGCTTGGCGTCACTTCCGGCAGGAAGCCTCGCTCAAGCCCAGATGATATGGAGAGTTCTCCTGGGCCTCCTCTGGGGTGTGGGTTTTTATGCTCGCATCTCCGTCAGCCCCCTTGAAGGCAGGACAGAGTCTGTGCCGGGCAAGCCAGGCTGGGAGCGAGGGGACATTTGGTGGGGTAGGGGGCCTGGGAAGAGGCTGACCAAGGCTAGGGTGTCCCTACCTGGGGTGCCTGAGGGGCACTGAGTGAGCTGACCCCACTTTGCCCCCCCTCCCTCCTGACACCTGAGAACACCGAGGCCCAGAGGGAGGCGGACACCTGCCAGTGTCACTGAGCATTGCTGAAGCTTGAACCCGGGGCTCCTGCTTGGGTTGGAAGGGGAGAAGCTCGTTCAGTCCCACCAGCCAGTCTTGCAGTCCTCAGAGGCAGGGCAAGAGGCAGGGAGCAGAGAGTCCCTCAGTGACCCCCGCTGATGCTAAGGACAGCCATGCCCGCAAGACCACTAGGCCCTCTTGATCTGCTCCTTGGCCTCTTTGCTCATGGCTTCTCCCCTCTGATTTTTTTTTTTTTTTTAAGTCATCTCTATACCCAACGTGGGGCTCAAACTCATGACCTTGAGATCAAGAGTCACAGGCTCCACTGACTGAGCCCGCCACGTGCCCCTCCCCTCTGAGTTTTGATACAACTCATCCCAAACCTGCCCAGGCTGGGGACCAGGGCAGAACCACCCTCCCAGAGAGAAGGCTGCTGTTTGTCCAAAGGGTTCTCATCCTCTTGAGCCTTTGGCGCTCTGCCCACCAGTCCGTGAGCGAGCCCAGGCCATCCTCGAAGCTTCCCAGAGCATATCTGCACCCCTGGCCCTTCCTCCTGGCCTTCCCCTGCTGCCCCTTCCACGTGGCTTCTGCCGGCTTCCTTGCCCACACTCTCCCCTCTCTTGCTCTTGGAGTGTGCCCTGGGCAGCCCCACTGAGGCTCCCCCCCACCCAACCCCTGGTCCATTTCCTTCTCAACTGTGCCATTTGCGTTATTTTCCTGCCAGAACTTCATGAGCAAAGCCCATTTCTCTTGTCCTGCCGTCTGGAACGGTGTAGGCAGTGTAGCATGGCCACTAAGGGGGGGCCTGGGCCCCGGCTTTGCGGGCTACTAGCCATGTGAGTTCATGCAAACGGGGTCACCCCTTGCTGCCTCAGTTTCCCCATCTGTGAAAGGAGGGCAAAATAGCCCCTTCCTCGCAGGTTCCCTGGGAGAATAACAGATTCGTCCACGTGTTGCCCTTGGAACAGGGCACGGTCCTTAATCAGTGCTCAGCAAGAAGTCAGGTTTCATTTTGTTTTGTTTTCTCTGAAGTGGCTTTTCCAAAAAAGTAGGGTTCCCCGGGACAAACCCCAAACTGACGTGGCTCTTCCTCAGGGTTCTGGTCCCTTCCACTTGCTGGGGTTGGCTTCCGGAGCAGGGAAGCCTGTTAACTCTGGGCAGGGACGCTGTGGGATCAGGGTGGAGCCCGGTACAGCCTTTTGACATCGTAGGGGACGGCAGCAGCCCCGGCACAGGACTGACAAGAAAGTAGCCATGAGGGGTCCGCTCAAGGTTTTGGCTTCAAAGTAGCCAGGCTCTGCCCCACAGCAGGAGACGCTGAGGAGAGGATAGAAAACAGTTTCTGAGGGGAAACTGGTGTTATCTGGAAGACGGCCCTCCTGCTCCACCTCCTTTGTGTGTTCCTGCGGTCCACTCTCCGGGCAGAAATGTTTGGAAAACAATGACTCATGTGCTGGACAGCCTCTGCGCCCACCAAGGCCACACCTCCAGCCCTGAGCTGCCCCAGGAAGGACCCAGTATCCCCAGAGACCAGGCTGGGGCTGAGGCTTCCCTCAAGTGGCTTCCTGTGGACGCTTGTTATGTCTGTCTTCTGAGCCCATCTAGGACACAGGAGCAGGGGAACTACTCTCCCTGGATGCACAGGTTTCTCAAGTAGCATGGCCTTCAGGTGAGGCTAGATCCAGGGCCTCTGATGGTGTCCTTGAGAATCTGTCTTTCCCTGTTGCTTGGCTCTGCTTTCCTCTGTTTGGCATCATTCACAGACTCCACATGGGGACCAGACTGCTGCCATCAGCTCCAGACTTACATCAGCCTTGCTGTCTCTAGTTCTGGAGTTGAGGGGGCGGGGAGAATTTCAGGAATTAATCACAGTGACTCTGATTGCTTCACACATGCCTTTCCCTGAATCAGTCCTGGTGACCAGGGGTGTGTGGTGTTCTAATCGGTCAGGCCTGAGGTCATCAGGGGTGTTGTCAGCTCTGCTCTGGTCCTTGAGGACCGAGACTTGAGAGGGGGTTGGTTGCCCGGGACGGTTAGGGGAGTATTGCCGGGAAAGGAGGAACAGACGCTAGATGGGCAGCTATAAGAGATGCTCACCCTGGGCCTAAAAATGTGCCACAGGAACCCTGGGGAGGGAGCACACTGCTGCACTTTTGGGAATTTGGGAAAGCTTTACAAAGGAAAGGAGGTCTGGAGCTGGGCATTGAAGGATGAGTAGGAATTTGCCAAGTGGCAGCTCAGGGGCAATGCTGACCTTATGATCCAGTGGGCAGCAAAGCAGGCGTAGGCAGGAAGATTGGTTGTTGCTCATGCGCTCTACTTCTGTGTCTAGCGATGGTCCCTTCTGCCGGATCTGCCACGAGGGAGCAAATGGGGAGAGCCTGCTGTCCCCATGTGGCTGCACTGGTACGCTGGGGGCCGTTCACAAGAGCTGTCTGGAGAGGTGGCTTTCCTCGTCCAACACCAGCTACTGTGAGTTGTGCCACACGGAGTTTGCAGTGGAGAAGCGGCCCCGGCCCCTCACAGAGGTATGCTTGGGAGCCCCAGGTTGGAGCGGGCAGGGGGCAGGCAGACAGGCCTGGGGCCGGAGGAGGGAACTGCCCAGGAGGATCCTTCTCTATGGAGTGGACCTCCTTCTCCCCCACCCCCGTGGTAGAGTCTGTGGATGGGGGTGGGGAACCAGGCCCGAGACCCCGTGCCCCCTCCCTGTTCGGTCACCCCTGAAGCTGAGACCTGAAGAATGAGGAGCCAGCAATGCCAAGGACCCAAGCTGGGGAAGGACAGTCCTGGCAGAGGGCACAACAAGTGCAAAGGCCCTGAGGTCAGGAAGAGTTCGGCGTGCTTGATGCAGCCTGGGTGGCTGGAGTGGAGCGAGTTACAGGAGGGGGAGAGTGGCCCGGAGGAGGTATTGGCAGCTACTCCGGGCTTTGTGGGCTGTGCCCAGGAGCTTAGACTTTAGCCTGAGCGGAGTGGGTCAGGCCCGAGATGAGCATTCTCGGGCGTGGTGGCTGCCGCACTGCTCTCCGGAGCCCTGCTGGCTAATGGGTGCCCCCGGACTCCTCCGGGCCTGCTTGGAGGGGGCAGCTGAGCGCTGTACAGTCATGTTGCTGGGCTGGGGGTGGGCTCTTGGAAAGGCCCCTGGCCCGCCCGGGGTGGCTGGGTGTTTAGGAGAACAGTACGGTGGGAGAGGCAGCACCCGCCTGCACCCCTCTCCCTTTGCCCTCGCCCTCCAGCCACATGGGCCTCCTCCCTGCTGTACTTTGCCCAGGCCACATACTCCCATATCAGGGCCCCACATTTGCTGTTCTGCAGCCTGGGGTGCCGTCTCCCCCGTTCTTCACATGGCTGCTCTGCTCATTCCGTTCAACTCACGGTCCCCTCCTCAACAAGGCCGTCCCCTCCCCGACCGTCCACCCCATTTCATACCTCTTGTACTAGCGTGGGAGGTCCGGGAGGGCAGGGACCCTTCTGTTCCATTGACCGGAATTACCATGAGCGAAGCCCACTTCTCTCGCCCCTTCATCTGCGGGGGCCCTGCGACAAGACCCCCCAGCCAGACCCCCCCCCAGCTTGCAGTCCTGGCTCTGTGGGTGACCAGTTGTGTGAGTTTGCACAAATGAGTCCGTCCCTCTGTGCCCTCAGTATCCCCCGTCTGCACAATGGGGGCACCTAGCAGGACCTGGGAGCTCATCGTAGGCTCAGTAAGTATGGGAGGGAAGGAAAGTACAGAGGGTGGTGCACGGCCAGAGGCTGGTCCTGCGGGGCCCGCCCATCCAGATGGGTGTCTGCAGGCAGAGGCGCGAGGCCTGGAGGTCCCGCACCCCCATCCCCAGGCCGGGGCTCGTGGGAGGGCGTTACGAAGCTCGCCTCAGCAGCTCCTCCCCCCACCCCCGCAGTGGCTGAAGGACCCGGGGCCTCGGACAGAGAAGCGGACGCTGTGCTGTGACATGGTATGCTTCCTGTTCATCACGCCACTGGCTGCCATCTCAGGCTGGCTGTGCCTGCGCGGGGCCCAGGACCACCTCCGGCTGCACAGCCGGCTCGAGGCCGTGGGGCTCATCGCACTCACCATTGCCCTGTTCACCATCTACGTCCTCTGGACGCTGGTGAGTGGCTGCCAGCAGGAGGCATCTGGGGGTCTCTGGTTCAGAGCAGGCTGGCCAGGGCTTTGGGCAGTGGCTTGGGGGCCTCCCTGCCTGCCTCTGCCCGGGTGGAAGTGATTCCCAGCATCTCACGGAGCTCCAGATTCTGAGCCCAGCCAAGGCCCAGGGAAGCCGTGAGTTGGGGGTGAGCCTCCACCCCCAAGAGATGAGGACACCTGACTGGCAGTATTGAATGGAGGCCCGCCATCCACAAGCTCAGCAAGACTAGCTGGGGTCAGGGGATAGAGAGGGCGGGAGGGTGAGAGGAAGAGCGAGACCAGAAGACTGGGAGAGAAAGAGCAAGAGAATGAGAGGGACAGACAGGAAGCTGAAGAGCTGGAGAGGGAAGGCCACTGGGATTGAGAGGGACTGGACTGGCAGCCATTAGGACCCTCGCCCAGAGAGGAGCCCCCCAGTGTCACCTCTTAGGTCTAACCACTGTTGTCTAGCTGTGGGAGCATTCCCTTCTCAAAAAGGATTGGCATCCACTAGCAGGTTTTTTCTTTTCTTTCTTTTTTTTTTTTAAAGCATATAGTATGAAACCATAGGTACTGCTTCGTAGTCTGCTTGCTTTCGCTTTGCTGATGTCCTTTAAAAAAAAAGGCAGCCACCCAACAGTTATTCATGGTCTGGATGTACCATATTTATTTAACTAATCCCTTTTGATGGACACCGGGATTCTTTCCAATGTTTTCTTCCCCTTCCTTTTTTTTTTTTTTTTCCCTGTTATGAACAGTGCTTTGAGCACCACCTGCGCAAATGCCTTCTTGGAACTTGCTTGATCAAAGACTATGAACCATTGACATTGGTTTTAAAAAAATTTTTTTATAGACTTTATTTATTGGGTCAGTTTCAGGTTCACAGCAAAATTGAGCAGAAGATACAGAGAGTTCTCGTATATCCCCATCCCCATCCCCGGCCTCCCCCGCCATCAACGCGGGATCAGAGGGGCACCTCCATTACAGACGAGATCGGGCGCATTCAGGGTGGTATGGCCGTAGACGGGGCACCTCCATTACAATAGAGGAAACCTACATCGACACGTCACTATCCTCCCGAGCCTCCGTGGCTTACAGTAGGGTTCACACTTGGTGCTGTACGTTCTGTGGGGTTTGGACAGATGGATGATGAATGTACCCACCGTTACGGTATCATACAGAGTAGTTACACTGCCCTAAAAGTCCTCTGGCTCCGTCTGTTCATCCCTGCCCCCCCCCCCCCCCGCCCAACTCCTGGCACCACTGATCCTTGTACCCTCTCCATAGTTTCATCCTTACAGAATGTCACAGAGCTGGAATCATGCAGTCTGTAGCCTTGCAGCCTGGGTCCTTTCCCTTAGTGACCTGCATTTGAGGTTCTTCCATGTCTTTTCATGGCCGGAGAGCTCATTTCTTTTTTTAGCACTAATATTCCCTTGTCTGGATGTCCCGCCATTTATTTGTCCACTCACCTCCCGAAGAACATCTTGCTGGCTTCCGAGTTTGGGCAATTCTCTGACCCGGTGACATTTAATCCCTTCCAAGAGGCTGTACCACTTCAGTCCCATCCTGGGAGAAACAGAAAGGGAGCTCCTTGCTCCCTGCCGCCGACCCCTGCACTTTGCAGGGTCCCGAATGCCGGTGGGGAGTTTTCACAGGAGAGTGAATGGGTGTGTGTACACAGTCCGTGTGAGAGATGTATGAACGCTGTCTCTGCTTCTGGAAGCATGAGCCTGGCCCTGGTTTGGGCCAGAGCAGGTGCCACCTGGGCTCAGTGTCCCTCCCCTGGGGTGGAGACCAGCGGCTGGCATTCCCACCCACCCCCACCCTGCCCTGCAGGTCTCCTTCCGCTACCACTGCCAGCTATATTCTGAGTGGAGAAGGACCAACCAGAAAGTTCGCCTGAAGATCCGGGATGCAGATGGCTCGGAGGACGCCCAGCACTCCTCACTGGCAGCAGGACTCCTGAAGAAGGTGGCAGAGGAGACACCCGTGTGAAGGCCGGGCCAGCAGGGCCAGAGGCAGCTGGTGACGCCCTGGTATTTAGAAGGACAAAACCGCCCGACCCTTCCTGCACGGCCTGAATGCTTCTTAGGCCGAGAGACACCAAGCGGAGCTGTTTTCCGTGATCCCACGTGAAGATATTTTCCAGCTGTTTTGCACACTGTGGTACATGAGGACAGATGGACGTGGCCCTGAGCTTCGGACAGAGCAGGCACCCTGATCTCGTTCTGAGGCCCACCCGGCCCCCTTGGGGGCCAGCAGCCACGGCCGTAGGTGAACCAGGGCGCCCACGGGGCTGGGAGGTTCCGCAAGCTTCTTGCACTTCTCTGCACCTGACAGGCTCGCTTTCCTGGCACCCCTCGACTTTATAAAGTTGCACTGCGTTTCAAAAAAACCCACCCCGAATGAATAAAAGGAGCCCTTGCTGGACAAAACGGACTTGTCAGTTACATTTCTGAACCGAGGCCTCAAAGGGAGGCACCTGAGACCTGAAGGGAGTCAGGTTAAAAAAAACAAAACCAGCCCCTCAGCTGGTTTTGAGGGATCTGTTGTAGAAGCCTGGAAGAAGCAAAGCCTGGGTTTTTGAGTGAAGAGCAGGTAGCAGGGTTATATAATAAATGATTTAAAGTAAATACACGTAAGAAGAACACTTTCCATTTACTTTGCATCTAGAGTGGGCCAGGTATCATGCTGGGCCCTTTACACTCCTAGTCACTATACTTAGCGAGGGTTCCCTGATTCTGAGCCTTCGCAGGTGCCCTCCCTCTGCCCATCCTCAGTGGCAGGAATGGCTCTTACCTCCAATTTACAGAGAAGATTGAGGCTCAGAGCAGGAAAGCCTTTGTCTGAAGCTCCACGGCTCCAGGAGGCAGAGATAGGGTTGACCCCCTGGTCCACATGGCTCCAGTGTGGAGCGTTCTGTGTCCCCTTCTGGGAGGACTCAGGAAAAGAAGCAGAATATGGTCATGCTAGTAACAGCATCTACTTCTTGAGCTCTTTCTGAACTTTGTACATTTGAGGGTTCCCTGCATTGAGCCACATTTATTACTCAGAGCAGATCCAAAAGGTGGGTTCCGGGGTTCTCTTATGAATCCCATTTGCAGATGAGCAAACAGAGGCTCAGAGCCCTGGGGTTACTCACCCAAGATTTCACATCCTGGATGGGTCTAGCACAGTGTCTGGCATGTTCTCTTGTTTACCGCATGAATGCCCGTCTGCTGTGTGGCTCACCCAGAGAGGGAGAAAAACCCTTTCTGCCCTAGATGAAGAACATGGGGGAAGCCAGCCCGGCCACAGCAGGGCCTGGGGGGGGGGGGGGGAGAGCAAAGGGCAAAGGCCTGGAGGCTGGAAACTATGTGGCCTGTGGGAGGAGCAGCAGGGCAGCTGAGCCATGCTTGGAGCCCTGAGATTCAGGGGCAGAGGGGCAGGAGAGAGGCAGCTGAAGAGATGAGCAGGCGTCTGCAGAACAGGATCATACCCAGTGCCCCAGCTCAGCTGGCACTCAGGGCCCTTCTCATGCTTGTGGTTTTTTACACTATACAGGCCTGGCACCCACCTCTCCAGGCCAACTTTGGAATATGCTGTCCCTGGAGAGAGTGCAGAGGCCCCAGGATCATGAAAAGAGAAAGCTTTTTCCTTTGCATATCTCTTCTAACACTTTTATTTTATTTATTTATTTTTAAAGATTTTATCTATTTATTTGACAGAGATACAGCGAGAGAGGGAACACAAGCAGGGGGAGTGGGAGAGGGAGAAGCAGGCTTCCCGCTGAGCAGGGAGCCCGATGTGGGGTTTGATCCCAGCATCCCAGGATCATGACCTGAGCCGAAGGCGGACGCTTAACCACTGAGCCACCCAGGCGCCCCCAACACTTTTATTTTTTAAAGATTTATTTATTTGAGAAAGAATGCATGTGCATGCAAGCTGGGGAGAAGCAGAATGAGGGAATCTTCCTGCAGACTCCCCTCTGAGTGGGGAGCCCCGATGCAGGGCTGGATCCCAGGACCCTGAGATCATGACCTGAGCCAAAACCAAGGGCTGGACACTTAACCACTTAACCGACTGAGCCACACAGGTGCCCCTCTTCTGACACTTTCAATTACAGTGAGGAGAAAATTGTAGGTTGGTGCTAGGCAGTCTTTAATGACCCTTAACCCTAGCAAAAGAGAGAGCAAGTCTTGGGTTCAGAGCTGTTGGCTGTGTACACAACTGAATGGCATCACCCTCTTATTTTTTATAAGAAACTATTTACAGCAAGTTTTCAATATGTAGTGTTAGGTAAGGCAAAATTTAAAAACCTATTTCTTTAAAGGAAAAAAAAATGTGTGTCAAAGGAGAGTATGAAGAAAATCAGAGTTCAGGAGATGGCAAAACCCAGGAATGTGGGCAGTGTTGGGTTAAGTCAACCAGCCCATAGGAACCTAGCCTGGAAGTTTGTCTCCTCAACCAGGGCCTGGCTTGTTCCTGATTTCCAGTCACACTCACTGCAGGGGAGGGGAGTGGAGAGACAGGTGGCTTCATGTCTCCACTGCTTTGCATTTGGACTCTTTTCCCTCATTCTGACAGACCGTTGTGGCCTCTTCCATCATCTCTGAGCCTTGCTGAGCAAGGGGATTCAGAGGTTTGGTGAGGCTCCTTCTGCCCCAGGGATCCCTCCAGTCTAGGAGAGGTCTAAGGGAGAGGAAAGTAAGCTTAGATACCAGTGCAGCCCCAGGAGAAGAGCTGGTGTGGACAGGGGAGGGGTTGTGGGAGGAGGAGGGCCTTGGAGATGGTTGATAGAAGGAAATTCTATGAGACAGAGGAGTTTGGGGAGTATGTGGGAATGGGGGCCTAGCCCCCGTGTCAGGCTGGGCTACTGGATTTCTTCTCTGGGCCTGGAACTCTCAGCCTGGGTCAGAATCGCCAGGCTGAATTAAGCAGCTAGGACAGTGTGGCAGATGAGATATTCCCCCAGAGCCTGATGATATGCAGCCATTCTGTGGGAGAGGGGGTAAAGAAAACTTTCCCTTTGTAAACCTAGAGGGAGTTCAGTGGTTGGATGGGAACTTCTCCAAGATTCAGTGAAGCCTTTCAAAGTTCCAGAGACACTGGGGAGGGGGGTGCTGTGGGGAAAGGGAGCTGGAGGCCTCTGAAGGCTTTCCTGGGCTCCGGCTTCTTCCCAAGGCCAACCTGGTTGCCCTAGGACGCAACCTGTAACAGCCCTTGAAAACCTGTTTCTGGGCAGAGCCAGTTCTTCAGGACAAAGGGATCCAGGGGCAGACAGAAAGGAGCCCCCGTTAAGGTTAATGGGCTCTCTTGGCCTGTGACTCATTTCTTCTATCCTGTTGGGATTATTGCTTGTTCATTCACGCAAGAAACATCCGTGAGCACATACTAAGTCCCCAGCTTCATGTTTCGGTTGTTGGTTAATGGGTTCAGTGAGAGGAACTTGGGCCATGAGCTCTGCACTCAGGAGCTCCCAAACTGGTGGGGAGACAGGCCAGACGGAGCCCAGGTATTCTTGGTGCAGGATGATACTTGCTTAGGGAGACAGCATTTTGTACAGCAGTCCTGTCGAGCCCGGCCAGTGTCCTGCCTTCCTTGTCTAGCTAATTCCTTTATATCCTAGTAAACAAAACTTTCGCAGCCTCTCTGCGCCGGCTCTGATTACAGGAAGCTGGGAGTGAGTAGGTCCGCGTAGGGAGGTGGGGAGGTGCGTCCCCTCCCCGACTTCGAGAGTGGGTGGAGAATCCAGTAGGTGCCTAACGCAAATTGGTTGCGGTAATGAATGAATAACAGCTGCGGGTCCGCGCTTGCGCGCGGCGGGGGCGTGGCCCCGAGCAGGGGCGTGGCCCGTGGCGGGAGGGGACGAGGCGGGAGCGGGCCGCGGCGCGCGCAGGCGTTACTGGTCGCGCCGAGTCACGTGAGCGCGCAGGCGCAGCGGCTCGCATCCCGCTCCCTCACACAAAGCCCAGACGCGGAGAAAATGGCGGCAGGGGTCGAAGCGGCGGCCGAGGTGGCGACGACGGAGACCAAAATGGAGGAGGAGAGCGGCGCGCCCGGCGTGCCAAGCGGCAACGGGGCTCCGGGCCCGAAGGGGTGAGTATTCCACGGCTCCTTGTCCCGGGTCGGGCACCTTCGCGGCGGCCGCCTGCGGCTCCGTTAGGTCTGTTGGCGGCCTCCCACCGGCGCGGCCTCGGCCTGGGCCTTCCCCGCCGGTCCTGCCGAGGGTGGGGGCGGCCGAAGCCGTGAGGAGTGAAGCCGGGTGGCCCCTTGAGCGCCTCAAGGATCGCCGCCTCCTCCCAGGCCGCGGACCTCCGCCCCGCCGGCGCCTGCAGGCCGGGCCCGACACCGAGGCCTGAGGCCGGGCCCCTGCGCACGGGGATGATGGCGCGGGCCCGGGAGCCGGGGAGTCGTCGAGTCCGCCGCCCGCCAGCCTGTCGGGTGACCTTCGGTTGAGTGGTTTCACAGCCCCCCTCCCCTACCGCCCGGGGTCTCAGTTTCGCGATCCGTAAAGTGGGGGGAGGGGAGAGAGTGCGCGCGCAGAGGTTCGCGCGCGGTGAGCCCCGGTAAACGGCAGCCGAGGCAGGCGGGTAGGTCTCGGCGGGGACTGCGAGGCCCGTTCGGGGCGCCTCCTCTTCCTTTTCTCCTTCCCCCGCCTCGCGGGGAGTGCCTCGGTCGGAACCGCCGCTAGCCCTACGTTCTGGCCCCGGCTCGAGTCCCTCGCGGCGTCCCTCGCTCCTCCCAGGTGCGCAGTACGTAACCGTAGAGAGTTCGGATCTGCTGCTCAGTGTTCACCCTTAGAAACAAGCAAACAAAGAGGGCGGGTGGGGGGGGGGGAGAAAGCTCCTCTTCCGTGTTCCAGGGGAAGATTTTTCCTTCCTTAGGCGGGCTCGCCGACTTTCGAACTTCGTCACCTATTCTAGTCCAGCCTGGGGCTCTGTCTTGGGGTTCTTGGTTTTTCAAGTTTAATTAAAGCTTTAACGCATCATCTTGTGTCCCCATGAAACCCAGCCATTCTGATAGCAGTCATTTGAAAGACGCGGAGAGACGTTGTGTCTACAGCCAACAGCTGGGAGGAGAGGGGACTTCTGGGCGCACATTTGATTTCCTACAAATTTTTTAAAAATTGTGGTAACATACATAACCTACGATTTACAGTTTTAAACATTTTTGAGTGTGCGATTCAATGACATTAAGCGCATTCACAGTGTTGTGCTACTACATCCTATGTTCACGTCCAGAACTTTATCACCTTCCTAAACTGGAGCGATTACACAGGAATTTACTCTTAAGCCTCATTCCTCAGCTGCTGGTTACCTCTGTTACAGGTTTCTGTCTCTTATGAATTTGCCTTCCCACAAATTTTTTAATATGCATAACTAGAGTTTGTGGAGATTGAAAATGAGTGCAGTTAAATTGGCTTTATGTGAATGAGCATTCAATAAATACTGGCTTTGTTAAACTTTCTCTCCTTAGGTGGGGAGGAACAAAATACCATGGTTACTGGTCCTGAGAAATCAACAGAAAGGCATCCTGGAAGTATTCCCAACAATTTGCTATTGAAAACTGGAAGGAGATGTGCTCATTTGGACTTTTTTCATCATCTTTTGGGGAGCCTCGTAGGATTTCTAAGGGCCATATTTGGGGGCGTTTAAGACACATTTCCTTTTTTCTTTTAAAGCATTTATCACAGGATGAAATGCTGCTAGAACTGTTAGGTGAGAAGTTTGGTTATAGATTATAGCAGCTGGGGTACATTTTTCAAATTTCCCATTTTCCACTGTTCATTTTAAGTAGTAATTTTGTGACTGATTTATTTAACATGTGGACTATTAGGAAGAACCTGAAGGTTTTAGAGATAAAACAGCCCTTGTTGGAATAAACCCAGAGTCTAGGACTGCTTAATCGTGGATATTTTGGGGAGGTAGCAACAGATCTATTTTGTAGGGCCTGTGGAAATTTTTTTCTTTTCTTTCCTTCATTCCTTTTTTCTTTTCTTTCCTATGAGGAAGCTCTCGAAACAGAGCTCTTTAGAATAAAGCCCTTGCCCAGAGGAGGAAGCACTTTACATTTCTGTAGTAGGGTAATTAGGCTGTGTTAGAAGTAAAAGGAGTTACCTGGTGGGGAGCTTGCAGGGGCCACCCTCCCTCCAACCTAACCTGCTTGCAGGGGCCACCCTCCCTCCAACCTAACCTGCTGGGGGCAGGGAGATGTATCTTTGGTTGGAGAGGGAAAGATGATGATTGGGGAGAGGCTGAGAGGAGAGTGTCCAAAGACTAGGGATTTGGGTGTATGCTTTGCATATTTGTAAAAAATTGAAGCTGCTGTGGCACTTACTGCTAAAACACTGGGGGCCAGCTGGTGGGGCAATGAATTCCAGGCTAAGGAATCTAGATTTTTATCTTGAAAGCCTTTGAAGGATGGGAATTGAGTGAAACTTCATTCTTCTGACCTGTCTGTACCAGGAGTGGAGTGTGCTGTAAACCAAAAAGGCAATGAGCAAGCAAGCTTGATTGAGGACCCCAGATAGGAAAGCTTATTTTTCAGTTCCTTTTCTTCTGGGTGTGGGAGGAGGATTTGTTTTATTTTGATGCAAAATCTTCCATCTAAAGGCGATCAAGATTCAGAGTTAAGAGTATATTTAGTCAGGGAAGAAGTGTTTATTTTAGAGGACTATATAAGGGTTTAGGTGTGTGTCCGTCCCCCCCCCCCTTAAGTAAAGGTTGTACCATATATTTAAAATCAGTGACTTAACCTATTCCTTTTCTAAATCTTGTGGCTGAATCAGAAAATTGAGAGATGGAGATTATTTAAAAATAAAAAATTATACTTAGTATAGATTGGCAGGGAGGTAAAATAGTGATAACTCTTTTTAGAACTGAGAAAAAAAATTTTTTTAAGCAATTGAGGAAACTCCAGTTAAGGAAATTGACCCAGATGCCTTCGGCTCAGGTCATGATCCTGGAGTCCCGGGATCGAGTCCCGCATCGGGCTCCCTGCTCGGCGGGGAGTCTGCTTCTCCCTCTGACCCTCCCCCCTCTCCTGCTCTCTCTCTCATTCTCTCTCAAATAAATAAATAAAACTTTAAAAAAAAAAAAAAAAAAAAAGGAAATTGACCCAGAGACTAGGGATGACCATCTAGACTCCAAGGCCCTATTTGCTTCCACAGTACTACCCTGGTAACCTCTCTAAACACAGTCATTGAAAGTGTTTTATTTAAACCACATTCTCTGGTTTGCAATGATTTGAGTGTTTGCTGTACTTTAAAAAGTGACTGTATACTTGATAAAAAGGATTTTTTGAGGCACATTAGATTGTGAGCTCAACTTTAGAGGGGGTTCTGGATTATTTGAATGCATGCTGCCAGCTCTTGACTTTCACTTTGCTCTTTGGTTTTATTCATGGCTATGCAAAGAGATACTAGTCTGCAAAGAATAGGTTGTTTCTTTTTGGGGTTCTCAGATGGACTCTCCCATGATCATGTTTTACAGTCATGGAGTTGAAAGCTGAATCACTCCTTTGGGTAGTCTGTAATGAGTACAGTGCCTAGGCATCCTCAGCCACCACCCTGGTGGGCTTGTTTTAATCACTATGTAACGGTAGAAGGCTAGGAGTGAATCAGTCCCTCTCAAGAAAATTATTGGTACAGAAATATATCAGTGCGACAGTTATTGTGTGCCAAATCATCTTTAAACCTGTAAGTGTGGATGGTAATATCCTTTTACAAAGGAAGGAGCTGAGGCCTAGCAAAGACCCTGGCGTTGTGGTTCAGACCTAGATGTGTGGTGCTTAGTCACCTGTAGTGCTGCTCCTTTGGATATTGTACTGGACATTTACCAAGCTGCTTTTTGTTAGGTTGTTTGTTGATTCTCACAGCATCCCTGTGGCCTACTCTGGATACAGGTTATGCTGGTTTTGCTGGTAAAGAAACAGAGGTAGAGAGCTTGAGTTGCAAGGATAGTTGACAGGTGGATCTGGAGCTAGAATAGTGCTATGAGTAGTGCTCTGTGCACTAAATATATTAGAGGAGCTCAGGCCCTAACATAAGGGATGATTCTCAAGGGGCTTGTGGGGGGAGGAGGAGTCTTCTCCCTCAGAGACGTGATCAGGATTTCAGGGTGTTGGAGTTGCCGTTTCAAACTACACTCTGAAAAACTGAAAGTAATGAGGGTATTGAATGCTGTGAAGCGAAAGAGAGGGTAGGGATTTGGCAAATGGAGCAGTTTTTTGTGGAGCAGGCTCTGTCTTCTAGTTGTGGTGTTTAGGTACAGTATAATTCTCGTTTGGTGGAGCAGTGACATGAAAAATGATAATTCTCAAAGAATACAGTGAAACAGTTCCCAAGCCATATTAGACATACTTCATTTTCATGACTCGGAAGGTACTTAGAGATATTTTAGGCTTGTTTTTTGATGTATTGTGAAATAGGTTGATAGAATGTTAGAAAAAATTTTTATTTATATTGGGTCTATTTAGACCGTAAGGTGGATGATTGGGTGCCAGAATAGACAGTGTTCATTGGCAACCTCAGCACTACCTGGGAATTGAGAGCCAGTTAGCAAGGAGAATATTTTTTTTTTTTTTTTTAAAGATTTTATTTATTTATTTGACAGAGACACAGTGAGAGAGGGAATACAAGCAGGGGGAATGGGAGAGGGAGAAGCAGGCTTCCTGCGGAGCAGGGAGCCCGATGTGGGACTCGATCCCAGGACCCTGGGATCATGACCTGAGCCGAAGGCAGACGCTTAACGACTGAGCCACCCAGGCGCCCCAGCAAGGAGAATATTAGTAAGACATTTAGCTGGCCTAAGTAGGTCTCTTATTGTGGTTTCCATTTCTTTGAAAGATTCCATATTTGATACTTTATGTTGGAGTTACAAGTAAGTTACTGCAGTTAGATTTGAAATTTAACAAACGTAAGTAGGAACTTAATTATATTGCATTATTGGCACAGTAAGCTGCATATATTAGAAATGTGCAGCATAAGTGTCAGTATTATGAATCCCTCACTGAGTCAAGGTAACAAATACGTCCATGACCCCCAGCAATTTTTTTCTCACCTCTGTAATCTTCTGAGTCCTCCCTTTCTCCACCCCCAGGCAACATTTCTGTCCAGGGGACATTTGGAAGTGTCTTGAAGATATTTTTGATTTTTACATTCAAGACTGAGGGATTGGGTTGCTGCTGAGATCTTTTGGGGAGAGGTCAGGGATGCATGTGGAAGCCCCACATAACAGAGCTTTTGTCCCAGAATGTCACTAGTGCTGAGGTTGAGAAACCCTGCTGTGGATTAGTTTGCCAGATTAGATTTTCTCAAATACAAAATTTTGTATGATGGAATCATACTGTATTGTAACTCTTTGGTTTCTTCGAGTGTTTCTTGTTGCATGTAGTTCATTACTTTTTGTTGCTGAGTACTATTTCAATTTATGGATCTACTACAGTTTGGTTTTTCATTTACCTGTTAGATAAATTTCCGGTTTGGGACATTACAAATAGTATTGCTGTGAACACTTAGGTACAGATTTTTATATGGATATATGCTTTACTTTCTCTTGGAAAAGTATTGGCTGTGGACGATTGGGTCATATGGTAGATGTGTATTTAACATTTTTAACGTCTATAAATTTGGGGTATTTGGGATTAAGCAGTTTTGTCAGTGTTGTCAAAATACAATCCATTTATAAAAACGTACTTCTAAAAAGTTTTTGAAGGTAAGTGTTTACAAATATCTTAGGGCTAGAGAACACTACTCCCCTAATTTTATCCTGAAGATAAGTGAAAAAATGGGATTGGACATTTTAAAAATGAACTTTTCAGGATACCACTCTTAAAACTCTCACATTAGCTATACCTGAATATGTACCTTGAGTGAGATTTCTTTGAGGGTGGTCTACAATTCTTTTAAGACGCGTTGATGGTGTAGAGGTTATTTAAGAAAAAATAAAATTTTAGAAGGGGGCCCTGGCTGGCTCAGTCGGTAGAGCATGTGATTCTTGATCTCAGGGTTGTGAGTTCAAGCCCCACGTTGGGCATAGAGCTTACTTAAAAAAATAAAAAAAGGGTTGCTGGTGATCATTGGATTTATGAAAATGTCAATTTTTAAAGTGACGAGATAGTTCTAAGCCCATTTACTTAGGATGAAACTTCTCAGAGAGTGGAAATGATTAGCCAGAGAAGGATTTGGGTAGAGTGCTGTGCTCACATCTTGGACATAATCCATATGAGCTGCTTTCTTGATGGTGAGCCATGTGATGTGGATTAACCCCAAACCAAATACCCAGCTTCTGTGGTTCGACTGGGTAGCTAGCCTATTCTTAGCCATAATCATCTGCAGAATATGGGCTGGACACTTGTTACCTGCTTTGACTGTAATTAGTTATTTATACATCTTGTAATTAATAAGATGAGCTAAGCAGGTCTGTGAAAACACAGACTGGAACTATTACTGTGTCATGGACCTTGTGTCAGAATAATGTTTTTTAATGTAAATTATAGAGTGTGTGGGTTTCAAAAGAAACCAGTTATATTAAAATACGTTTCTATCCGCAGACCCTGTCTGGAGGTCCATGAATGGTGCTCTACATTTTATGAAATTTTACTAACATTTGCCTTCTTAACTGCCAGGAGCAAGAGACACGTTGGCAAATACGCTGTTTGGCAGACTGGTGTGGGACTTTCATATGGAGTAGACAGGTGGCCTCTGTGATGGTTGAGGGTTTCCTTTGAGATCTGCTTGTGGTGTGCAGCCAGCTTCTGGAGGATCTGTTATTAACTTGGGGTAGACAGTAGAATTCTAGGAATTTTGCGGATTAGAGTGGCTATACTCCTCCATATCTGCTAGCCTCTGTGAAGGAAGTCTATTTATTGCCTGTTGGTATATGTGAAATCATGGAGGAAACTGCTTTTCTTACTTTTGCCGAGGAGGATACCTTCACTGGGTTACCACTTGGCACCTTGTGTTTGGATAGGAGGGACCAGCAGGGAAAAAAAAGAAACAACTTTGGGGCTTCAAAAAGTTGCTAAAATTTTCCAAGTGGAGTGGCTGGCTGACTCAGTTGGTAGAGCATGTGACTCTTGATCTCAGGGTCGTGAGGTAAAGCCCCACATTAGGTGTATAGCTTACTTAAAAAAATTATTTTTTAATTCCAAGTAAATATGTTACAAGAACAAAGTCCTGTAGCTGTCATCTGGTATTTGAACCTTACATCTTCCACAGAAGGAAGACATATCCTAGAATAAATATCAGCCCTTTAATTAAATTTAATTAAAGGTAGGTTTATAAATCATTAATACCATAATCTTGGCTTTTTGTTTTTTCCATTTTTGTCAAGGATCACAAAGTCTCTGCTAGACCGTGTGGTTTGGGAGTTGCTGGATTTTCACTGGTGGGAAGCATAGGGCTTGGTAAGCAAAAAGTGCGGGACACAGTACAGGAAGTAGAGGAACTTCCTGTCTGCCGGATCCCAGTTGTTCATGGTCACCTCTCTCAGGTGTCTGCCTGTGGTCACAGGGGGCTGATATTTGATATATGAGTGGGCAGCTCATGGAGTAGTTTCACTTGGCCAATGCATGGCGTGTTGGCACACACCGGTCTGTTTCTCTTTGCTGTGGCCAAGGCTTCCAGCCTGATGTCTGGTTCTGTGCTTTTGGAAGTTTGCTTTTCTTCTGAAACTTATGTCATGTCCTAATCTAAGCCGAATTTGTATCTGTAGAGTTTAGAAATGAAGTGTTACAGTGTGGAGATGCCTGACACACAAAGGTAAAGAATATTATAGGAAAAGCCATGCCAGAAAAGCATTCACCCTTTGCTGAAGGTGGGATCTTTTCCTATATTGTCTTTTACCTACCTGGGTTGCTCAGACTTCGGTTTTCCTAGGGTTGTATAGAAAATGGCTTTTTTCCGGTTTAAAAAAAAAATTTTTTTTAATTGTGGTGAAATATATGTAAAATTTGTCATTTTAACCATTTTAAGTGTATAGTTTAGTGGCATTAAGTGCTATGTTGTGCATTATACCACTATCCATTTTCAGAACTTTATCATCCCAAACAGAAACTCGCATCCATGAAACAATAACTCCCCATTGCCACCTCCCCCCAGCTTCTGGTAACCTCTCTTCTGTCTCTATGCCTGGCTTATTTTGCTTAGCATGATATTTTCAGACTTCATCTGTGTTGCAGCATCTATCAGCATTTCATGCCTTTTATGGCTGAATAATATTCCATTGTATGGCTATACCACATTTTGTTTATTCCATTTCTGTTGGTGGACACTTGGGTTGTTCCACCTCTTGGTTATTATGAATAATGCTGCTATTTGGTGTACAAGTATCTGCTCCTTCCTTTCACTTCTTTTGGATCTGTACCCAGGAGTGGAATTGTTGGGTCATATGGTAATTACGTGTTTTAACTTTTTGAATGACTGCCAAAATTTTCTATAGTGGCTGCACCATTTTATATTCCTACTTAAAAAAATTTTTTTTCCCGCACAACAAAAAGATAGTTTTCTTTATGAAGTTAAGGTTAATTGGGGCTACGTGCACCAGCTCATTTCTGTTCCATGAAGTCTTGCAAATCTTCTCTTTTCCTGTTTCTGGCGAAATTGAAGCACCTTGGGCAGGGAGTTGGCCTCTTGCTCCCATCTCTGTTAAAGCTCCTAGGAATGTATGAAGGCATAGGAGAGCACAGTTTCTTGGGAATGGCTTCTTGATAGGTGGGTTTTAAGGAGGGCACTACTGTACCTTTCTGTTCTACGAGCACTTAAGTTTGAATGTGTCAGATCAAAGTCAGTATTAGTCTTGTGTTAGATGTAACTGTGTGGAATTGTAAACCTGGCAAATCAAATACTGTCTTTCATATTGTGCTAACATATGGACCCTTTTTTTCCCTTCGAATTCAGTGAAGGAGAGCGACCTACTCAGAATGAGAAGAGGAAGGAGAAAAACATAAAAAGAGGAGGCAATCGCTTTGAGCCATATGCCAATCCAACTAAAAGATACAGAGCCTTCATTACAAACATACCTTTTGATGTGAAATGGCAGTCACTTAAAGACCTGGTTAAAGAAAAAGGTAATGGTACTGGTGGTCGAGTAGGGTAAGAAGGTTGATGTGTCATCTTTTCTGTGGCTAATTCCTTGGTTATTTTTTTGTCAGTGGAAGTTGATCTGGGTAGAGCATGTATTCTGTCCAGGCTTGAGAGTTAAGCCGCTTTACCCACCCTACTTTTTTGTGTGGTCATGCACCTGTGTGTCAAACAGGGTGGTTTGTATGGTCTTTTGGCCTACAAATGATTTTACTGGCTTAATATGGTTAATAGGGCTTTGATTAAGCTTGAGGGGAGCCTCTTTGTGTTGAGGAAATTTTTTGATTTCTTCATACTAGGTGGGAGAGGTTTTTCCTTTTCTTTAAAAAAAATTTTTCAAGCTTTTTAATTCTGGAGGGAAGGTAGTTTGTTTAAATTTTGTGGATGTCTTCCTGGGATCAAAATTTGGTAGTTGGAACTTGTGCTGCTCAGATTCTAAATTCTAAAACATTAGCTTGTTATTTAAACTGTTAGGCTTTTTTCCCCCTGGGAAGAAACCGGGGTTAGATTGGCAATTGGAGAGCTCACAATAAGGCATCTGCTACATAATGCTGTGCTTTCAGGCGCCCTTCAGTGGCGCCCAGTGTCCAGATTCTGGCCTAGGGCAGGGGAAGCAACTGAAGCTCTGCTGCCACCAGGAGGTCCTAGGAGGTTGGTTGTCCCCATGGTCCTCTGCCTCACCCTCCTGTGCACACCATATGTATCCTCTTTCTTTCCACATTCTTGTTCTGTGCTTTTGTCTTCCTTTCTTTTCTGATTCTTGGCCCTGCTGGTGGCACTCAGGGCTAAAGAGATTGCTCAGCCCTGGTTTAGACAAAACTACTGATAGAGAACAATGTGTCTGATGCCTTGAGGTCTCCCCCAAGGGAAACCTAGAATCAAATTACCCTTAAATGGAGTCTCTTTGAAGGACTGAAAGGTATTGGTTTTCTGGAGCATTCATAATGAAAAGAGATTCAAGCTTGAATTGTCAAATGATAAACATTTCAGCGGCAGAGATGCCACTTGGATAGGCCATTTTGGTATGTGTACTGGTGCTCCCAGCATTGGGTTTTGAAATTATGACTGGCCCACTGCCATCATTGTCCCATCACTTAATTTGACCATGACATGCCAGAAGCACTAGGCACCGTGAACTTCTCTGTACATTCACGTAGGCTGCTCCCATGTAGTAGTTCTCCAGATAACATGGATGGAAAAACGTTCGGTGTGAGATTTGTTTTCCTGCCTTGATCAGCCAAATCATTCCTGCCAATGCTCCTAGGGCAAGAGTGAAGTTTCTTCTTTTTGTCTGAAGGGCGTGTCACGTGGCATCCCAGATGCAGTGTTCTTGGTTTTTGGGACTGCTGCTTCAATACAAGCTTAGAATTTCTGTACAGTACAGTTGGGTCTCATTCGAATTAGTTTTTGGAATAACCCCCAAATTTGTGTTCTCGTGATTTGGTTGAACCGCTGAATTGATACTTCCATTGATAATAAGGTATAGTAGTTCCAAGAACCAGGAATGTGGCTTTGAAAACGCAATTGTTAGAATTTTGTAAGAGATTGCAGGCCAAATTATTTTTTTATTTTTAGGAGTGTGTGAACCAGTTTTGGGACATGATGGATAAAGTAGGTGACATTTTTACTGCTTTACCATTCAGTAATTCAGTTTTGGAAGCCTTAAAGCTGGTAGCAGCAGCAGCCATGACGTTTCTGGATGTAGAAGCAGTTCACCTCAATTTACTATTTTGCACTGTATTAAGTGTGGGGCCAGCCTGGTGGTTTATTTGGATACTTCCAAACTGGTTCTCATATTCCCCTGGCATACTGCTACGAATGCCCTGGCTCAGCCCTTTCAGTGTATTTTTTTGGTGGTGTAATTTAGAATTACAGGTGTGCAGTAAATAAGTTATTTTAAACAAATCTTAAAATGTTCTTGTTTAGAGCTCCCCTGTATAGGTTAAATTAATTATTTTTCTGTTTAAATTACTTGTATTGTGGGTGAAAGGGTTTCATAAGAGGAAGATAATTTTTTTTTATGGTAATGCTTCTGTTCAGCATGTGAGGTCTGAAGAAATTTATTGTTCACATATATAGGTCTCAAAAATGTTATTTTTATTATGAGGTTTAAAATTGCGTTTTTATTCATGTCGGTATACTGATAATATGTTTAGGTGGTTATTTGAAATCTGAAGTATTGACTTGAAACCTGTTGCGAGTAAGTTTTCGTTTTTTGAAGACTTGTTACTGCAGCTAGGGGCACTTAACACCCTAAAAGCATCAGTCTTGAGGTCACCTCCAGAGTGGGCCAACTGGAGACCTGGCTTATTACAACCCTGCCACTCTTTACTGGTCTGCATTTTAAGAGTTTTGTTGTTTCAGGAAACCAACGGAATAAGCTAGAATTAGTTGTCTTCAACTTAAAGGTCTGGAAAATGTCCTTTCACTGCCACACTGTCTAACTGCCGCCTCTCAGAAGTGGACTAGTAACTTTGAAGTGGCAAGGCAGGAGCTTTTCTAAGGCTAATCATGCGTCCGATGCTTCAGGTACCCCTCCCTAATTCCTGATCTTTCCCCCCTTCTTGGCCACCAAGTGTATATACTCTGTCTTAAATTTGAGCATTTAGCAGCATTCTAGGAGATCCTGTTAATGATACATGTATTATGTGAATTGGTCACTTTGCTTTTTTCCCCTGGATGGGATCCCAAAGCTTGTTTGGTGCCCAGCTGTTTGGTGGCACTATCATGAAATCAGCATTGCTGAATTTAAAGAAAATGTATTGAGAGCTTTGCTTTATTCTGAGCCAGGCTGCCCCCCTTTTTTTTTTGCTCCCCCCCACCAAGTTTGGGATGTGGATTAAACAGTTTTCACAGCCTGTAGAATCGTCTGGTGAACTTTTCCCTTTCTGCTCTAAGTGTCCTGATGGAACAAAGGAGAGGTTTCTGTTGTCCTTTTGATCATGCTGATTTTTTAACGGCGATAGTACATGGAACAAAATGGCTTCTATGAACACCAAAGAGTTGCTGAATTGAAAAAAAAAAATTGAGAGCCCGTGTAATAGGAGATCAGAATCGGAGATTATCACATAAGTTCGCAGATGCTTTCACAGTCTCACAACCTACCTGATTTTCATCACTGGGGACGGATTGGGATCACATGAAAAGTGTTTTGACCATAAGGACTGGGTGAAAAAGGTGACCTTGGGAATTTTAAACTTAAATAGCGTTGTGCTGCATTACTGTGAAGTCCTGTGTGGATGAAGAAAGCTCGTTATTGGGCTGCTTGTTCTCCTGGCCTAACCAGGGAGTTGGCACCATTGAGGTGGGGCATTTGTAAAGAGACAGGCCTGAGCTGAACCTGCAGTGAGTAAACATGGAGCACAGTTTGAGCAATAAAAGAACGTCAGTGATGGAGTTTACTCTCAATCAATCCCAAGTTTACCAACAGTCAGTTTAACTTGTGTAAGCAAAGATTTCTTTAAGCACTTAATCCTCTGTCTTCATTTAATGGATCGCTTTTCTTTTTTTTTAAGATATATTTATTTTGAGAGAGTGCGCTCGCTGGGGCAGAGGCAGTGGGAGAGAGAATTTCAAGTGGACTACACATGCTGAGTGTGGAATACTAATGTGGGGCCTGGTCCCACGACCCTGAGATCATGACCTGAGCTAAAATCAAGAGTTGGATAGATACTTAACCGTCTGGAGCCACCCAGGTGCTCCTGATGGATTGTTTTAAGTAAATTTCAAATTCCAGCTGACTGAAAACTGAGGCCCGGAGGGCAGGCGTAGTCCAAAAGAGTCTCCGTTGGCTCTTGA
This sequence comes from Leptonychotes weddellii, assembly GCF_054177405.1. Classification (NCBI taxonomy): domain Eukaryota; kingdom Metazoa; phylum Chordata; class Mammalia; order Carnivora; family Phocidae; genus Leptonychotes; species Leptonychotes weddellii. Next base: position 4,552,825 of record NC_138369.1, on the reverse strand, counting down.
ACACAACCTACATTGTGGGTTTTATGGAGCCAAACTTTATTTTCAATTTAAGTAAAAATCCATATCCAGTCTATTTGTTCCTTTGTATTTTCCTTTTTTGGGGAAATTCAGCCTGCTTTTTGTGAAGACCTGTTGCGCTAATGCATTTGTGTCTGTGGGCAAATTGGGTTGAACCCTGACAGTGTAGCCTGCCTTCACTTTATGTTTGCCAGTTTTTGGTTCAGTTAGAGAAGGTAGTGATCTCTCGCTCTTTTTTTTTTTTTAAGATTTTTTAAATGTATTTGAGAGAGAGAGAAAGTACAGAGGGAGAGTGTGAGGAAGGAGCAGGCTCCCTGCTGAGCAGAGAGCCCGATGCAGGACTCGATCCCGGGACCCTGGGATCATGACCTGAGCCGAAGGCAGATGCTTACCCGACTGAGCCACCCAGGTTCCCCGAGAAGTAGTGATCTGTTGCTGTGAAAGTAGGAGCAAGAATGGGCTCAATAATTTTCTAACTCGTCCATAAATCAAGTCGTCCTTCTGTAGAATAATTATTTTGCCAGGTTTCAAGTTGTCTGTATATTAAAGGCACAAGCTTTCCAAATTAAAATATGCATCTGTTCTCTGTAAGAGTGGCCACCTGAGGGGTGAGTGTGTTTGATAACGTGCCTGCTCTTTGGAGCCTTCCCCTTCCACCCTCGCCTTTAAATTACAGGCCTTTTCACATATGAATTCTCTTCAGGGAAGCTTTGGCCTCTGTCATCCCCGCCCCCCCCTCCCCTTTTTGGTCCATTTCAAAGTAAATGAGAATACAGACAGAAGTACTGTTTGTGATAAAAAAAAAAAAAAATACGTGCAGGTGTGCCTGACTTCTTTTTGGGTTGCTTGTTCATTCTGCTTATCCTCTTGATGTGTTTTATGCTTGAGGCAATGTTTATCATGTAAAAGTTGGTTAAAGGTGATTTGTTGAAGCATTTTAAAATAAAGGTAGGTGAAAACATTGGGCATTAGATGTTTCAGTCTTAGTTTTTTCATTTAGATGTTCTCATATTTAAAGCTGCAGTAGAATTTCCTAGCACCTCCTTTTGGGATTCCATGGATCCCATCCATGTTCAGGAAGGGAGAGGAGCAGCGGTGTTTTCCATCAATAACCTGCGAGTTCCATTTGGGCAAGACTGTTGCAGCTGCCAATTTATTAACTCTGCCTCTCAGTCCTAACTCATCTGCTCTGGTTGATTTGGTCTTTTAAACTTCATTTCTTTGGATGTGACCAGACTATGCATAGGTGGCAAATTTTACTTTCAGTGTTTTGTTGCTAGTTGTACTGACTACACTAAACGGATCTTTGTTTTAATATTGTAGAACTAAAAGAGAGGTGGTCTACTATTATCTTCCTATAGGGAAGTATGAACTAGCACCTCTTGCAGATCCTGTAATCCTGATTTGCTTACATCTTTGAATTGATGTGGAATCTCAGGGTAGAGGTTGGGAATGTATGAGGGATGTGGTTTATTATTGATGCTCCCTTGGGAACAACACTACTCATGCTAGAGCCACAGCGGCTGCCTAACCTCTGGCTAAACTGATAGGATGGAGGGTTTTTTTAATGTAATTTTTTTGTTTTTACTAAACAACTACACCATTTGGGAAAAAACAAAAAGGGATATTTTAAGCAAAGTTTTGATGCTGAAGGATTGAAGTTGGATGTGTGCCATCACTAGAATGTTTACATGGAAAAAGTCCTAAATTTTAAACCTAGCTTTTTGGAAAAAAAGTTTGGTTTGGACTTGCTTGGTTTCTAGGTTGCAATGACAGCTTTTTGATAAAGTGTCTTTATGGACACAGACTAGAAACTTACTAAATGCAACAGTATTTGAATTCCAACAACATAGTTGCAGTTGTCTTGAGTTAGATATTGTGATTTATTTTTAAGGTTACTAGATGGTAGTTAAAGCTTGTAGAAAATAAATTTGAGGTCTCTTCACTGTCTTGACACTATCTGGCATTTTTATCAAAGTGGAGATAAGGCTGTTGGTCCTCAAATGGCTGCTGCTGTTGAAATGAATGGCTTTTTAAAAACATGGCCTCAGGAATGGCCACACCTTTTTTGGAATTGCTTTACTTTTGTAAGGGTAAAATAAAGCCAAATTGTTTGACTGTACCTTGGCTGTGATCATTTTCAGTTTGCCCCACTGGAGTGCATACTCCAAAAGTTAAATTATACCAGTCCCTATTTCTTCATTTCTTTGCACTGATTCTCTCGCCTTCCTGTTTTGTGCAAAGTGCTGGTTTGGTTCTCTTTAACATTCCAAGAAAAGACAAGGGGAGGTGACTTTGAACACTTGGCCTTTTTGTTGTCAACTGCTATGCAAATACATTACTAATAAGTTTGCCCTTCAAATCGTTAATTTTTATTTTAAAAAGTTATTTTATCTTCTATTTAAATCTTTCTTTGCTATTATTTTAAAATCCTTATAATTTGAATATCCTTTGAGCAAAGGAATTAGCATAGGCAGGACTTGTTGAGGCCAGTAAGAGGTTTACTTTTACCCTTGTACTGTTAAACCAGACTTGATCACAGAATTGGAGAAGGCTTTACTATCATAAAAATAATCCTTAAAAAAAAAAAAGGATATTCCTGAGGACAAAAGCACTTTGACTGGAGAGCCTGCTTAAGAGATTGTTTTCTCCAATTTTAAATTTCTGTTCTCCTTGTGCCATCTTCAAGTTCAGCAGCCATTTTGGTGGTTGTCTTCCTGATGGGTTCTAACATCTGGTCATGGTGGTCATGAATTGGCAATCCAAACCTTGAGGAAAATCTGCGGAATCTTTTGAAATGCTTTGTTTTCTGTCCCCCTTTGTGTAGTTCAGAATCACGTGAGTCTTCTGAGCTTGTTTAGTTGCAAACTGAGCTCTCAGTTTTTCATTTATCTGTGTCTTTCAATGGGAAGGTTGAGAAAGCAGGAAGACTAAAGCTTGGCTTAATTCACTGAAGAGAATCCAGATGCTCTGGTTTATGATCGGATGCTCGAACATCCTACTTCTGACAATTCTGGAGCCTAGTGCCATGTGCAGGACCAGCGACAGATTTTGTGGGGCCCCGTGCAAAATGAAAACAGGAGGCCTCTTGTTAAAATATTAAGAATTTCAAGATTAACATCAGAGCATTAAACTAAGCGCACGGCCCTCCTGAGTGCAGGGCCTTGTGCGATTGCGCAGGTTGCACCTATGTGGCCGGCCACACCGTGTGTGTGCCTTTGAGCATATACACACTTGCACGTCCTTGTACTTAGCATTTGAGCTCAGTTCAGTGGCATTGCAGCTTGTGCGCTGTTTACCTGCTTTCACCTGTGAGAGTGTATTGTGTAAAACTGTTTGCCTCCCTTCCCCAAAAAAGTGAAGCACGCAGACTTCTTTCCTATAGATTTGGATTGCCTCTAGTCATGAGTGAGTATTCCAGACAGGGAAATTGATATGGAAATCTGTGGAAATAGTTTGTTTGTGGTGGGAGGAAAATCAAGGACATAATTGTTAACGAGTCTCACCTACTTTTACTGCACACCTGTAATGCCTAGTTTTGGTGGTTTAGAGAATATGGAGTGTTTCTGGGCTTTCTTATAAGGCAGAGGCTCCATACAAGGTTGCTGATGATTGTTCTAAATTCCCATTGTTTTCTTGGCTTTTCTCCCTTGGTTTATGTGTCGTCTGGAAACTGATTTGTAGTTGGTGAGGTAACATACGTGGAGCTCTTAATGGACGCTGAAGGAAAGTCAAGGGTAAGTGTCTGAGAGAATTTCTTCTGTGGATTTACTACTTGAAAAATGTAACTGTATGGTGGCGTGGAATCGAATGAAATCAGGAAGGCAGTGAGTGCTCATGTTATAGTAGCTATGTTTGATTTTGCCAAACATTTGAGTGGGGTGGGAGGGGATTTGCAAATGGGAGTCCCGCTTTTCCAAATGGCTGGCCAAAGAGCTTTTTGGTATTCTGTTTGGATGCCCAATTTGGATAACTGGGGACCAATAGCAGCATTGTCTCTTTGTTAACAGAGGAATTGGCTGTGTGTGAATTATGCATGGAATTTTAGCGGTGGTATATTAATGTAAAACGTGTGTTCTTGTCTAGAAAATGTTACTCTTGGTCGTTTGCTGAATTTGAAAGTTGTGTGAACCAAAGATTCCGCAAAGTTGCCTTTGTGCCAGTAAATTGTAAAACAAATATTAAAACCTGAACGTTTAAAATTGGCCTAGTTTAAAGAGAAAATAAATTATTTTGTTGTGCAATAGAATGGCTTAGAATAATCAAAGGATGAGCTTTAATTTATGGAAGGGATGGATTTAGGAGGAGTATGATAAGGAATTGACTTGAGTACAGAGAGAAGCAGATCTAAAGTTTGTGTGATTTCTTGGAGAACCTGAATTTAGGTCTGCTTATTATAACTTCAGTAACTATAGTGCAATGCTGGTAATGCGCAGGCAGAGGAGATAATAAGGAGCCCAGCTTTTAATAAGGAAGGCTAGGCAAGACATTCCTGTGAGCTTCCCCTTAGAAGGGTTAATTTAAAAACTAACTTTGTTACATAAATCATATTTGTAATTTATATAACTGTCATTGATATTTACTATGTTTTTCTTTTTTTTTTCCCCCTTTCCTTGCTCTTCTGACTGGTCTGTGGCTTCCTTCAAAGGGATGTGCGTAAGTATTGTCTAGTTACTTATTGGCAATTGAGCCTTCTAAATTGTAGGACTGGTTTCACTCATCTCCTTTTGACTCTTCATAGCGTTGTTGAATTCAAGATGGAAGAAAGCATGAAAAAAGCTGCCGAAGTTCTAAACAAGCATAGTCTGAGTGGAAGACCACTGAAAGTCAAAGAAGTAAGCTCTTGAAACAATGTGGATACCATTTATAATTGTCGAGTTGTCCCTGTTTGGAATTAGGAAAAGACAGATATAGTCCTTGGCTACATTTTACGGAGCAGACCAACCTGTTGTTTTTAATGAAGAGGGTCGGTCACAGGCTTCAGTAGTCACTTCTGTAAGAACTTTGGAATAGTGGCTGAGCACATCCTGAGCAACTGCTGACTGCCTTCCTAACATCTGTGATTTGTCTTAGAGCAGCCTGCCTTGTTTTTTTCAGGGGTACTCAGACCGAGCCCATGGGGTGTGCGCATGTGTGTTAAGGGAATCTACGCCTACAGTCTTACCCATCCTGAACCCTGTTCTTAGCCCACCTTTTTTCTTTTATAAAGTGAATTTATCATTAATCTACTTTCAAATCTAATCCAAACCAGATATCTTTTCTCCCTTGAGGAAGAGGGAAGTTTTTGTTGATTAGACTTCTCCCTGACTTATTTTGACTTCTTAGAGGAAGATCAATATATTCAGAACTCAGAGAGGAGAGCATGGTAGGGTTTAAGGTTTCTGTGTGTTGAAGAGACACATGAAAGGGCAAAGAGTTCAAGACTAGTGTCAATGCCAGAGTTTCACAAACCTCTCCAGACCTTAACACGAGTCAAACGCCTGAATAACGTGAAGGACCGGAGTACCTCGGTGATCTAGAACTGCGTTTTCAAACTTTCGGAAAAAATCACTGATGGGGTTATCAGAAATTACAAAACCCCATTGAAAATTAGTGAGATTCAACTATACCAAGCCTGTGAAGATCTTATTTCCGTCTGGAAGTGTTCTGTGTTATATCAACTAATTCTGTCATCAACCCCCCCCCCCTTTTTTTTTTTTAGTTGAGAGCTAAATTTTACGCTGTTTCTTCCTCATTCCTTTGGCTGGAATTGTTCCTAGCCTGATGGTTGAGTTCATTTGAATTTCTTGTTATAGATTTCGAGACATGCTTTCCAAACAACCTCTCAATCTCTGGAGTTTTGGGAATATCACTTTTTGTGAGATCATGGTTTTAGTTGTCACTGGGTCAGTTAAATGTAACACTTCTGTGCTTGTTTTAGGATCCTGATGGTGAACATGCCAGGAGAGCAATGCAAAAGGTGATGGCTACGACCGGTGGGATGGGTATGGGACCAGGTGGCCCAGGAATGATTAATATCCCACCCAGTATCCTAAATAATCCTAACATCCCAAATGAGATTATCCATGCATTACAGGCTGGAAGACTTGGAAGCACAGTATTTGTAGCAAATGTAAGTAAGCGGAAACATTGTCTGAAGTAGAAAATCAGAACTTTATGAAATAGTCTTGTTAATATGTCATAAAAGTAATTCTGATGTTTGAGAAGAAAAAGTTTTAAAAAGAGGGTTATGCTTGGGGCTCCTGGGTGGTTCAGTTGGTTAAGCATCTGACTTTCGATTTTGGCTCAGGTCATGATCTCAGGGTCCTGGGATCAAGCCCCGTGTCGGGCTCCCTGCTTAGCGGGGAGTCTGCTTTTCCCTCTCCCCCTCTCTCTCCCCCTTTGTGCTCTCCCTCCCCCCCACTCTCTTAAATAAATAAATAAATAAATAAAATAAAAGGTTATGTTCTCTTCTTGATCTGTTTAAAAAAATAACTTTGGGCACCTGGGTGGCTCAGATGGTTAAGCGTCTGCCTTCGGCTCAGGTCATGATCCCAGGGTCCTGGGATCGAGTCCCACATCGGGCTCCCTGCTCCTTGGGAGCCTGCTTCTCCCTCTGCCTATCTCTCTCTGTCTCTCATGAATAAATAAATAAAATCTTAAAAAAAAAAAAAATAACTTTGAAGTTGGACTTTGTTCCATGGTGACCACTGCAATGATAAATCATAGGCCTGACCATATAGTCTTATGGGGGCCACATTTACTGACTTTGCTGGTTACAGAAGTGGCAGCTGAGTCTGCATTCCCTGTGGGTTTATTTAGGTGCACGTCAAAAAAGTCTATGAACAGGGCTGACATTGCCCTCCATCTTGTTGTGTCTGGGATGAAAGATAATACCCTTGCCATTTGCAAGGGGAGATATTTTTAAAGGAAAGTGAGTTGGGGAGGATGATGGTAAACCAAGGAACAAAAAGTTTTGTTTTTTTTTTTAAATGTTCACAAAGAAAGCATTAATTTGAAATGTATGAGGTGACTTAACCTGTTCTTTCAGAGAAAAGAATGAATAGCAGTTAAGGCCAGGCTTTGTAATCCTATCTGAAAAATTCTACTGCAGGTGATAAATTTTTGTGACATATTTATTTATTTATATTTTATTTATTTGCAAGAGCGTGATTGGGGGAGGGGAGGGACAGAAAGGAGCAGACTCCCCGCTGAGCAGAGAGCCTTACGAGGGCCTTAGATCCCAGGATTCTGAGACCATGACCTGAGTGGAAGGCAGATGCTTAACTGACTGAGCCACTGAGGCACCCCTATTTATTTATTTATATTTATTATATATTATTATTTTCTTAGATTTTTATTTTTATTAACTACACTCTACACCCAGCATGGGGCTTGAACTCACCACCCCAAGATTAAGAGCTGCATGCTCTGTTGACTGAGCCTGCTGGGTGCCTAGTACAGTAAAAATAACCTGATGTTATTTTTAAATGTTTGTTTCCAACCAAAGCATATTGCACTCATATAGTGAAAATGTTTTTTCTAAAGATGTCTGCATTGAGATTTTTCTTTACTTTCTCTTGATTAGCTGGATTATAAAGTTGGCTGGAAGAAACTGAAGGAAGTTTTTAGTATGGCTGGTGTGGTGGTCCGAGCAGACATTCTTGAGGATAAAGATGGAAAAAGTCGTGGAATAGGCACTGTTACTTTTGAACAGTCCATTGAAGCTGTGCAAGCTATATGTATCCTTTTATCAGAATTCAACTCTTGGTGAACAATTTGGCCTAAATGTTGTATTAATAATACAGGTTTTTTGGGGGAAGTGGTAATTTTGTGTGTTAATATTTCCTAAGTGACTGGAGGGAATGCGTTATTGTGGAGTTTAAAAGTTGGTTCTCTGTGATGGAATTGATTCAGTACTGCATAGAGAAGAGGCACACGCCCATGCGTGGTCTTTTCCAGCCTTCTCTCTCAGAGAAGTTTGGTCTGAAGGGAGAAGTCTGTAAAGAATGTGCTTCTGGAGAGAAAATCCATTGTTATTTCATATATAATCTTTGGCCGTATTTCTCCAATGGGTTGACCTCATTCTAGAAGAAGCACTTCTCTCTGACCGTAGAGTAATATCTTTGTAGTCACAGTGGAGAATGCCACACATGAACACGGTGACTAAACTCAGATAAGGCTGTTACTGTGTCTCTTATGCAGAAAACATAGTACTTCAAAAAATGGTGGGATACCTGGCCCAATGGACTCCTACAGAAAACTCATGCCAGTACTTAGGAGGATGGTCTGGTGAGAAGTTAGGGTTATATGAAGCTCTACACCTGAGGAATAAGCTGACATTTACTCCCATGCCTACCCTTGAGTTCTATTGTTGCTTTTATGCTTATTGTAGAAACAAATATTTTAAAAGTATAATGAAAAATCAAAATGGTTCATAAGTTCACTAGGGGCCCTGGTAGTAGTTGGAGTATTTTTCTTCTGTATTTCTCTCCTGCTGTGCGTGTTTTTAGAATTGCAAGAAATAACCTTAATTGTACTATCAGCTATGTTTAATGGTCAACTGCTATTTGATAGACCAATGCATGTAAAAATGGTAAGTTAATAGGATCTCTTTCTGCATAATATATTCAAATAAGTCTAGCAAAAACATAGGATTATTAAAAGTATACTTTTAATAGGCACTCTATTATATTTATGGATCAGTCTACATTAAATGGGGTGCAGTATGTTGAGCAAATTTATGACAGAAACAACTTTTTGCTCACATGTGCAGCTCTTCAGATATTTATCCTTTACGCAGTTGCCTCTTTTTGGCATGGTCTGGTGGTCAGTTGAGTATCCTGCTTTAAGCAAATGATCAGTTTCAAAGATGGTTATATACATGGGTTTCCACTTTTCATAGTATTGCATTAGAACGTTTAGCCAGTGTCATATCTGTTGTGAACATACGAAGTCTGATTCAGACAGCCTTTAAACTTCTTCTGAAGCACTTCAGTGATGAACTTTAGCCCTGCTGTGGCTCTGCCATGGGTAATAATGAATTAATACAAGCATGACTGTAACATGCTGAGGACAATCTAAGTAGGGCTCAAATTCGCAAAGAAAATAAAAGGAACTGTAAAAGGGGGTATCATAGTTACCTTAAACATTCAGTTTGTTTTTTTGAGTAGATAATTGCTTAAGTGACTTCAAAGTCAAAAAGCATGAAAAAGATACAGTGTGAGAGTCTTGCCCTTACTTCATATCCAGGTCCCATTCATTCCCCATAGCAACATGGATGTATATTTTTATCCTTCCCTCCTTTACACAAAAGGTATTTCTCCGTAATTTTTTTTTACACTTGTGTGTTATTCCATGGCATAGGTGGGTCGTAATTTTCTAGCCAGTCCTCTGTTGGGAGTTGTTTCCATCTTTTGCTGTTGCAAAGCTGTGCTTCAGGGAAAGAATACTGAGATTTAGTCACTTTCTTTTTCAGGATGAAAGGGCCTTACCAAAGGGAGATTTTTTTCCTCCTGAGCGTCCACAGCAACTTCCCCGTAAGTATTCTCAATTTGGCTTAGGTTTTGAATTTGATCAGTACTAACCAGAAAAGGACACCTGGGTGGCTCATTCGCTTAAGCCTTGCTTTCGGCTCAGGTCATGGTCCCAGGGTCCTGGGATCGAGCCCCGCATCGGGCTCCCTGCTCATTGGGGAGCCTGCTTCTCCCTCTCTTCCCTGCTTGTGCTCTCTTTCGCTCTCTCTCAAATAAATAAAATCTTAAAAAAAAAAAAAAAAAATCTAACCGGAAAACTACACTTACCCTTGAGCTTGTGCCATGTTATTCTGCAGTTCCCTTGATCGTTCTTAAGGGAAAGCTTCAGAAAGGGTTTGGTTTTGTTTGTTTTTCTATAGATTTTTCAGGGTGAAAAATGAACAGAGATTCACAACTTAGGAGAGGTTGTTAGAATTACTTTGTGGTGAGGCAGACTACATCCTAGAGGATGTAGTTGGGCGTTTTGAAAGTATCCTGTGGAAGGAAGAACCAGAAACTGCAAAGGAAATTAAAACCAGGTTGCACTTGGGTTCAGAAGAGATTGGTTAGTACTGTATGGCCCAACAGTGCCACTCTTAGGTATACCGCAAAGACCTGAAAACAACGTCCACAGAGAAACTTACATACGGATGTTCCTACTAGCATGATTTCAGTTGATAAATGAATAAATGTGGTAAATTTATAGAATGGGGTATTACTCATATAAAGGGACGAAGTACTGATAACTGCCACAACATGGATGAACCTTGATTCCATCTGTAGGTAATGTCCAGAGTAGGTGAATCCCATAGACAGAAAGTAGATTAGTGGTTGCCTGGGGAGAGGGGTAAGTGGAGAATTGTTCTTTTTTTTTTTTTTAAAGATTTTATTTATTCATTTGACAGAGACACAGCGAGAGAGGGAACACAAGCAGGGGGAGTGGGAGAGGGAGAAGCAGGCTTCCCGCGGAGCAGGGAGCCCGATGCGGGGCTTGATCCCAGGACCCTGGGATCATGACCTGAGCCGAAGGCAGATGCTTAACGGCTGAGCCACCCAGGCGCCCCTGGAGAATTGTTCTTGAGGTGATGACAGTGTTTCGGAATTAGATGGTGGAGATAGTTGTAATGCAACTCAAGCTAAGCTAAAACTCAGTGAACTATACACTTCGGATGCATCTTATGGTATGTGAAGTACAACAATCCAAATTTTTATATAGGGTCTCTTGAAACATCCAGGTGAAAGTCTGTCCGACAGGGAAGGCTAAATGACTGGTCACCTCACAGATGGAAATGGTGCATATCAGTGAAGCCCTAGGCACATTTTCTGGCAAGTGCACAGGGCTGAGTGAAGCCTGAGCATAGGCAGCGGTGAGAGTGAGGGCTTCTAGCAGTGGGAGGGCGGGGAGTCAGAAGGAAGACTGGGGGTTGAGTGGCAGGAGAGGAGGGCTTGCTTGTGCTATGTTGGGAGAACTGCCTACCAGGTGGGGCAGTTGGGGAGGATCTGTTCGGAGGACCAGGGACTGTCTCTGCTCTGGAGAGGGACTCAGGCCTAAGGCCCATTAGATTGAATTGAATGGGAGCCTAGACTAGAACAGAAATGCCTTTGTGGTTTAATATTATGAAAGCATAATGGAGGCAGGTTTTGAGGGGAGGTCAGTGGCTTCAAGAGTAGAAGATGGCTTATCTGTTGAAAATAAACATTTTTTAGAGAAGAACCACATTTCTTTGTCCTAGTCAATGTGGCCACTTGGCAGTGATCACTCAGGATCAGGGTGATGGCTCTTGTTGACTTCTGTGCCTAGAGGAGGTGGGACGAGGGCTATTTGGGAGCCTTTGCTGGCACACACTAGGCCCTGGGGATCCCATTATCCATGACTTTTGGTCTCCTAGCACATTTCAGAGACTGCTTTGGGGAGTAAGTAACCTTGGTGATCTCTTGCTGCTGTTTCTGTCAATTTAAAACACAGGGCTGTTAAATAGATAAAATATTTGGGAACTGGTATCGGGGTTTGTTGTTGTTGTTTTTAATGAGCTTCGTTTCCATTTAAAAATGTCTCACCCGGTCGTGGTTTAAACCTCAGACCAGGGTCACTCAGAGCATCACAGGTGTCTTACACTATCAGGTTTTGTTGGCTGTTTTGAGACTAGTCTGTATTCTTACATCCCTGCTTGTTTGTGGAGCATGGAGTTGAGAGTGGACTGGGTATTGATCCACAGGTTAGGAAGATTTCTGGGCAGAGGATGCACTAGGTTCACTGTTAGGAAAATGGCCCACAGTGGAGTCACAGAATAGTGTATGCCCAGTGTGTTAATTGGCTGTTTTATGGCATTGTTTTTTCTTGGGGAAAGTCCTTTGGGCTAGCAGGTTGGGAGGTGGAGGTTGGGCATATTTGCGCTGCTGGCCACCCAGTGTCCTTCATTGCCTATTTTATTTAATTAATTAATTTATTTTTAAAATATTTTTTTTTAATTTTTTTAAGATTTCATTTATTTGAGACAGAGAATGAGAGAGAGAGCGCACATGAGAGGGGGGAGGGTCAGAGGGAGAAGCAGGCTCCCTGCCGAGCAGGGAGCCCGATGCGGGACTCGATCCAGGGACTCGATCCAGGGACTCCAGGATCATGACCTGAGCCGAAAGCAGTCGCTTAACCAACTGAGCCACCCAGGCGCCCTAAAATATTTTTTTTAATTTTTTTTTTTTTAAAGATTTTAT
>NC_138369.1:4491931-4540501 GCF_054177405.1 Leptonychotes weddellii | reverse complement strand
TGGGAGAGGGAGAGGGAGAAGCAGGCTTCCCACAGAGTCAGGGAGCCTGATGCGGGGCTCGATCCCAGGATCCTGGGATCATGACCTGAGTTGAAGGCAGACGCTTAACAACTGAGCCACCCAGGCACCCCTCTTTTATTTTATTTTATTTTTTTAAAGATTTTATTTATTTGTCAGAGTGAGAGAGCCGTGAGCACAAGCAGGGGGAGAAGCAGGCTCCTTGCAAAGCAAGGAGCCCAAAACGGGACTCAATCCCAGGACTCTGGGATCATGACCTGAGCCGAAGGCAGACGCTTAACTGACTGAGCCATCCAGGCTCCCCTTAATTGCCTTTTTTAATCAAGCGTTTCTCAATTCGAGATTTAGGGAAACATATCTGTGATTCTTACATGTGGGTTCATAATTCTTCTCTGTAATTTTCAAGTAACTGATTTTCACTTGTGCTTGTTTTATATATACCACAAACTCCAATCTGTAATTGCATATGAAAAGTTATGCCTTGAAAGGGATAGCTCCCAAGTGTACCAGTGTTGAGTTATGAATTAGGCCCTGGGTTTGCCCATGGAGGTGGGTGGATGGGCATGGAGTGTGACATACAGCACAGTAAACAAAGACTCTTTTTCCCTTGGAAGGTTATGGTTTTCTAAGTGGACTCTACACTTACAGCTTTCTCTTTTCTTTTCAGATGGACTTGGTGGTATTGGCATGGGGTTAGGCCCAGGAGGACAGCCTATTGATGCCAATCACCTGAATAAAGGCATTGGCATGGGAAACATAGGACCCGCAGGTGAGAACTACAGTGTACTTTGACTGGAGATGTCTGGGGAAGTTAGTTACTCAAGTGAACTATTGGGATAATTGGACATTGAGTACTTCAAATGGAATAAAGATTTAACGGGGGCAAAATTCCCTCCTTACTCATCTCTGATTCATTTTGATAAAAATAATATTTTGTGTTTTTACTGAATTGAATCCTTTTTTCAAAAATTGTTATACTTTGCATTTTATCCTTTCATGACCTTCCATGTTGAGGTAGTTAAGCTATTTGATAAAAGGAGGCAAGTCGGAGAGTTGGTCTTGCTCAAGGTCACACTATCAGTTAGTGACAGAGACTATAGGTCTCCTGACCATGGGACCACAGCACTGCCACAGTCTATTACCCAGACACCCGTTGGGCTCTCGCCTGGTGTTGATATGGCGTCTAGACTACGGTAGGGGCATTGATGGATACAGAAAGGCATGGAGGGCCTCATTACATGACAACATCGCCATCACGGGCCTCAGAGACACTGTTCAGTGTTGTCTTTGTTCAAGAAGATAAGAAATAGCTGCTGAATGAAAGCTTTGTGAAGAATATGTTTTAAACTCTGTTTAGCATTTTCATTCTGTGCGATGAGGCATTTACATACTATTAAGAACTATTTCATATTTATGACCACAGTCTTAGGTCTCTCTTGAAATCCTTTGAATTGCAGGATGGATGTCCCTTCACCCTGCTACTGTTAGTTCTGCATATCCCTTGTCTCCCTCCCAGATTAAACTCTGGGCTTCATCTCAACGCCCTGGACGATCACCTCACATGGCCCTATCAGTTTGACCGCCACCGCCCCCCCCCCGCCCCCCGACTAATGCCTAAGAAGAAAGGGGTGGCGGGGAGGGAAGCCTCAGTGTTTTTAGGAACTGCTATTTAGATAATTTTATCTTTTTAAACCTGTGTTCCCTGAAATAAGCTTCTAAAAAAGTGAGCTCCAGTTTGTACTGGCTAATTATATATCATGTTTAAAATGGTCTGACTTAGTTATTTATTAAAACTGTATGTGTAAAGAATTTTGAGTCATGTGGTGATTATTTTGTTAAAGACTTGTTAAAGACATAGTTTCCTGGAATGTGATAGTTTGACAGGTGAGATGGTAGAGCCCCCTCTGTCCTCCTTTTCCTTGACAATTAAAATATATTCATAACCAGGGATATTTTTTGTTCATTTGCTGGTTTGGAATTACTTGTGCTTTTTAAGTTCAAACATTACTGCTTTGACATAATTTTAGTTTGCATTGACTTTTTCTTTTTAAGGAATGGGAATGGAAGGCATAGGATTTGGAATAAATAAAATGGGAGGTAAGAGATTTAAAATGAAGTACAAATGTAATCACTTTTAGGTATGGTTTTCTCTCACCTTTCCTCTTTCTTTTCCCTTAAGCCTTGCATGAATTCTCACTTTGGTTTCCAAAAACTCTGAATCTAGAAATTAATTTTTCCCATCAGTCTTTCCAGTGGGTATCTTGGCTTTTGGTCTGGCTTTCTCACTAACTAGCTCTGTGACCTTGGGCAAATCACTCCATCTCTCTGGGCCTCTCTTTGCTTGTCTGTTAAGGGGGTTGGATCAGATTAGCTTTTTGAAGATGGTGATTTTTACTCGAGGGCACTAGCATTTTTTCCCCAAAAGCCCTTACACTTGGTAAGGAAGTTCTTGGCAGAAAATGCCCAGGGTGAAACTTGTGAAAAAATCTTTCTTTTCCTGATGAGTATAAGCAGTCTCATTGGAATGATGCTCAAATGGGAATGTCGAATGTCTCTTGCAGGCATGGAGGGACCTTTTGGTGGTGGTATGGAAAACATGGGTCGATTTGGATCTGGGATGAACATGGGCAGAATAAACGGTAAGACTCATGCTTCCTTCCTGCTTCCACCTGCCCCCTGCTAGCTGTTGGCTCTTGGGTGACCTTGAGGCAGCACACCCATTTTTAATGAATAATTGCCCCTTCCACTTTTCTATTGAATTCGATGTTTTTGAATTGCCTTAAATGTTATTAAAATCACAAGTTTGTATTCCAGAAGCTAGACTTCCTAGTAGGTGTTAATCCTGTTAGTCACTAAACTGTGTGTTGTGTTCTGAATCTCCCTGATAATTACCCAATAAAAATAGTAAAGCTTTTTTTTTTTTTTTTTATTTTATTTTTTTTTTTTTTAAAGATTTTATTTATTTGAGAGAGAGAATGAGAAAGAGCACATGAGAGGGGGGAGGGCCAGAGGGAGAAGCAGACTCCCCGCCGAGCAGGGAGCCCGATGTGGGACTCGATCCCAGGACTCCAGGACCATGACCTGAGCCGAAGGCAGTCGCTTAACCAACTGAGCCACCCAGGCGCCCAAAATAGTAAAGCTTTTTATTGTCTCCAGCACTAGCAAGCATCCTGTAGATACCTGTGGTTATGCTTTGCTCATTTTAAAATTGTCTTCAAGTGTAAGGGATTAGTTTTAGTTTCTTTGGAGTTTTTGATCAAATTTATATCTTCCCTGGAGTGCTGGAGTGCATCAGTTCTTGATCATCCGCTCTGATAAAACTCTGAGTTGTGAACAGAGACATTGATTTAATTTAGCATTTACATAGTGCAAATTTTGGTGTATTATCACTCGAAGCTTTCATCCCCTTAATAGAAATATACTATCATAGTAACAGTGTGTTTTTTCATTTAGTCCTTGCAAGAACCACATGATTTGTAGGTACTTTTATCACCATTTCGTCAGGAGCTGAGGCCCAGAGAGTGACTTGCCTAAGGTCACATGGCTAGTAATAATGGGATATATATGGATCCTGGCTATCTGGCTCCAGAGCCTGGCTCTTAGTCACACTGTGATCCTACTTTTCAGAACTGACTCCAGCATGGGCATCATCCCCTTCTCAGTGGGCCTGTAGAGTGTGTTTTGAGAAACCCTGCAGACTGTATTTCTGAAATCCTTTGGGGGTTGGTTGACTCTTTGAACCCCACCTGTGGGGATGTTGCTTCCCTTAAACACACAAACTTCCCTGGGATGGAAAGTCATTAAAGATTTGCATTTAAATGTTTCTTTGCTGACCTGCAGTATCCTTTAACGTGAAGATAGACTAGAGCAAGCGAGTATCTTCCTAGGATAACTGTCAAACTGGAAAGAAAGAAAATTCTGATGAATAAACTGCCCTTCTTCATGGGTTTGCCTTGTTCTAGATGATGATAAAAAGATATAAGGAAGTCCTCACTGTTAGGAATGATGGGACAAAGGTCTGCATTTCCAGTGTACTTTCAGGCTAGCCTGTAGCTCATAATGTGTATAGGAATTCTAATAAAAGGTGAGGAGTCTGGCTTGGTAAAGTGTTTGCTCAAAACAGATGAGTCATTAGGAAATGGGGTTTTTGCTCTGAGGAGTGGAGTGATGTCATTTAGAAGTGGATGGAGAGGGGTGGGGCTGTGCTGAGGAGTGTGAGCAAAGTCCTTGGTAATCTGGTAGGTGGAATGCCGCAGTCACAGTTCTGGGCCTGGTGATCAAAGGTTCGCAGTGCTGATTCTCCTGGAGAGCAACAGTGGGAGGATGTGTTCTGATGGAGTGTTCTTAGATGTTCTGAGATAAAGGTACTTCAGGTCCTCCCTCATCATCCTCTGCAGTAGACAACAGAGAATGCTTTACTTCCACTTGAGCTGTGTTCTGAGCTTTGAGTGCAGTCAACTTTATCAGGGGAAAAGTTGATAAAGATGTTTTGGATTTAATTTAATGTTTAGTTGGTGGCCGTAATGCATCCACCAAGGTCGTGGGTGCTGACATCAGACTGATGAGAAGTCAGTCTCGTCCAGTCAGTCAGCAATACAGGTCAAGTCCTGATAGAGAGGGTATTAAAAATTACAAATTAAAAAATCATCAAATGCCAAACAATGATATGGTACAATATTTGGCAAGGAAAACACTCTGGGTAGTTCATTGGAATTCACAGAGGGTGTCCTGAACTGTAGAGCCTGTTGACAGTTGGGAAGATGAGTTCTGTTTGGTTTTCTTTTTGTTTTTGTTTGGGAAGATGAGTTCTGAGGCCTTTGCTGACAAATTAATACCTACATATGACTTCCTTATCTCAAGGGGGCACAGTGCTGCCTTTTTTATGCCTTTATGATAGGGATTAAAGGAGTACAGCAGAGCATTGTCCATTACAGTGCCGCTCTGGGATTTCCCTTCTGCCTACCACATGCAAGCTTGCGCAAGTTAGTTACATTTTCAGCAGATGGCATGCCACCAACCTATGAGATTCAGTTGGGTCGATTCAAACTATGAATAGCAAGTTCACCATTGCTAAAATCTGTTTTTTTTTTTCTTCTTCTTTTTTTTTTTTTAATTAGAGAGAGTGAGCGTGAAGGGGGTTGGTGCAGAGGCAGATAGGGAGAATCAGATTACCCGCTGAGCAGGGAGCCTGATCTGATGTAGGGCTTGATCCCAGGACCCCGAGATCATGACCTGAGCCGAAGGCAGACACTTAAGAAACTGAACCACCAGGGCGCCCCTCTGCTGCATTTTCTAATTAATTCATAGTGGCTAGCCTGCTTCCACCCCTTTGGTAGGCTTGTTCACTTCATTGAAAGTATAGGGACTTGAGCTGCATATAACTATTTTCGGTAGTTCTGCGATAAAAGGTGATCACTATATAGCACCTGATTTTTAAGGAGCAACATTAACTAGATTTTTCAAGGACCTCTCAGTATGGGAGGGAGACACAGTGTGATACACATCTTACGTCTTGCTTTAGAGGAAAGAAGTAGCCAATGATGGGATCATCAAAGGCTTTCTCCAGCAGTTGACAGCTGTGGTAAGGCTTTCCCCAAAGAAGCTAAGACCTTTGTTTTTAAAAGATTGTTGCAAAACATAAGTCTTGGCTGTCAGCATAGAAAAAAATAATGAAGTTACCAACATCCTTGTGTAGATGAAACTACCTGTGTTAGTAGAGACGTCCCGTTACATACAGGCATGTTCCTATATTGTGTGTGGATGTGCTTTTGTTAGTAGAGCATGGATTTTTGCATCGGGTTTAGGTTCCAGCCTTTGCCTCACCCCTTAACTGGGCATGTGACCTTGGTCAAGTTACTAAGGCATTGGAGCCTCTTTCTTGGTAAAGGGGCAGTGATGTTGCAGGCTGTTGTGAGGATTCCATGAGCTGCTAGCACACGTAGAGCCCTGGGTGGGGCGGGGCACGTGGGAAGTACCCGGCAGGTGGTAGCTGCTGCCGCAGCCTCCTTTGGCTCAGCGTGTGCCCACGCCGGTTGCTGTAGGAGCAGGTGCTTGGTGTACCTTACGGGGGGCTTTACTGAAAGTTGTCAATTAGTCCTTAATGGATTAAAGGTAGGTAGTTTTCACGGATTCACTTGAGGTGACTTTTTTAAGGAAAAAAGGACGAATGATGGTTTCTCTGTAGAAAGAGTGGACATGCTGACTTGGTGGCGGCTGTTGTGTGCCTGTAGTGAATTTGTCATGTCTGAAACACAGTGGTATTCCTGGAAAGGCCTAGGGTAATATTTTTCTCCACAGAGATGGAGCGTGGCATGGGTGGAGGATTTGAGAGAGACTTTGCCAGAAACAAGATGGGAATGTCTCGAAGCTTTGGCGAGCCCCTTGGCAGAGGAATGGGTAAGAAGGCCCCACGTGGGCGGGGGCTCACCCCCTGGGGTGCAGGCTCATCCTCAGGTCCGAGGTTTTCTTAGGCAAAGTCAGCTGTTTTCCCATAGTCTTAAAAAACTGAACATTTTCTAGACCTAGGTAAAAACTTTTGGTCCTTGAATTTTTTGTTGGTATCAATAGAACCATTTTTCTTTAGTCTTTTCAGGTGGCTTCTTTGGTTGCATTGGTATAAGATGTTGGCTTGCTGTGGCAGTTAGAACTGCTGCGTTACCGAGCACTGGCTCTCTGGAGTGGTAGAGGTTTCAGAGACCCTGCTGAGAGAGGTGTGAGTTCCCTTGTCCAGGGCGCTGTGGTGGTCTAGTTAACGGATGGCAGGGTGTGCTTGCTGGTACCTTTAAAAGAGGCCTCAGGACCTGGAGTTTTCTGATGCTGGAAGGCCTGGCTTATTGGGCCGAAGTGCAGAGAAACGCTTGTTTCAGTTTTGGTTAGATTGCAAACAAAGTTTCTTCACTTCTCGGTGAGTGTTTCTCCCCTCTCCCGTTTTCAGTTTAGATGTTTCTGAGAATCCGCCAGCTTAATTCTTCATTAGTATGGTGCAAAAGAGATTGTCCAGTTTGGGGCTCTTAAGTTTGTGTCTGTCAAAGGTGATTTGGAGCGTGGATCTGTATTCTTCCCCCCATCTTCACCTGCTTCTCAATCTGTGCAGATGTGAGGCTTCTAGGTGACCGCCTCAGAGTGCTCAGCATCTTTCTTTGGGGGACCCATTGAGTTAGGTGAGGATTTTAAGCCCTTTTGTGTAAGTTTGTATTAGATACATTCTTAGAATTTATGAAGGTCCTAGAAAGATTCATCATCCAGCTCATCAGTGAGACCAGATTCTTCTGCAGATTATTTCTAGGACTCCCATCCTCTTCGTGTTGTGTCCTCCATGAAAACCAGGAACTATTAGAAACTGTTTCCCTCAGAGTGGAGGGAAACCGTTGTTTGGTGGAGACTTGTTTCTCTTTTTCCCTACTGTCAGTTAAGTAGCTGGAAGGACTTTCTTGTGTCTTACTAGGCTGGTAGTGAAGATAGTGAAGATTTCGTTTTTTTTCCTTGTACTTGTCTGATATGACTGACTGTAGTAGTTTTATTGTAGTTAATTCCAAAGCTTTAGGATTTTGGAGATGAGTTCATAATCTTTATGTGACTAGGTTAGCTAAAAGTTTCTCATTATCTATGACTGATCGTGTTTTTGTGTCCTGGAACAGCAGGATTTTTTTTTTTTTTTTTAAAGATTTTTTATTTTTTTTATTAGAGAGTACAAGCAGGGGGAGCGTCAGGCAGAGGGAGAGGGAGAAGCAGGCTTCCCGCTCAGCAGGGAGCTCTACGTGGGGCTCGATCCCAGGACCCTGGAATCATGACCTGGGCCGAAGGCAGCCGCTTAACCGACTGAGCCACCCAGGCACCGCAGCAGCAGGATATTTTTTTAAATACTTAAAAACTTTTCATTTGGTTGCAAACAGCAATTTGAGGGTGTGAAGAACAAGATGGCACATGACTTCGCTTCCATAGGCTCTTCTTCCTGCCTTAGGCCTTTAATTCTTTGCTACACTGTGGTGCCTCTCAACCTCTGTGATGAGGCTGGTGGCCTTGTCCTGGTTCGTGGAGAAGGGGTAGAGCTAGTGAGGTCATTATTTTTCATGGCAACAGGAAACTCCTCCAGTCCCGACCTGAATAGAAATGTCATCTATCTCCTGCTGCTTTGCCACCTTCTCTCTGATTGAGACTCTCTTGTCTCTTTGTCCTGAGACCTCCCAAAGTGACATGAGCATGAGCAAAGGGCTTTGTTCTGGAATTCCCTGCTGCTACTTGTGATCAGACCCAATTTAGTAAAAGGTGTCTAAGTTTAAGTTGGGATTTCAGACTAGTTGGCCTGGGTGGGTTTTTTGTTTTGTTCTGTTTATTCAGTTCTTGATTTCTCTCTCCTTTCTGGTTTTCACTTGAAAGTTGAATTGTTTCGGTGCTACTTTCTGTTGTGTCTCCCCATTCAGTGTCCCTTCTCTACTATCAAGGCAGTAGATCTTTGCCCTTGTTTCTGCAAACCACTGTACTTGGTGGTGCAGGGATGTAGACATGTGGTCCTTGATCTTGAAGGAGGTGGTGCAGCTGAGGAGACAATGCGCAGTGACTCAGGGCAGCACCAGAGGTCCGTACATAGAAGTGGCCTAGTGAGGGTGCCAGTGAAGATCTTGGTTCCTAGGCCCTTGGCAGACGGGTGAGCAACACACAAAGGTGATCATTTCCTACGTGGCTGATAGAAGTTTCCTGCTGAGAGCACTGGATCTGAGCAGAAGTGCAAGACCGTGCAGGAGTTGCAGTTTAAGCTGGAGGGGCTGGGTGTCTGAGAGAGTTCAGTGTAACTAGAGGGCGTACTGGCAGGATAGAGAGGGCTGACAGCATCAGGTGCAGAGGCTTGGAGGTGAGGGTCTACCTGGGGTCGGAAGACCAGATTCAAGTTCAGAGTCAGAGCAGGGAGGTCTGTGAATGCCCATGAAAAGAATTTTTCCTTTTTCTTCAAATCAGTGGTGTGCCGATTGTGAAGCTTTTGCAAGGAATATTTTGATCTAAGTGCCGATTTAGGAAAGTGAAGCTAGGCCTGTGTATGCTGAGTAGGATCGCAGGTGTCACGGAATAAGTAAGCCCTACTTGTTTGCAGGCTGGATGTCTGTTGTTTCTTGGTATGCTTTCCCACGTCCTTCCTGTAGCAGGTAGTTACAGTACCAGAAACAGCTGTGTGGTTAGGGATAATCTCTGTGGTCTCAGTCATAAAATGAGATATACTCTGTGGCTATTGGTCCACATTGCTGAGCACACTTTGTGACCAGAGAAGGGGGGTGGGTACAAATCTCTTTACAGGGTGAAGAGCTGAGAAGAAACTTTTAAAAGCTAGTACTAACCCTGTAGCATTAGACAAACTTTAAAGAGGTTTGGATGAATCGTTGGCAAACAAGCAACAGTGTTTTCTGTTTTCAACAGGGTGTTGGATGTGGTTTGGATGTGTTGGGGTTTTTATTTTCCTGAAGCTTTGTCTGTCACTTAATCATCATCACACCCAGCTCCTTCCAGGTGGGGCTGGTGGGCTTAGCTTGCTGGAGTCTTTCCATGCACGACTTGTTAATGAGGTCATACTTCAGCACGGCATGCAGTTGCTGCTGGTTTTCAGGGTTTTGGCAGTAAGTATAGCCACAGCTTTAGTTTGCTAAAGGATAACTGTGAGGTGTTGATTGGATCTGGTGGGTGAGTGCAGGCTTTAGCCGGAGTGCTGAGGCTCTGGACCAGCTTTAGGAAACTGTGCCACTGGCCCCGTTCTTGCTCTCATTTTCTAAGTTCACTTCATTGGTGCACACTGGCTCTTACTTAGCTCTGCTGGGCGCATTCCCAGATGGTCTTGCCAACTGGGCTCAGACTCTGGAGCTACATGGGATCCTAGTATCACGACCCATCATCAAGGACTCTTACAGTTTTCTAGTAAAATGATCCTGTCTGTGTGTGTATTTCTTAACCCCTCCCCCCCTTTCCTTGTTTTATTTTTAAATTAGTAATATTCTTATTCTGGAATCTGTAATAAACAAATTTCTGTTATCATAGAGAAATTTGGCTAATTTTTTTTTCTTCCTGATTTCCTTAGAAATCCTAAGTAATGCACTGAAGAGAGGAGAGATCATTGCAAAGCAGGGAGGAGGTAGGAAACGCTTAGTTTTGATGTTTTGATTTTTAGAATAGGCTGTTATTACTGGGGATAGTAGAGTGTAGTGGTGGAAAGTATGGGCTCTAAAATAGACTGCCTGGGTGGGAACCAGCTCTGTCTCTTCCTAGCTGTGTGACATTTGGCAAGTTACTGAACCTCTCTGTTTTCCATACTATAAATGGGGATATAATGGTATCTACCTCATAGGGTTGTTGTGCAGAGTACCTGAGTTAATGCATAGAAGAGAATACATACGTAAGTGCTATGTAAGCGTTAGCCATTGTCATTATTATAATATCCATGTAATTTGGGGACTTTGTTGTTTTAAATACCATAAAATTGTGAATTCCTGAAAGTAAATAACCTGATTATAAAAGTATACTAGCTCCATTCCTAACAAATGCTTACTCAACTGTACATTTGTACTGATAAATATTCAGAAAATTATTTTTAAAAAAATTAAATATCTGCAATCTCACTGCCCAGTGATGAGTGCTGTAAACATTTTGGACTATATCCTTCCATTAATACACACTTTTTTTTTTATGGATACTTAAAACTAAATGAACTTCTTTTGTCAGCTTGATCTCCCCTCCCCGCCCAGTGGCTCTGAGTGCCTTGGCATTTCCTTGGTAACTCCACTTGCTGATTATTTCTGTGGTGCGCTGATTCTAAAACTCCACATGGGCACCGTTTTTCCCTTGTTCTCTGCTGCTTTTGGCATCTGGGGGGTCAGCCTGATTTCTGATGTTCTTGAGCTTGCTACCTGCCCTTTTCTATTTATCTTGCTTTTTTTTTTTTTTTTTTTTTAAAGTAGTTTCTGAGAAATTTCTGCTCTCAGAGCAGAACTTGTGTTTCTTAAATTGTGTTTATATTTTGCCACTTGGTGTGCTATTACTCAGCATGACTAAGGAAATAGTCCTGGAGAAGTGGAGTGATATGTGAGGTCAGAGACTCACAGAAACTTCTGAGTCTCCTTTTCTTGAATTTACATCTTGGACTGGGCCTCTTGGGTCAGGAATGGGCTGGCTGTGGGCTCAGCTGACCTTTTTCAGAGGCAGGTGGTAGCGGTGGTGGTGGTGAAGCTTAAGTGAGAGGGACCTTGATGCTCTGCATGGTGGAAAAGTGGTGGGCGGTGGCCTTGCAGGTGGAGCCAGACCCTTCTTGTCCAGAGTTACCAGGTTCCCAGGGTCCCTGCATTGCTGACATGCCAGCATGTGTTGAGAACTGATCTGAGACCTCTTCTAGGGTCTACTCTGCAAGTGCCATCGACTTCTTTTCCTCCAAAGCCAGCAGAGTTATGCACAGCTCATTCGGGGGTTTTCCTCACAGAGTAAGGCTCCCTGGAAGTAGCTGTCTGTCCATCTAGATATAGAGGATCTATATTGGTGTTTGTTTTCTTTATCTCCTCTTAATTGCGTGGCTGTATACTAGCTGCTTTTTGCCTGGGGTGCTAAGGAAATGCAGCCATACTGGCCGTCAGCAGGGCATCTGAGAGGGACAAGCTGAGAGAAGGGTAAAGGTTGTGAGTGATTGGAATTGTCACATATAATCCATGTAATCCATCACACAGACTGACCAACTGAGGGTGGGGTTTCCGAGCTTCCTTCATTGAGAGCATTTCTCAGTTAAATTTGGTGGGGAGACCTCAGAGTTCTCAGGAACTGACAACCATGGCTCACAAAGCTAGTTACAAGTACTAGCGCTTCTGAAATAACATGGAGAACATTGTTGACACAAGTCCTCCAGGGTGGATTTTCTCCTTTTTAAAATTTTACTATGGAAATTTTAGCTGTTGCACAGATATAGGAAGAATGATGTCCTCACTACCCCGCCTTAACAATTGTCTGTCGACATTTGAGGGATGTCTAATGATAAATTGTTGTGGGATTTAATTCCTGAACTGGGGTTGAGCTTGTGAAGTGCCCAAGCCTCTGCACCCAGGTCACGCTCTGGCATGGTGTGCACACAGGTGTGCAAGTCCCTGATATCTGCCTGTGTTTTGTGTCCCTGTTCCAGGTGGAGGTGGAGGCAGTGTCCCTGGGATCGAGAGGATGGGCCCTGGCATTGACCGCATTGGGGGTGCCGGCATGGAGCGCATGGGCGCAGGCCTGGGCCATGGCATGGATCGTGTGGGCTCCGAGATTGAGCGCATGGGCCTGGTCATGGACCGCATGGGCTCAGTTGAGCGCATGGGCTCCGGCATCGAGCGCATGGGCCCACTGGGCCTCGACCACATGGCCTCCAGCATCGAGCGAATGGGCCAGACCATGGAGCGCATCGGCTCTGGCGTGGAGCGCATGGGTGCCGGCATGGGCTTTGGCCTTGAGCGCATGGCCGCGCCCATCGACCGCGTAGGCCAGACCATTGAGCGTATGGGCTCTGGTGTGGAGCGAATGGGCCCTGCCATCGAGCGCATGGGCCTGAGCATGGAGCGCATGGTGCCCGCAGGCATGGGGGCTGGCCTGGAGCGCATGGGCCCCGTGATGGATCGCATGGCCACCGGCCTGGAGCGCATGGGCGCCAACAACCTGGAGCGCATGGGCCTGGAGCGAATGGGCGCCAACAGTCTCGAGCGCATGGGCCTGGAGCGCATGGGCGCCAACAGCCTGGAGCGCATGGGTCCTGCCATGGGTCCAGCCCTAGGCGCCGGCATTGAGCGCATGGGCCTGGCCATGGGTGGCGGTGGCGGTGCCAGCTTTGACCGCGCCATCGAGATGGAGCGTGGCAACTTTGGAGGAAGCTTCGCAGGTTCCTTTGGCGGAGCTGGAGGCCATGCTCCTGGGGTGGCCAGGAAGGCCTGCCAGATATTTGTGAGAAATGTAAGTGGTTCTTCAGCAACTTGGTGGTGGTGGTGGTGGTAGGCACAAAGGGAGGAGGGGGCAGGTTGGCGTCAGAGTTGGTGCCCTCAGCAGGGAGGCAGAGGAGCAGCACTTAAGGCCACGTTGCTACTGTCCCCAAAGTCTGGTGCTGGTAGGATAAGAAGGGAATGGGAGAGCATAACGAACTCTGTGCAGCAGGAGCCCCAGGTTTTTGTACTGCTAGGCGGAAACCAACAGTGAGCTCAGGAACCCAGCTTCTTGATTCCCTTGGCTTGAAGAACCACTACCCCTGGGCATGACAGAGACAAAGGGCTATATCTGCCTTATCTTTATACCAAGTTGACCACCTTCAGTTACTGTTGAATGGTCTGTGGGCTGCTTACCATAGGCTCTGGTCGTTTGCATGATTCTCCCTTAGACAGTTAATGCCACAAAGGGAGTGCGCTTGGTGTGCCATTTTCGAACCTCATTCCAGACCGGTGTGTTTTGTTCTCTGCTGGTATCTCAGTTTGAAGGGTACCCTATTTCTCAGTGTTACAAGAAGTCCTGAAAGTTCCTCTCAGAGAGACCCTGGTGTTTATGCATTAGGACATTAGGATTTGGCTGTATCACTCATCAGTTTCTCCTTTTCCATTTAGCTCCCATTTGATTTTACATGGAAGATGCTAAAAGACAAATTCAACGAATGTGGTAAGTGTTTGGGAAAGGCTTTCTAGGTGCTTCCATGTGTTGTGGCTTCAGAAGTCTTAGCTTGTTAGTGATGCATTTGAGGGGTGCAATGAAGCTCCCATCCTGGTCTTCACAGCCACTTGCCATGACTCGAGGACCAATGGGACTTGCCATTTTTCTGCCTGTGCAAGTATTCAAGCCAGTTGTTGAGTTTCCTCTTATGTGTCAGACACTTCTCACCTGTGTTCTCATTTCAACCCCATCCTTCTCCTTTTACGGTTTTTGAAAGGAGGTGATGTCCCCATTTTGCAGATGAGTCAGGCAAAGTCACGTTGCCAAGGTCACATGGCTTCTACGTGACAAAGCTGAATAAAAACATCTGCGATGAGGTTGCTTTCTACCACCGCACTGTTGGTTCATGCCTCAGAGAGCACTTCCTCGGAAGTTCCCAGGGGTGAGCTTCTGTGTGAATGAGGCTGAGCGGCTCTGGTTGTGGTGGTTTCCTGGCACACCAGGCCACCTTTCTGAAAGGCTCATTGTGTGGCTGAAAGGAAGTGAAGTTGTCCCGGGTGAATGCCTGCTCCTCACTCCCACCACCTCTGTTCTTTTAACCATGTCAAGTGGGAGCCCGGGACCTAAGCCAGAAGTCTGGGTGGCTTGCTGGGTCAAGGCCTCCTCACTGTTTCTCATTTCCTGTTTCACTGGTAGTTCAGATTGCACCACTTTGCTGCTTCTCCTGGTTCTTCTCTTGGGGCAGCTGTTGAGCCATAGTGTGCCTTCTTGCCCTCGCCCCACTCCTTAGTTTCCACAGTGTAGTAGGTATTCTGAAAAGTCAAGTTGGATCAGGCTGCTCCCCTGCCTCAGGTGCCTGGAGGTGCCCATCTGCCAACGAGAGAAACTCACTAGCCCCTTTGTAACTTAGTCCCTCCTCTTTCATCTCCCTCCTGTCCCTGAACCCTGAGTTGCAAGTGTCATTCTCCAGAAGTGCTTTATTTCATGCTATTATAGTAAGAGTTTACCTTCTGGTGGACTTTAGTATTTCAGAACTGTCCCATGAGAAGCCCTCTAGATGTTGCCCTTCCCTTGGGCTGAGTTAATGGCTTTAGAAACGAGGGCCCCTTAGCATAGGCTAAACGGTCATGTCCTTAGCTCTTCCCCTATAGACTTGTTTCATGGTGGTGCTTGACACATACCTGGATGCTTAACCAGTACTTGAATGAATATGTGAAACCCACTTGTGAGATAGGACGCAGCCTGTGTGTGGACAGTACAGAAGTGTCCATTATATCACGATGGCCTCGTAAATGCTGTGGTGTGGGGTCTGGAAGATGAAGCCTCTGTAAAACTCACCTATAAGGTTGGCTTCACACAGTCCCCTTTATAACTTTCTTGAGTGTATGAGTATGCATTTGAAGCTGCCAGGAAGGCTTATCATGGGTCGATTGTTGTCCTCTTGGCAGAAGAATGGCAACATGGCTGAAGGCCATAGTCGCTGGATTCCAGCTATTGTGTTCTGAGCATTCGTGTGCCAGGGCCGCTCTCCCTTTTGACTCTGTCCACCGAAATCCAACAGGTGATCTGGACTGAGTGGAGCCCAGACTGAGGCTGAGCTCTGGGTTTGCCTGATGAGTTGTGGTCTCTTCTTCCCTCCCTGTGCCCAGGCCACGTGCTGTATGCCGACATCAAGATGGAGAACGGGAAGTCCAAGGGGTGCGGTGTGGTTAAGTTTGAGTCGCCAGAGGTGGCTGAGAGAGCCTGCCGGATGATGAATGGGATGAAGCTGAGTGGCCGAGAGATTGATGTTCGAATCGATAGAAATGCTTAAGCAGTTGCCTTTTTTAAACATCGATACCAGACCTCTGAATTTGTATTTTTTCTTGTTAACCATTTTAATTTGTTGGCTGGATGTATAAAGATGTTTAAAAAATTCAGTTGCTTTTTGGGGTAATTTGAATTACTTTTTTAATGACTGGGGTTCCATTTGACTGTTTGCATTGAGATTGCAATGTGCGCAATTTTTTTTGTAGTTGTGGCATCTTGTTGACATCGAATATGACTTTGATAATAAATACCAGTTCCTGAAAAGATGCTTGCTTTTTGCCTGTGTGTTGTGGGGCACCCACCTCCGGTTTGGGGAGCTAGAGCCAGTTTTCTTTCTCCCCTTGGAGCTGTGACCACTGGAGGTCTCATCCCTATTCTTGCTTTGTCTGTGGACCCTGAGGGTGGAGGGCATGGACCCTGGCCACTTCAGGAGAACTCTTTATGGAAACAGTCCTGAGTGGACTTGAATTTTCCAGTGCTGGTGACAAAGCACTTGGATATTAGCGGTCCTCAGAGCCGTTCTCTCTCCCTCCTGTGCTGTTGCTCTTCGGGGCACAGACATTGTGTCAGGCTCATTTCCAGTTTGGCTTTTGTCATAGTCCACTTTGGCTGCTATAACAAAATACCATAAGCTGGGCAGCTTATAAACAACAGACATGTATTTCTCACGGTTCTGGAGGCTGGGACGTCCAAGATCAAAACACTGGCTGATTCCATGTCTGGTGAGGGAACCTGATCTTGGTTTATAGATGGTACTTCCTAGCTGTGATCTCACATGGTGGGAGTGGCAGGGGAACTTTCTTGGGCCTCTTTTATAAAGGCAGTAATCACCCCCCAGACAGCATCACATTGGGCGTTAGGCTTTCAACATAGGAATTGTGGTGTGTGCTTGTGGGGGGTGGGGGGCATATACTTTCAGTCCATAGCAGCTTTTCTTTGCTACAGTAACAGACTGAGGAGGGTGTGAGTTTCTGAGCATATTTAGAACTCTAGCGGTTTAGGCTGAACGTGATACCTGGGCTCTGTCAGAACTGGGTCACCCCTCCCTTTTCTCCCCCAAGATGTGATCTCATTCATACGTAGGTCCGCTTGGGCTACACAGCTATGTGCAGCTTGTGCGGAGCTGCCGCCACTGCTTGTCACGTTTGGTTGTGGGGTCCTAGCCTTGCCACCTTCTCCCTGCCACACTTTCCTCCTCCTGGTGTTTCTCCCTGAGGGGTGAGACCGTGGAGGGATGGGGTCGACCTCGCAGACCCCCAAGTGTTTGATCATGACTCCACTGTGTGCCAATCAGGAGGGAAAGAAAAGACAAGAAGCAGGAATCACTTTCAGTAGAAGCTTTATGTGGTTCATGTATGTAGGCAGGCATGAGCCTGGGTGGTTCTGTGACTGCCAATCTGGGATCCAAGACTCCTGGGTTAGTGGGTGGCTGGGCTGGCCGGTTGTCCTGGGTACCCACACCTGTGGGCCTTACCGTTTCCGGGGGGATGGTCGGCTCTCCAGAGGGTCTGCCGAGGAAGGGTGATTTGCAGTGACTCCTCTCCCCGTAAACGGATAATGAGCAGCCCTCAGGGAAACGGGGTGAGGGGTTTACCTCCTTCCAGCCTACCTCTGGTCCCTTCCAGCCTACCCAGAGCATCTACATGCCCCAGAAGCCAACATCGTCATACACCTCCGTTTCCCTGGCAGAGAGCACAGTTGGGTCAGTAAGAGTCACCTTGGCCCACTGACCACCCCGCCCTCCCCGTCACCCCCAGTCAGGGCCAGCACTCACAGGGGCAGTAGAGCTGTTCTGGGCACGTAGCCATCTGCAAAGAAAGTAGGATAGGTAAGCTCCCAGCCTTGGTGGTAGCCTGTTTCCCTAGGACTTCCTGGTCTGTCTGACTTACATTTGCCCTTGGTGTCCCGGCACAGCATCTCATCCTTGTTGGTGAACTCGATCACCTCCAGGATCTCCCCACGCCGGATCCCCAGGTGCTTGCCACCCCCACGACGTGTCTTGGCGTTGGGATCGATCATCATCCTTGTCTGAATCACTATCTCCCCCTCAAACTGGGGAGGGATATGTTAGAGCTTTTGTTTTGTGCTTTCACCCCAGGAACCCCGTCTTTCTGAGGATTGAATTTGTGGGGCCTTGGTCAGTTGGGGCTGTGCCCAAAACTCCAGGGCTCTTGTTTCGAGGATTCTGGTGTTCACACCTTGAACTTTTTCCGGAACTCCCTCTCGGCCTTCTCTGCCTTCCGGATCTGCTTCAGGGTCTTTGGGTCTGTGGGTGGCAACTGCTGTGGCTGGGGGGCCTTCTCCTTCCTGAGGAATTGGATGCTCCTGAGGAAGATGTGCTCCTCAGGGGCCCCCTCCGTGTCCTCCC
Organism: Leptonychotes weddellii; assembly: GCF_054177405.1. Taxonomy (NCBI): domain Eukaryota; kingdom Metazoa; phylum Chordata; class Mammalia; order Carnivora; family Phocidae; genus Leptonychotes; species Leptonychotes weddellii. The sequence continues at coordinate 4,522,686 of NC_138369.1, read as the reverse complement.
AGAGCTCAGCCCCTCTGTGTTACATGCCCTTTGCCCTGTGGTACCTGAGTTCTGGATCTTGTGGTGGCCTGGGAGGTTGCTGGGTAGATGGCACGTCATCTGGGAGCAGTCAGAGCGCTGAGTTAGGGCAGGGACCGTTGGCTCAGCCTCCCTCTCGACACTAGTGGCTTGATCTTGAATGAGCTTTCCCTGGGTCAGTTCTCAGGACATCCACCCCCTCCCAAACCCCACCCTGCCCACCTGCCCATCTTCTCCCTAGGCCTTTCTCCTGGGTTGTGAGTTCTAGTGGATTGGCTCTTGTTTTCGTAACTCCTACTGCATGGCAGGCATGGCAGAAACTGTTTACTAGAGTAACTCATTTCAGCCCTCACAGCAACCTTACTACTTAGGGTAGTAGGCAATACTGTCATTCCCAGCTCATTGATGAGGGAAATAAAGGCTCTGAGTGGTAAAGCAATCCTGCTCCAAGGTCATCTGGCTGGAAATGATACAAGCAGGATTTATTTGCAGGATTTTGAGGCCATTTCATGTCTGTCTCCTAGAGTAGGTTGGCTTCTGGGAATTGTCATGGGTTCTGGGTCAAAAATAAGGCAAAAGCATTTCTTAGAGCAGATGAAATGGATGTCTGAGAAGGGGCTGGTGGGGTGGGGTTCCTGGACTGGCCTGGCTGGTGCTGAGACCAAATTGTGAGGGGTCTGCCTGGTGAGGGCTGACTTCCTGGCAAACTGCCAGCCTTCCAGGGAGGATTCTGCTGGCCAGGGTTTGGCTTACGGCGAGAGCCTCGTGAATACCAGTTGAGTGAAGGATCCAGAACATGAAGCCCCCAGCTTTTTGCACCAGACTCCAGCCTCGGCCTGGTGCTCAGATGTGACGGTGCCATCTACAGTCTCACCCAGGACATTCCCTCTGGCTGCTTCCCCTTCTCCCAGAGGCACCCTAGGGCCCCTGCAAACCCAGCACAGTGTAGAGCACGCCCCTGGGCGCCGTGGTGCAGGGCAGACTTGGCATACCTGCGGCCCGGATTTCTGGCATTGTGACCCTAATCAGGCCACGCAGGTAAGGCAGGCTCTGAGGGGGACCTGTTGAAATTCTGGGTAAGAGCCAGGTCTGGTGGCCTTAGCCCTTTCCAGGGGAGCCCCCAGCGGTGCAAAGAACCTCTGGAGTGGGGCCGAGTGGGCGGTTAGACTTGGGCAAACTTTGGGACAATCCGTACTACCAGTGAGGGCCCACATAGTGTTTCAAGAAGAGAGATTTGAGAAGTGCATTTGATTAGAGTCTTGCAGAATGACTGGCATGGAATGGGGAGACGACTGTCCATGGGCAGGGACAGTGAGCAGAGGTGGGGATGTTCCTGGTCTGTTTGGGATTGGGGAAGGGGTGGGCCAGTTACTGCCTTTCTCCATGTCCCTGGCCCCAAGAGTGGCCCCCAGACCCCGCCACAAGAGCCTCACCAGAGCGGAAGCAGGAGGAGCCCTGTCAGGAAGCTCTGCTAACAGAGGGTGTTGCAAGTAGCCCCTGAGGAAAGCCCAGGAGAAGCAGAAGGGGCTCAGGAAGGAGTAGTAGAGGCAGCAGATCTGGTGCAGGGGCGGGGGGTGGGTGGTTGGGGGGGAAGCGGGAGCATCCCAAAGGCACCCTTAATAAAAGGTTCCCCTGTAGGAAGCCCTTCCAGAGATGGGGCCAGGAAACAGTCTGGGAGCACAGGGCTTGGGCAAGTTGCTTCTCGGGTCCTCAGGCTTCCACCTGAAGCCTGTCGGGGACAAGGGGTCAGCTGTTGCCGTGGGGACGGGGGCGGTTGTGCATGTTCAGTGATGGTCACGTACAGGGCTTGCATAAAAGTCACTTTTTTTTTTTCCCCCACTCAAAATTGGTAAAGGCATTAACCCTGCAGCTGGGCTGGAGACATGTCTGCTTTGCCACTGCCCTGCTCTCCAGGAGCAGATGCTTGGAAGAAGAGAGGAAGAAAAGGGTCCTTAGGAACCCCAGAGCACAGAGTGTCTAGTAGGACTACAGGCTCGGGTCTTTGTCTCCACCCCATGCCTGAGTTCAGGCCCCAGTCCGACCTGGACATCCAGCAAGCACCTCCAACACAACAGGTCTGCTGTGGAAGCTGAAACCTTGTCCCCAACTCAGGGATACCTCCAGTCTGCGCCCAGGCGTTAGGCATGAAACTTGGGCCTCATCCATGTCATGAGCTGGCTTGCTCCCGCTCACCCCTGCATCACATGCCACCAAGTCCACTTCCTGATCCTTCCACTGCTCTTTCACACCTTCTCCCACCACCCTGCCCCCTCCCCCCGCCCAGGCCACACCATGCTCACTGCTGTTGGTCTTTAGGGTGCCCTACCTCCTCCTGTTCTGCCCATCAGGAGCTGGTAGGACTTTTCTGAAAGGCCCTTCCTGCCCTCTACTTTCTCCTCTGGCACTGCCAGGGAGATGGATTGTCCCTTGGCTTCACACCAGCAGCATGGCAGAATATGCCCTTGCAATGAATGGTCCCGAGGGGCCTGGGCAGGATGGTCTGACTGAGAGCTCAGCCCCACCACCAACAAACCTCTGCCCTTGGGGCTGGGGCTGGGGCTGTCCGTGGGCTCCACGTCGTCATACAGCTCGTAGGCCTCGTCCTGGTCCCTGCGGGAATACCCGAGATAGGGGTCTCTTCCAAGCCTTCGACCTGCACCAGGGCCCGCTTACTCCCCACACTCACTGTGGGATGTCTTTAGTCTGTCGGGCCTGGGAGTGGATCCCAGCAGAAGAACGGGTCCTCCTCAGAGCTGTGGAGGGATGAGAGCAGGAGGGAGGCAGGCCCTGCCAGGGAGCCTCTTCCCCAGCTTTCTGCCTGGGTTGCCCTGACCCACCTGCGGCTGTGGCTCTCCGGAAGTTCTGGACATCCCTGGGGCCAGGAGGCAGCGGCGGCTTGGCTGGAGGGGGTCCCAGGCTGCTGACTGGGGGCAGAGGCCTCCGCCGGGGTGGGTAGCTGGGTTTGAGGCCCAGCCTCGACCCTCCACTGTGAATGGGAACTCCTGACCTCTGCTGCCTGGCTCCAAAGCCAGGGCTGAGTGGGAGCCTGGGGCGGGAGGCTGTGACAGCAGTGGGAAGTGAGCTCTCTGAAACAGAGCCAGGAAGGGGGGGCTTTTTAGGGAGATCACCAAAGAACTCAGCGTGCAGGTGCTTCTTGGGCAGAGCACTGGACTCGGGCTGCAGAAACTTCTTGGGGAGCAGGCCAAACTCGGGCTCCGAGGACACTCTGGTGAGGCTCCCCAGCTCAGGCTGCAGGGGCTTCTTGGAGGGTGCTTTGAATTCAGACTGCCGTGGCCGCTTGGGAAACACACTGACTTCAGGCTCTGAGGACCTCCTGGTGAGGTCACCAAAATCAGGGTGCAGGAGCTTCTTGGGGAGGTCATTCAGCTGAGGGGCTGGGATCTTTTTGGGAAATGCATTGAAATTGGGCTGTGAGGAGTGGGGGTGGGGCTCACTGGACTCAGGCTTCCAGGGGGGTGTCTGAGGGACCTCACTAAACTCAGGCTGTGGCAGAGATTTCTTAGGGAGGCCACCAACCTGAGGCTGCGGGGGTTTTCTGGGGTGCACACTAAACTCGGGCTGTGGGGGCTTCTTGGGAAGTGTACTGAAGTCGGGCTGGGAGGAGTGGGGGTGGGGCTCGCTGGACTCAGGCTTCAAGGGGGGTGTCTGAGGGACCTCACTAAACTCAGGCTGTGGCAGAGATTTCTTAGGGAGGCCACCAACCTGAGGCTGTGGGGGCTTTCTGGGATGCACACTGAACTCGGGCTGCGGGGGCTTCTTGGGAAAGGTACCGAAGTCAGGCTGGGAGGGGTTTGGGGTGGCCTCATTGGGCTCAGGCTGCTGGCGCTTCTTGGGGAAGGCGCTGGATTGGGGCTCTGGCGGGGGCTTGGCAGGGTGGCCGGCCACAGGCTCAGGCTGCAAAGCTTTCTGAGGGGCCTCGAGCTGTGGGAACTTCTTGGAGGGTTCACTTGGCTCAGGTTTGGGGGGCTTCCTGGGCAGATCAGTGCAGTTGGGCTGCAGGGGCTTCCTGAGGTGCTCGCTTAGCTCAGGTGGTGGAAACTTCTTTAGAAGTTTGTTGAACTCAGGCTTCGGGGGTTTTTTGGGGTGTTCGCTGGTCTCAAGCTGAGAGGCCTGGAACTTTGCTTGAAGGCTCCGGAAGTCCTGATGGCTCCCCTAAGGGACATGGAGCCAGTCAGGCAGAGACTCACACAAGGGTTCTTCTAGCTCCTCTTTGCCACCCTTTGTCATTGGCTCCCTCTCCTGTTGGCTGGGCCTTCCACCCTTGTCTCCAGGCTCCCTGGAGTCCTGACCTCTCCACTTAGGCACTGCATATGCCCCCAACCTCACCCCCATCAGGACCCAGGCTCCCAATGCTCCCCCATAGCCTCTGCTTCCACAGTTGGTGGTGCCTTCTAAGTGTCCTTGAGATACCCTGTGCTTTCATGCTCCACATCCCTAGTGCCTTCTGTTCTGATTTCAAAATACATCCAGAATCCAGCCACTTCTCACTGCCTGTACCACTGTCATGCTGGCTGGAGGAACCCAGGCTCCTCCCCGGTCTCCTGCCCCCCCCGTCTTCTGCCTCTCCCTCTGCCCCTTGCACCCCCATTCTGGCCAGGACCCTCCCCCACAGCAGCTGGAGGAAGCCCCTCTGCTCAAAATGTGGCAATGCTTCATTTCCCCATGGTAAAAGCTAAAGATCTCATGAAAGCCTTAAACCATCAATCTGCCTCCCTTACCCAGTTACCTGGGCCTGGCCTCCGCCTCTCCCCTGCTCTCTCCCCGCCCCCAACCCCTCTTTCTTGGGCCTTTGTCCGGCCCTTGCCTCTTCCACCTCCAGGTCTCTGCTGATACTTTCTTATTAGAGAGGCCTTCCTCCCAGACCACCCTCATTTAAAAAAATGGATTTCCCCTTTGCAGAACTCTCCATTCTCCCCAACCTACTTTTTTTCTCTCAGTACCTGCCACTATGTATCATACAGTTTATTTTATACGGTTTCACAAATGTGCCTTGGCTTGTTTGTTCTCTCTGCCCCCCTAGCCCCTGTGGAAGGTCAGCGACTTGGCTCACTCATTGCTGTCCTCCCAGTACATGGCACACTGTTGGTGCTCAGTAGGTACTTGCTGAAATATACGGGATACAAAGGCGTATACTCAGCCACGTCCAGTTTGATTGTCACAGACTCATGTAGAAAGACGTGGAGAGACACAGACCTGGAGGCAGATGTGGGCTCAGAGTCTCATGGTCCCAGACACCCTTGTTGACGGTCAGGGCACTCACAGTCGAGAACACCCAGGAGAAGCGGCAAGCCGGCCCAAGCAGCGGCCCGGTCAGGCCTGTGCACCGGCTGTGGCGCACCTAGTCCGTCCCAGGTACCGTCTCGACCGGCCCCATGCTCTCCGTAACAGACACGGGCGGGTGCACGAGTAGGCCAGGCCTGCTCTGACCAGGGGGCCCCACTGCAGGCCCCCAAGCCTGGCTTCACCTGGACCCTAGGAGACTGGGAAGGGGGAAAGGGCAGAACCGTGGAGACTGTGCTCCTGTCTGTGCCCCACCCAGAGAACGAGGAAAGGTAGTGATCCCCGCCTGGGGCCTGAAATGCCTCTATTAAAGCCCCGCTCCAGGTGGGTTGGGGGAAGGATTCCGGGGTCACCCACAGGCCCAGAGAAATCAGGGTCAGCAGGTCATGTCTTGGGTGACTACTGGGGTGGGGGGTGGGTGGCGGGTACATGACCCACTTTGTCACCCGCAGGAAGCCCCTCTCTTCACCCTGGCCTCCTGTCCCCAGGTTGCTGTTCATGCTGACCTGGGAGGAGAGTAGTCTGGGCCATCTGCCTGTTCCCCCTATTAAAGTCCCAGCCCCAGCCTGGGCCACAGGCCCTTTGGGGCCCCAGCTGTCCCAGTGATGCATCCTGGCTGCTTCCCACCTCTGGGCCTTTGTGATGGTCCTTGCCATTTCCCGGGGGATGAGGGGGCTCTCCTAGGGTTGGGGGTTCACTCACCATGCTTGCAGGCGGGTGATGGGCCACAGGGCAAGTGGGACCTGAGCTGGGCCGGTGCCTTCAGGAAGTGACTGTGGCTTCTGCTCCCCGGGCCCCACGGGGGTGGGGGATGCTGGCGGGGTGGGGAGGACACAGGAGGAAGAAAAGGAGGCGGAGACAGCCCCTGCCTGTCCCCAGATCCTGCCTGGCACTTGAGTTCCTGTCCTGCCTGCTACTGTCTCCATGGTCTCCATGCTTCGTGCATCGGCTGTGAGCACATGCCCAATGTGGCCACCAGTTGTTTGTGTTTCTGGGGGCTGGCTGACTTCTGGTCTCCAGGGAGGACTCCGTGCCAGGCCCTGAGGGCCTCCCTGGGAGGGGGAGTTCTCTGGGGGTAAGGGGCATGGTCAGCTCTGGGCCAGGAGACTCAGGGGTTCGGAGAGCATGATGGGTGAGGCCCTTCTGCCGGCTCGTTTCCTCATCTGCCTGCCTCATTTCCACACTTCCCCACTGTCAGAGTCTCAGCTCTGAGCAGGACTTCCCTATTATAGGGGCAGATGTCACATGGGTCGTGGACAGCTGTGGGGGGCAGAGGGCCCAGCTGGGATGGCAGATTTGGGGGTGGGTGGGTTGGGTGGGTAGTAGCTAAGGCCTTGCCCTCCCCCACCCTGGCGAGGGAGGGAGTCTGAGGGCCAGGGGAGAAAATGGAGACAGCAGGGAGAGCAGTGAAGAGGGGGCGAAGGGGGTGGGCCGAACTAGCGCTGTGGGGGTGTGAGGCCCAGCCAGATAGAGGCGAGCCCTAACCACAGGACTTGGTCTGCAGGAGGTCAGTGACTTTGGACACAAAGGGAGAGCGCAGAGCCCTGACAAGTTTTAGCTATACATGGAAATAGCTTTAGGAGTTTACGAAAGGATGGAAGGAAGCTCCTGGAGATTCTGACTTAATTGGCCCTAGCCTGGGGATTTCTTTTTTTTTTTTTTTAAGTGACCTCTACACCCAACTCGGGGCTTGAACTCACAACCCCGAGATCAAGACTCCTACTCCTCTGAGCCAGCCAGGTGCCCTGAGCCTGGGGATTTCTTAAAACACTCTGAGGGTGATTCTCATGTGCCCACGAGTCACCCTGAGACCCCATTAAAGTGCAGGTTCTGCCTCAGGTCTGTGGTGGAGCCTCAGATTTCTAAAGATCCCAGGTGATGCCCTGGAGTAGCGAGGGTGTAGAAGGATCCAGTCTGTCTTGAGGACACTGCATTCCCAGCTGGAGCTGTTCATTACCACCCTGCCATGAAGGCCACAGACCGCACAGTCGGAAAGGACTCTGCCTGTTTGTGTCCACTTTTAAGAGGCACAGCTTGAGGATTCTGGAGCCTCTGTGCCTGCCCATCCCCATCCCTGCACTAGCAGGCATGCACCCTGGGTCACATTCCCAGATGTGGGTTCCCCTTGGAACAGGAGTCCTGGGAGACCAGGGACGATGAGAGTGGGTCCTCCCTGGGTCTTTGGGACCAGCCAGCACAGGCTGGTCACAGGCTGACTGACCCAGTGTTTGGTGAATGAGGGAAATGAATGAATGAAACAAGTGATTATTGGCCAAGAGCATACAGTAGGTGCCCAATCAAAGTAAGCTAAAGGACTGAACGCTGGTGACAAGCTGGTGACTTCCCAGGCTCCAAGGCCAGCCACCCCGTGTGAACCACCTCCCCATGGCCTGGAACTCGCAGTTTGGAGGGTCCCATCCTGGCAAGCCCTATTCCCCCACGGTCCCCAGGAGGTGTTCCCTCCCACCCCCCCCACTCCCCTTTGTGTTTGGAGCCTTCCGGGTGGCTCTGGGCTGGACTGCAAAGTGTGGCCATGAACTTGGGCAGGAGGTTCCAGAGATGGAGTTGAGGAACCTGAAGCCCGAAGTGAGCCCGGGCCAGGGTCTGCCTTGGGGTTTCAGTGGTGGTGGGGGTGGGGAGTGTGGGGAGGTGTTCGCTTCGGGAGCCTGTGGAACAATGGGCTAAGGAGGGGTCCCGGGGTTCTGAGCACATGGGGGGCTGGTGAGCCAGAGCAGGCGCAAGAGCAGGGGCATGCACCTGGTTGCCCTGGTCATGGTTGGGGGACAGACACGGTGGTGGTCTCCACGCTCAGCCACATGTGGTCCAAGTGCACGCAGTCGAGGACTGAGCACGTGGGCGGCCAATCCTGGGGGTCAAGGGGCGCACGGAGGAGCTGGGGGCCTGGGATGGGGGTGCTCACGTCCAGGTCAAAGGCAGGGCTCTGGGACGTGCACCCAGTAGCCTTATTTCCCCTCTCCCAGTCTGGTGGTGATGGGGCTGGTGCTGGACAACTGCCGGACGGGTACATGGCCGGACTCAGCTGACGTAAGCTGCCTGGAGAGGCTCGGCCTCTTCAGCGCAAACCTGCAGTCTCTTATCAACCAGCCCCCCATTGGGCCAGCTGGGCAAAGTGGATGACTGCCCTGATACGCTGGCCGGTCCTTCCATTTCCCTTCAAGACTTGACACTCCTGGGCGCCCTCTGCTGGGCAGAGCTGAGGCCGAAAGGAGACTTGGCGGTCAGGCTTTTTGCAGTCAGGGGAAGGGGGGCCCTCTGAGGGATCACTTTGGCCAGAGGGAGGGCAGGGGCTGCGGAAGCCCGGGAGAGACACTGGGAGCAGATTTCCCAGTTAAGCTGAAAAAGTTGGACATGAGTTGGGAGGGGGCAAGGGTAGGAAGTTGCTTTTGGAGTAAGCAGGGTGCCTAGGCCAGGTCATGATCCAGCTCCTTAGGCCTCTGGGCAGTTTCAGGTTGCTGGGCTGGGGGAGGGCAGGGGACACTGTCTCCTTGGTATAAGCTGTTGCATGGGTGATGGGGTGGGGTGGGGTACCTGGGCCAAGATCCTGGCTCTGGGACTCTCTGGAAAGGTCCTGAGAGACTGGGAAGTGGCATTGCCTGGATTTGGGGGTGGCTGAATGAGGGGGCCTGATGGGGGAAGGGCCTCTGACACCTTGGAGACAGGTTGGGGTCCTGGGGGAGAGGGAACCCTGAACCCTGTCCCTGGAGATGTGGGAAAAGGGGAGGTGCCATTTGGGCCTCACTGCCTGGGTTTTCTTATAGATGGGAACCTTTCCCAGCTTCTAGGGTGATACAGAATCAGTGAGGGGACTGGAGCTGGGCTTGGCTCAGTCATCCTACCCTCCTAGCCTCACCTTCTCTAGCTGTAAAATGGGCCCCTTGATCCCACCCCACTTCCTTCCTGGGTTCCTTGTTGGGGGGTGTTCCAGGCAGCCATGGGCTTGGTAGCCAGAGGGATGTGAATCACTCACAAACATTTCTCAGGCCCCCACCCTCTCTCCCCAGTCCCTGTTTGAATCTTCACAAGGACTCCAGAGGGTAAGCATCCTGACACCCATCTTAAGGACTAGCAAAGTGAGATGCAGGGAGGTTGAGTCTTCTCCAGGGTCACAAAGTCCTAGCTCCAAGGCTCCTGGCTGGGAAGAGGAAAGCTCAGGGGGCCTGAAGCCCCAAGGTCCCCTGATGGCCCCGTTGGCCCGACAGTGGGTGCTGAGCAATACCTGCCTCAGCATGGGCCCGGAGGTGCTGGCAGAACAGACATCTGGCCTGAGCCAGCTGAGTCTCAGCTTCAACTCGGCAATGACTGCAGTCCTGAAGCCCCGCGGGTGGGCCCCTGGGTGCAGGTGGGCCGGTCCTAAGGGCACTCAGATCAGCGCTCCCCTTTCAGGAAAAGCAGAAGGGCCTCTGGAGCTTGGAGCTGTTCAACTGCAAGGAGGCTGGGGAGTTCTTGCTCATAGACGGTCTGTGTTCCCCAGGAAGAGGATGATGATGAGAGGGATGAGGGAGGGGGTGGGGACGTTCAAGATGGAGCCTTGTAGGTTATTAGAACAAGGTCTCCACTACCAGGCAGTAATGGGAACAGACCCATTTTCTGTGGTGTTCAAACTGGGGGGAAGGGCAGGAAGGGTTGCTTCAGGTACCTGAGGAGGGGGAAGAGGGTCAGGGGCCTAGGCTAGGGGACCCTGGGGCTGGAAGGGAGCAAGATGCAGGAGGTAAAACTAGCTTCCGAGGGGTGGCTGCCAACAGCACGCGTAGACTTCCACGTTCAGGAGGCTTGGCCCACTGGGTTTGGTGACAACAGGGCTGAGACAGCAGTGTGGCCCCAAATTTTGAACCCTGACCCAGGACCGATTTCCCATGACAGAAGGGAAAAGGAGATCCTCATGGCTGGAGGACAGAGAGGGGAGGGGTGAGGAGGGAGGGAGCCCAGGCTCCCTAGGGCTGGCTTTGACCCACCCTCCTCCTCAGAGCCAACATTGGAACAGAAGTGAAAGGCAGCCAAAGATGAAGGTCTGGAAGACAGTGACGAAGACAAAACCAGAGCCCCTGGGGGCCCTGGCACCAGCACCTCAACCCTGTCACCTGCGAGTCTGCCCTGGCTTCAGGATTACGGAGGGGGGGCGCCTCCAGCAGGGTCAGCCCCAGCGCTTTCTCAGGACCCCCGTCTTACTGACTCCTGGGACTCCTTAAATAAAAGCGATGTTTCCATCCCATCTGGTTTCTGGAAATGGGACAAGAGGCACTGGCAGCCCCAACTACAGCTGGATAGGGTAGCACTGGGCTGGAGACCTGGGTCCCAGTTGTTAAAGTGACAGGGGAGTAGTGAGGTTGAGGGGAGGCTTGTCCCCTCTCAGGGTGTGAGCACCCCAGGACTGCTAGACCGGCCGGCTGTGCATCGGAGGGGCAAGGGACCCAGACACAGCACGGGCTGGCTCATCGCGCCTCCTTTATTGCCTCCCCACCCCCTCCATCTTAAGTCCCATTAAAATTACAAAACTACCCGCATCCTACAGTCCAGTCCCCCCCCTTCTCCCCCCGCCCCCCCCGCGGCGGGATTCAGAACGGCGAGAAAACCGGACACTCCCCCTCTGACAGCAGCGGAGACACCTTGGGTGCAAGCGGGACCGGGTCTGGGTGGGGCAGAGGAAGGGGCGCCTGAGCCTCGGCCCCGCCCCTCGCCTCGGGGCCCCCGCCCTCCCCCCCGGAGCGCTCCTCCGCCTTACCCGCCGGCGCGTCGGGGCGCGGCTGCCCGGGCCCCGGGGCCGCGGGGGCGATGGGCCGGTGGTCCTCCAGATGCAGTGTCATGGCGGGCCGCGAGGCCGTGGAGAAGGCGCACTGCATGCACGAGTAGCGGCCGCGCGTGTGCTCCCACACGATGCGGCTCGGGGCCGCGTGCCCTGCGGGCAGGCGGGACCCCGTCAGTCCCGGCCACTCCCAGGGACGGTGGACGTGGACGAGTGCGGGTCAGACCTTTCCCCGCCTCCCCATCAGCTCCCGAGCACCTGGCTGGTCTGGCCTGGCTGATCCATTGCTCCCGAGCGTGTTCCCTCCTGTAATTGGGGGGGGGGGGGGCACTAAACTTGACTTATCCGAATCCCCCACTCCTATCCCTGGAACCACCGCAGGGGGAAAGGACTTGTGAAGCGGGCGCGGGTTTTACACGGAAACGCCGGCGCAGATGAAGGCTCAGGGGCCAACAATTTTTAAGGCAAAAATCGTGTATTTCGGGGGTGGCAGCTCTGGCCACCTGGGAAGGGGCGGGCAACGCTGCCTCCCAGCATCCCCTGGGCCCAGCAGGGCGCAGGACAGAAAAATCCCCTCCACCCCTCCCTGGTGGTCACCTGCACGCACCTGAGGGCGCGTCGGAGCCGCCCTGGGGTCTTCGCGGGCTGCCGCCGGCACCTGAGATAAACGGGCGGGTGAAGGTCAGAAGTCTGGGTGAGCCCAGCTCACCCTTCGGGCGGCCCTGCTCCCACACTCACCTTGGCTCTTTTTCCAGATTGCGGCGCTGGAGGCGGGCGGCCCGGGCGCCGCGGCCAGGAAGGGGCGCAGGCGTGGGGGACTTAGGCCAAAGGGCGCGGGGTTCAAGTAGGGCAGAAAGGGCCCGGTGGGGGCAGGGGCGGGGGTCGTGAAGGGCTCGAGCAGCGGGAACGGCAGGCCCGGCGCCGACACAGTGTCGGACTCCGGCGGACGCTCGGGCGCCGGTGGCTCCTTGTCTAGAGCTGGGGGTGGCGGCGCGGCTGGGCTCTGCGCATGCTCGGCGCAAACATGCAGATGCTTGAAGAGCGAGCGGTGCGTGCGGAAGCGCAGGAGGCAGTTCTCACACCTGGGGGCAGGCACAGGGCTGGGCTGGGTCTCTTGGGGGACGAGGGTAGGGCCTATCCGATGCTACCTGGGGAGGCGCGGCGCGAGGGTGGTAAGTAAGGGAGCCTAAGGCCCAAATCACAGATTCCCCACTTGCGGGGCGGGGGGAAGCTTGCTCTAAGCGCCCCCAAATGTGGCAGCGACCTTTCCGGACCCCTCCGGGTCCTTGCCCTGGGAAAACGAGGAAGGAAGTCTCAATTTTGACTTAGACGGCCAGTTTTCTTCTAGGGAGGTCAGGAGGGACTGGGCGGAGACGCACCACGTATGCCCCGCCCTTTCCGAGCTCCGCCCTCCGGGTCTCTGGGACTCGTTCCAGTAACCAGTCTCTCTTTTTGGGCAGGTAAGGGCAGGGCTTGCCCGAGGCCACGCCCACTGCCAGACTCACCACCTCCCCCCCACCCCCCCGACCAGGAAGGACCCCCCAGATAGTGGCAATCAAATCAGGGGTGGGAGGAGATGCCAGAGGCCTGATCACGGAGCACCAGTGGAAGTCGGGATAGTAAGGGTCTCACTTGAAGTAGCGGTTGGGTTTGTAGTGCAGCTTGCCATGTGCCACCAGTTCCTGCATGCTGGGGAAGGTCTCGGTGCAGCTTAGGGCGGAACAGCGGAAGAGCTTGCCTGGCAGGGCAGGGATGAAGGACAGAGTGGAGAGGGGTGGCCAAGGCCGGCCTGGAGGCTCTGCCTGCCTCCCACCCCAAACTGCCTCCGCACCACCTACTCTGGCCCTACCTTCCAGGGACTGTGTGGGTGGGCAGTGGGTACGCAGATGCTGTGCCAGATCACGAACACTGGGGAAACTGAGACAGCAGCCAGGGCTGGAGCAGGGTATGTGCTTCCCTGCAGGATGCACAGAAAGGGGGGTGTCACCCACTCTTCCCCCATCCACGCTGTCCAGAGTTCTGCCCCAGAAAGGCATATATGAGGCTGGAATTACTCTACTGGTTTCTTACCAGGGCCTTTACCATCTTCTTCCCCCACCAGACAGCGCTGCCAGAGGACAGGCTCATCACTGTAGCCACAGCCTGGCATACACTTGGTGCTCAGTAAATGGTGATTCCCTCTTGATGGGGCCCAAGTTTGGAGATACTCTGTACTCCTCTTAATTGTTCCAAGGCCTGTGACCACCCCCAGAAGGCTCCATCACATATCACCTGGTTGTTGGCGTCGTCTGGGAGGCCTCAGGTCCTCGCTGGTCCCAGAGACTGTGCTGGTGGGGCCAAGGCTGGATCCGGGACCAGGCTGAACACTGTCTGGGGCAGAGGGGGCACCCTGCTGGGTCCCTCCAGGCCCTCCTCGGTCCCACGATGGGGGTGTGGCTGCCCGTTCAGGGCCTGGCTCCTCCCCCATGGAAGAGGAGGTGGCTGCTGCGGCCACAACTGGGGACAACACCTCCTTATCAGTCTCACTGAAGCTGGGCTCTGCAGCCGCCGGCATGTCCGGGCTGGGCCCCGAGGGTTCCTCCTCCTAGTGGAAGGAAAAGGCAGGGAGAACCCCTCTGGGCCAGCCAGGGGAACCCCTCCCACCCCGCCAAGACCTTTGGACATTCCTGAAGCAGCGAATGCCTTTGAGAAATCACCTGGTCAGCCCCCATCCTAAGGAGTCACCATCAGGGGAGGGCAGGGGATAAGGGTGGATTGAGCCTCCTGTGTTCCAATCTCTGGGAGGGAGCCGGGGGGTGTCCCAATTGCAGAAGAGGGTATCTGTCAGGAATTACTCCTATGAAAGTAGCAGTCCTTCGTCCCTAACTTGGGACAGTGGGACGCCCCTTACACGGCAGGGGCGTGGCCTACGTGGTGTGGGCGGGACGAAGGTTACAAAGACAGGACTCCGAACAGGGCGCCGCTGGGAACATGCTGGAGGGGCCAGAGGGATCAAGTGGACTGTTTGCGGACGGAAATACATACACCGGCCCGGCTCGAGCTGTGCGGTCGAACCCGGAGGGGCTAGGGGCCCCGATGTGTAAGGAACAGGGGCGGAGCCCGAGTCCTGTAGGCGTGGCCCAGTCGAAGCTGGGCCAGGAAGCCGGGGGTGGGGTGTTCCCCAAGTGACAGCCAGCGACGGGAGAGTGCCCGGATGTGGGGGCGGGGGCGGCCGGAGGGTGCGCGTGCGACAGGGCCGCGCCCCGCCAGTACCCGCTGGTTCGCCGCGCCCGCATCCCCGACGCCGCGCTCACCATCCTCGACCCGGCTCAGCCTCTTATTCCTGCGGCTGCGGCGGCTCCGGCTGAGACTGCGGCGACTCCCTGGGCGGCCGCGGGCTCGCGCTCACGTCGACGCCATTTTCCGCCTCCCAGATCTCGCGAGAGCGCGGGCAGGTCCTGCGCACAGCGCCCCTCGAGGGGGCGGGGCCTGAGATCTGGGTCCTCCAGGAGGAGAGCTCTGTAGGCGGTGCTGCAGGTTTGCAATCCCAGACCTATCAAAGAGTGCACCTTTAAAGACCCTGTGCTCAGAGATCCTGGCGAAAAATCCTTCGGGGCCTCTGTTCTCGTCTGCTAAATGGGCATCTTTATCCCCTCCCGTCCCATCACCAGCTCTCAGCCGCTCTCTTTTTTGAAGAGGTGATGTTGATTGGCCCGCCTTTTTGGAGAGAAATTGGCAGTGATCGTCAACATTGTCAATGCACGGAGTTCTGAAGTTGGAATAGGCTCCCTGTGATAGTCAGGGGCAGGAAGCAAGCTGTCTGTCCTCCGGACAGGTGTAGCCTAAGGATGGAGATCCCTGGCTGGACCCGCGTGGAATAAGTCACCTATCCATCCGACATTCCTTGAGCGCCTACTGTGTGCGAGGCGTTGGGGACCCAGAGGGGAACAGGACAAACATCCTTGCCCTCAGGGGCCTGCTCACATTTTAAAACGGGGGAAACAGACAATGAGTCAACAAATGCAGAAAACCACCTTAGGGATATTAAGTGCTACAAAGGAAAACACACACAGAAGGCAGAGAAGTCTCTCTTGAGTTGACTTTTGAACTGTTACCTGATGGTCAGGAAGGAGTGAGCAAATGGAAGGTCAGGGGACTCTGGAAAGTGGATAGCTGTGCAAATGTCCTGAGGTGGGGAGGGACAAGCTTCTCAAGGACCAGTAAGGAGATCAGCTCACTGCTGGAACAGAGTGGAGGCAGAGTGTGGAGGTCAGTAAGTGAACTTGGTGCAGGGAAGGTCACACAGGACCTCATGAACCATAGAGAGGAGTGCGGTTTCTATTCACATCATTGATGTATTTTTAGCAGGGGTAGGTCCACCATCTGATTCTTGGCTGTTGTTTGGAGGATGGGCAGTTGGGGGGATGGTAAAGTGGATCTTTGATCTCAGGTCTCTATAATACATTATTTAACATTCAAGAGGTGTCTGTTGAGTTCTGAGTAAGTATAGACTTTATGTGCAGTGTATTTCCATTTGTGTACATAAGATATACCTATGTGCCTTTATATGCGGAGAATACCATTAGAAGGAGACATTTAAAAAGTGGGGGGGGGGGGCGCCTGGGTGGCTCAGTTGGTTAAGCGACTGCCTTCGGCTCAGATCATGATCCTGGAGTCCCGGGATCGAGTCCCGCATCGGGCTCCCTGCTCGGCAGGGAGTCTGCTTCTCCCTCTCCCGCTCCCCCCTCTTGTGCTCTTTCTCTCTCTCACTCTCTCTCTCAAATAAATAAATAAAATCTTTAAAAAAAAAAAAAAGAAAAGTGGGGAGGGGAACAGAGATTTTCACGTGAGGGAGAGACTGTCTTTTCATACTTTGTGCTGTTTGAATTTAAAAAAACGTGGTTTTGATTATCATTAATACAGTTAAAAACTCATTAATCTAAAAAAAAAAAACTGGATCGTTTGACGCAGGGTGGAGGTGTGTTTGTGTGTGGAGGGGAGGTTGGTGCAACCTGGGGAAGGGTGGGGTGAGGCCTCAGAAGGACATGGACCCAAGGAAGGGAGAGGAGGGGCCAGGCTTAAGAAATTCTATAAGTCAACAGGATGTGGGGCTGTGGAGTAGGCAGGGCCAAGGTGATTCTGAGGTTTGCAGTCTGAAGATGCTGTAACCTAGATGTGAGGCCCAGAAAGCCCTACTTCCTGTAAATGGGGTGACTGCCATGGCAGTGGGGCCCTGGGACTGTACTCCAAAATGTCAGGGGGCAGGCAGCGTGCATGGTGAGTTCAAGGAGAGAGGAAGGAGGTGGAAGCCCCAATTCCTCTTCAGCACCAGGAAACGCCCAGTTGATGAGATTGGTGGCTCATGCACTTCCTCCCCAACCTGTCCTAATGTCTAAGTGTTGCAGAGAGACACATGCACAGTGGTGGTTGGGCAGTGGAGGGGCGAAAATCAGAGATGGAGGAAACCAGGGACATTCAAGGGACTGGTTAAATGCTTTTGTGCAATGATTGACTAATAAAAGAGTTGTTGAGACCCAGTTGCAACCTTGGGATTTTTTTTGGCCACGCTCAGCTTCCCAAAGCAGGGACAGAAGAGAGAGGGTTCAGATCCTGCAGAAGGTGCTGCTGGCCAGTCTTTCTCTGATACCTCATCTCCCATCCTCCAGTTGGGTAGGTGACCTCTGCTTGGAGTCCTCCTGTCACAGCGTGGATCGCTGTATGTGGTGTTTGCCGAGTCAAGATCTGCTGACCCCAAACCCTTTTCTTCCTTCTTTGCTCCTCCAGCCTGGAGTCCTCCTGTCACAGCGTGGATCGCTGTATGTGGTGTTTGCCGAGTTAAGATCTGCTGACCCCAAATCCTTTTCTTCCTTCTTGGCTCCTCCAGCAATGCCCACTCTCTCTCTGCATCCCCTTCCCCTGTCCCAGCCCCTGTCCCTTCTCTGGCCCAGTCCTGACCCCACCAATTTGGCTGTGTCTCTCCCAGACTGGCTGCTCTTTGAGGGTCTGAGCCCAGAGTGGGTGTCTGTTTGGAAAGTTGGAATACTTAGGCTCAGACCATGGTGGGATCCGCAGCAGTTCCAGCTGCATCTGCAGGGAGTTCTGAAAGGCTCAGGCTCCATCACTGGCTTGGAAACATCTGGGGAGTCCAGTGGCCAGGCTGACCCCCTAAATCCATGACAATAGATGCAGAAAGCCAGGGCCCTTACATATCAGAACTCGTTCTGACCCCAGGTGAGTGAGGGCTAAGAAAGCACAGACATGGGGGTGGTGGTGCAGGGGCCAGGGGTGGCCCAGGCTGGATTGTGAAGGACCATGTGGGACCTGCCTCCTTCCTCAGGGTCCAGTCAGGTCCTGGATGGGTGTGGGGGCTGCAGATTCAAAGCTAACAGGACCCACCAGACTATTTTCTGCAGGAAGGCCAGGATGCAAACGGCCAAGAGTGGGTGAGTGGGCAAGTGGGACAAACACCAGCTTTGGGAGATGTGGGGTGGGGGTATATACGAGTTCAAGGCTTGGCTCTGTGGGATCTCGGGCAAGTGACAAAACTTCTCCCGGCCCCCAGTTTTGCACCTGCAATGGGGTATTTGTGGCTTCTCCCTCAGTGTTTGGTTAGCGCTCAGTAAATTTAATTCACACTTTCACCTGGCAAATATTTATTGCCTCAGTGATGACAGAAGAAGGGGAGTCTCACTTGTCAAGGTGCCCCCAACTGTGCTTGGCAGTTTGCCGACAGGACACAACTCATTTATACTCACAAGGCAGCTGGGAGGTAGATTCTGCTGTTAGCCCTGTTTGACACAGGAGGTGTGTGACATGGGGGATGCCAGGGCCCTGGGGTGGCTGCAGTGGTGACCCCCAGACCCAGGGCCTGGGCTGGGCTGGGCTGGGCTGGAGGCCCCAGGACTGGACCTTCTGGCTAATGTGGCCAAGGAAAACCAGGCCCTGGCCGGCAGGGCCTGGCTCCTTGGCAGGCAGGCAGGAGGCCAAATCCGGGCCCCCTCTCAGATCTTCTCCACGTAGTTTCCTGGGAAGAGGCCCTCCTGGCCATGCAGCCGGCCTTTCCACCAGCCCGAGGAATCTGTGGGTGAGAGGGGAGTGTGAGGCGGTGTGCGGCCCACCCAGGAGGAAGCCTTCATGTGGCTCCCTGCCTGTTTTATTCATCGCCACGCCATGACCCCTCTGGGACTCCCCACTTACCCGCAGAGGGTGCTGCTGAGTCCCAAGCCCCTCTGGGGTGGGCGGGCAGCCCAGGGGACTAAGGTAGGAAGGTGGCCTGGGCCATCCAGACACGACTGACCCATTTTTACTCATAAGGGGTCTCTTTGAGGTGGGTTCTGCTATTAGCCCTGGGCTTGACAGGAGAGAAAAATGAGGCCCAGGGGACTGGGCATGCTGCTGTGAGGCCAGGCCCCCAGAGAGCCTAGGAGGGAACCTCCAGACCCAAGGCCTTCTAGCTTATGCAGCCACTGGCCCGGAAGAGAGTATCTCTGGTGGGGGCTGGTTGCTTCTGTTCTCTTCCGGAAGGGTGTGCAGGAATGGGGGGTTGCCCAGCAGGGTTCTGACTCCTCCCCCCTCTGCCCTGGGACACACACCTTCCATGAGGATCTCAATGACCTCGTTCACGTTGAAGCTCAGCTCGTCCACATCTTGGCCCACATACTGGTACAATGCCCGGCACCGCGGGCCATGCGTCCGAGGCTGGGGCTTGGGTCGGCCCACGCCCGGCACAGGTCGCTGCCCCACACTGCGCTTCCTCTGCATGCTGTGGGTACAGGGAGCGCTCGTCAAGGCCCAGACACTCCCCTGCCCCCTGTCCACCTCTTGGGGCTGCCCTCTTTCATCACTTACCCTGCCACACCCTGGTCAGGTACGTTAAGGAATTCTGTGTTGTGCTCCGAGGGGGGCCGTGCCCGGGGGCGCCTGCTGGCCCTCAGGGCTGAGGATGGAGGGCCCCGGAGAGGCTGCTGGAAGCCCCCTCCAGATGTGATCTCCAGGGGCAGGGGCCCCCTTCTGGCAGAAGGAGTCACCCCATTGTGGTCCAGGCCTGTGGCAGGAGCGAGAGTTGGGGCATTTATCAGGGTGATGGTAGGAGGATTTGGGGAGGACTTAGCTCCAAGATCCCAGTCTGAGGGGGGAGGCAGCCAGTCACATGCTCAACCCAACATGGTAGGGACTGGCCCAGAGGGAGTCTCTGCAGGGGTAAGATTTCCACCATCCTCTTCTGTAGGAGGGCTTTTGTTGGTGGGTTTTGGAGGATGAATGGGAGCTCAAGCTAAGTGGGAATTTGGGAGACAAGAGGAGCAAACAGCCCAAGCAAAGGCTTGGAGATATGAACAAATTTGTTAAGTTGGCAGAATAAGATCTAGCTTGTGTGACAGGAGTGTAAGATGGGAGGAGAGAAGAGGTTGGTGGTTAGCTGGGTTTGGCTTCTGAAGGGCTTTGAATATCAAACTAAGCTTAGTCTGTATTCTGTGGAAGAGGGGGAGCTGTGCAGAGTTCTGTTGACAGCAGGCATGGCTTGGGTCATGGAGCACACAAGAGGCAAGGGAAGACACATCTCCTCACCTCTGGGAGGCCCAGGGGCTGCCCGGGTAGGGACCTGGACTGGCCTTCGAGGTTTTCCCTGGGCCATTCCCTTCCGTGTAGGCTCTGAAAGGGGAAAGGACATGGGAATTTGAGTAGTGACCAGACCACAACAGGCTCTTGGCCCCGCCCACAAGTCCAGGCCTCTCTGTGGCCCCGCCCCAGACTCCGCCCCCCTGGCTCCCTGGCTGTCCCATCGGCACCGCCCCGTAGTTACTGGAACAGTGGCTCTGCCCAGTAACTGGCCCAGCCCCCCAGGGCCCACTTCTCATTGGCGCGGCTTCTAGGCCCGCCCACTACGGGGGGGGTTATTTCCCTGGCCACGCCCCCTCCACATTTCTCTCCCATTCATTGGTTACCTCGCTGACCCTGCCCTCTCCGTGGCCGCGTCCTTTCCATTACATCTTTCTCGACCCACCCCTCCACGGCCCTCACCCGCTCCGGGCCAGCCTCACTGGCTCCGCCCCCACAGCCTTGATTAGTCCCCTCCTCGCTGGCCCCGCCTCCATAGGACCCGCCTCTTTGGCTCCGCCCCCAGCTCTGCGCAGACTCACTGGAGCTTTTGGGCAGCCCGTCGCCCACGCTGACTGTGAGGGACCGGCCGCTAGCCTTGAGCACGGCAACCTCGCCGGAGCCACGGGAGAAAGTGACGCTGCGGGTGCCACCTCCGCCCCAGCCCTCCTTCTTCACTCGGAACTGTAGTCTGTGGGGAGAGGAGGAAGCTGCGGGGACGCCCACTCCCCAAGCGGGCCGGGGCCGCGGGGCGCGAGAGGGGGCGCTGTGCCCAGCCCAGCCCGGGGACGGTGGCGGGGGGCGTACGTGTCGCTGAAGGTGAGGGGCAGGGCCCTGCGCGCCGCCTCCTCGAAGCGCTTGCTCAGGAGGCTGACGAACTCGGTCTTGAAGATGCTCTCCAGGAAGCTGTCGGCGGCGTCTTCTTGGAGGATGAAGAAGTCGTCCTGCCTTGTGCTGGGGGAGGGGTGGGAGGAAAGGCAGGTGAGGGTGGCAGGACTGACATGTGAGATGCGACGGGGAGGGTCGGGTGAAGGGAAGTGAGGGGTGATGAGAGAGGGGGCAAGGAGCTGGGGAAGGTGGTCATAGAGAAGCGTCAGGTGAGGGGACAGGTGCTCTTGGCACATAAGGATCATGAGTGTGGGGCAGGGGAAGGTGACACGGAGGGCCAAGAGAGGGTTACAGGTATAGCGTAGGTTAGATGGTCAGAGTGACAGATGGGGTGAGAAGTGTGAGGGCAGCTGAGGATGACAAGAGGGCAGATGAGGGGGACTGGGGCAGGGGAGGGCCTGGCCTCACCTAAGGGAAACTCCTCGGAGGGCCTGGATCTCCAGCTTCTTCTTCAGGACCTCACACACCTGGCCCTTCTCTGGTCCCTTCTTCACCTTCTCCCGTCCGATTATATACACACACTTGGGCGTCAGGATCAAGTCCCTTTTGATGGGCTGTGAGGATGCAGGAGCAGAGCTGGTGGCTGGAGCCCTGGGCATGGGCCGCCTGGCTCCACAAGATCAACCTCAGGCAGGGGAGTGGTGCTGGCAGGTGAAGGACAGGTCAGCTGAGTGTTTCCCTCCACGTGAAGGTATATGAGGAGTTACATTATATAAGAAATAGGAGGTTAAGGTATATTGGCTAGAGAGGGGTTTCTGGGCCAGTGAACAGGTACAGGAGAGGTGGTGCCCCTGGGCACGGCCCCCCTCGGAGCACAACACAGAATTCCTTAACGTACCTGACCAGGGTGTGGCAGGGTAAGTGATGAAAGAGGGCAGCCCCAGGAGGTGGACAGGGGGCAGGGGAGTGTCTGGGCCTTGATGAGCGCTCCCTGTACCCACAGCATGCAGAGGAAGTGCAGTGTGGGGCAGCGACCTGTGCCGGGCGTGGGCCGACCCAAGCCCCAGGTGTGTCTGGGCCAGACGAAGATACGTCTAAGTGACAGATCTATCTAGACTGGCTGAGGGTATACCTAATGGATAGGTGTGTCCAGGGTAAGTGGGGGTGGCCCTATGGTCAGGGCTTCTGGGTGAGGGAAGTGTGTAATTGTGGAAAGCTGTGTCTGGCCAGACGAAGATGTATGTGACGGACAGGTGTGTCTGGGCTACATGAGGGCATATTTAATGGCCAGACGTATCTACACTAGTTGAGTGTACAGGTGTGTCTGGCCCAGTTGAGGGTGTACCTGTGATGGGGCAGGTGTATCTAGGCTAGGTGAATATATACCTGTGGACAGGTGTATCTGGGCCAGGTAAGGGTGTACCTCTGGTGGGGGTACCAGGCTGGGGCCAGGATCCCAGACGTGCCCACCTGCTAGTGCCTCACCTTGAAGCGGCGGTCGTACTTGGTGACCGAGTCAGCGAAGTCCACGCGTTCCCTCTTGCCCAGGAACTGGCGCAGCTCCGGCCGCTCCTCTAGCCCCAGGTAGTCCCCGACGAAGTTCCGGTTGATACTGTTCCGTCTCCGCTCCTTCTTGTTCAGCAGGATGTTGGAAGCTGTGGGGACACCGGGTCGGGGGCAGAGGTTGTGGCCTGGCTCTTCCAAGTCCATCTGTCCCCACCCTGAGCCTCCCATCTGCAGCCTCTCACCTTCCTCCCGCATCTCCTCGTACTTCCGGACTGCCACATGGCGCCTCCAGGCCTTCTGGATGGTGCGGGCAAAGCCATCGAACTTGCGCTCTCGCATCTCCTCCAGAAGGAAAAGCTGGGCGAGAGGGAGGGGTGGTGGGTCTTTCTCTGATCCCACCCTACCCACTTGCTCTTGCTTACAGGCACCTGCACGCATGCTCATACACTATGGTCAAAAAAATTTTTTTCTTCCTCCAAATGACTGGACCCAGGGTTCCCTCCCAATATGGGGCACAAACTCCTGCATTAAATGAAACTGTGCACTGGTCTTGCAGGGTTCGAATCCCAGCTCTGCCTCTTCTAGCTGTGCTGTCTTGCCAGAAATACTGTAACATCACAGTTTCTCACACTGCTAGTTAAGTTATGGCACGTCACCCACCTGAGGTGCACCCCAATTTCAGATATGTTAGAAATGTGAACCAATGTGCATCTTAGAAAACCAACAAAATACTGTAAATGTGAAAATCTGGTGTATAGGACTGTGATGTACCTGGAGACCAGGTAGTTGTATAGTGTACAACCTGCCCAGCCGTACATGCCCGCCCTGGAAAAGAAGTTTTTACAGAGAGCAGACTTTTGAGTTTTAAGAGTCTCAGTCCAGAGGGGACTTAAGGTATAAACTATATTAGAGCAAGTCAGAGTTGCAATGCCATGAAGGATGTCCCTTCACTTAGAATAATAACAGTGAACATATCAAGGAGAGGAGCCCACTGGATATGAAAAGTTATAAATCTCAGTAATAAGAACAAGGGGGTGCTGATCGAAGAATAGAACAACCTAGTGGGATAGGACAGATGACTGGGGAGCGTTGTAATTCAAACAAATGTATTTATTTAAAGATTTCATTTATTTATTTGACAGAGAGAGAGACACTGAGAAGGAACACAAGCAGGGGCAGAGGAAGAGGAGAAGCAGGCCTCCCGCAGAGCAGGGAGCCCGATGCGGGGCTCGATCCCAGGACCCCGGGATCATGACCTGAGCCGAAGGCAGACGCTTAATGACTGAGCTACCCAGGCGCCCCCAATTCAAACAAATTTAGTGATAAAAGGGACAGCATTGTCAATCAGGGAAATACCGAAATGGGAAATAATGTAAATAAAATGGGGCTTTATTTAGAAAAATAATTAGCACTTCACCCAGACGGATTTGTCAAATACACAAATATTACATCACTGCTAAGGCCTGCTTTGCTGAGCAAGGTGGTTGATGTTTCCCAGAAACCCCAGGGTTCGCCGCAAGGACCAAAGTAAGTCTGTCGATACTTGGTTCAAATGCACTTTAAAAAAATATATCTTGGAGGGATACCTGGGTGACTCGGTTGAGCATCCGACTTTTGATTTTGGCTTGGGTCATGATCTCAGGGTCGTGAGATCGAGCCCCAGTGGGGCTCCGTTCTTAGGGGGGAGTCTGCTTCTCTCTCTCTCTCCCTCCCTCTCCTTCCGCCCCTCCCCGCCCCCCGCTCATTTTCTCTCTAAAATAAGTAAATCTTTATATATCTTTGAGAACTTTTAAAGCTGTGAGTGTTTATAAGTATTCATGAAAGGTGGGGATCTTTTCACCTGGAAGGAATCCTAACCCCACCAAGGCTATAGTTTCACAGCCTGCAGGGAATCGAGTGGAGTTTCCATACTCCTTTGTTTCTCAGACCGGTATTATATGGGTCAGTGGGTCTGTGTGCAAAGCATGCCCAAGTAATGCCTCGTATAGGGTGTCTGGACGGCACGGAAGTACATTCTGCAGTTTGCTGAGAGGACATCAGGTATGAATAAAGAGCTTGCAGAACTGGGGGTGGGCCAGTCAACCAGGAGTCCTCTCTGCCTTAGCTGTTTAGGGCAGATGGGACGAGTGTCCTGCAACCTCGTTATTTCTGCTCAGGGAAGGGAATTCGTTTTCAATTTGGGAAAGGAATCTTCCTGTCTACAGAGTTTAAAATTCATCTCCTTCGGGGCGCCTGGGTGGCTCAGTCGGTTGAACGACTGATCCTGAGGTCCTGGGATCGAGCCCCACATTGGGTTCCCTGCTCAGCGGGGAGTCTGCTTGTCCCTCTGCCTGCCCCCACCCCGCTTGTACACGCGCGCACGCATGCTCTCTCAAATAAATAAATAAATAAATAAATAAATAAATAAAATCTTTAAGAAAATAAAATTCATCTCCTTCAGGGTGCCTGGGTGGCTCAGTTAAGCGTCTACCTTTAGCTCAGGTCATGAACCTAGGGGCCTGGGATGGAGCCTCGAGTTGGGCTCCCAGCTCAGCAGGGAGAGTCTGCTTGTCTCTCTCCCTTTGCTCCTCTTCCCACTTGTGTTCTCTCTTTCTAATAAATAAAACCTTTTTTTTAAGATTTTATTTATTTATTCATGAGAGACAGAGAGAGAGAGAAGCAGAGGCAGAGGGAGAAGCAGGCTCCCTGCAGAGCAGGGAGCCCGATGCGGGACTCGATCCCAGGACCCTGGGATCATGACCTGAGCCGAAGGCAGACGCTTAACTGATGAGCCACCCAGGCGTCCCAAATAAAACCTTTTTAAAAATAAAATTCAGGGGCGCCTGGGTGGCTCAGTTGGTTTAGCGACTGCCTTCGGCTCAGGTCATGATCCTGGAGTCCCTGGATCGAGTCCCGCATTGGGCTCCCTGCTCGGCAGGGAGCCTGCTTCTCCCTCTGACCCTCCCCCCTCTCATGTGCTCTCTGTCTCTCTCATTCTCTCTGTCTCAGATAAATAAATAAAATCTTTAAAAAAAATAAATAAAAATAAATAAAAAAATAAAATTCATCTCCTTCATGTGCAGAGGGCAGAGCTGCATGTGCTTGAGATGGGTAGAAAGGCCCCAAATCTGAGCTTATCCTAGTGTACTGGCTTGAATAGTGTTCCCCCTCCAAATTCATGTCCACCCGGAACCTGTGAATGTGACCTTCCCTGGAGGAGGGTCTTTGCAGATGTAATCAAGTTAAAATGAGGTCATACTGGAGTAGGATGGGCCCTCAATCCAATATGACTGGTGTCCTTCTAAGAAGAGGGACATTGGGACCCAGACACAGAGGAGAAGGCCATGTGATGACAGAGGCAGAGACGGGTGATCAGGAGTGGCAAGGATGCCTGGCGATCATCAGACGTTAGGGAGAGTCAAGGAAGGATCTTCCCTGGAGCCTTTAGAGGGAGCATGGCCATGCTGACACCTGATTTTGGATTTCTAGCCTTCAGAAACATGAGAAAATTAGTTTCTGTTGACTTAAGCCATCCAGTTTGTGGTATTTTGTTAGAGCTGCCCGGCATGACAGGCAGTGAAGGCCAGCAGGTATGTAAAACACCGAGGATATTTTGAGTCCATGTTTACAAGACACAGAATCCAAGTCAGAATCATCCCAGCGTAAGTGCATTTATGGTCGAGAAAGTCCCCAACTCCATTAGTTCTTTGATCAATTTTGATACCGCACAGTTATGAACAGTCATAAAACTGTTCCCATGTTTGTTTCTTTCTTCTGTTTTCATTTTACTAAAATGTTTCTCATCGGGATCAGTTTTGTCCCGTGCAAATTTTCAGTCTTTCTTTTTTCCTTACAGAATGTTTCCATGAAATGTTTCCCTTTGTGAATTTCATTATTTCCAGCCAGTTCATCTTCCCCACCTCAAAATGTGCAGACTGCATTTTTTGTCAGAATTTGATTGTACCTTATATAGTCTTAGCCAGTGCTAGCTTTGTTTGTCTATTTGTTTTCTTCAGTGTCAATTTTTAAAATTAAAAAAAAGATTTATTTATTTGAGAGAGAGAGTGGCGGGGGGAGGGGCAGAGGGAAGAGGAAGAGATAGTCTTCAGCAGACTCCGTGCTGAGTGTAGAGTCCGACACGGGGCTCCATCTCACGACCCTGAGATCATGACCTAAGCCAAAACTAAGATTTGGATGCTTAACCGACTCTCCACCCAGGTGCCCCAAAGACTGTTCTTATTTCTTGGGGCAAATGCATCTATAGGGAGAAGCTCTAGATGTAGGTACAGACAAGTTTGGGGGACCAAGAGCCCAACCTCCCAAGACAATTTTCTTCTTTCTCTCCTTTCCTTTTCCTTTTCCTTTTCCTCTCCTCTCCTCTCCTCTCCTCCCTTTCCTTTCCTTGCCTTTCCTTCCCCCACCCTTCCTCCCTCCCTCCCTTCCTCTCTCTTTCGCTCTCTCCCTCTCTCCTCTCTTTCTCTTTCTTTTCTTTCTTTCCTCTATACCCAATGTGGGGTTTGAACACATGACCCCAGATTAAGAGTCGCATGCTCTACTAACTGAGCCAACCAGGAGCCCCGACAGACTATTTTTGTAGCCATAAAATCTCCAGAATCTCCACCCCAGTGTTATGTGTTTGGTTTGATGAGAGAACAGTTACTTGTAAGTTACAGTAACATCAAGGGAATCATCTGGACAATTTCCCAGTTGTCTTCAAGTCCCTAAGGTGCTAGCGGAGCAGGTGGTCTGATCATGCAGGTGGTGAGGCACCTAGCGAGGCCTGGGCAGGCAGCAGCCCTTTCCCCAGTGCTGGAGCGTGGCCCAGGCTGGGGGACATAAGACTTGCGTGGGACTGTGGTGAGCTAGCACAGTTCATCCAGACGGCCGGCTCCCGGTTTGCTGTCCAATCCTCGCATAGAAGCAGGTGGCCAGGCAGGCCCCCCAAGGGGATTCCTTGCCCTGCCTTTTTATTTATTTATTTATTTATTTATTTATTTATTTATTTATTTATTTAGATTTTATTTTTCAGTAATCTCTACACTCAACATGGGGGCTCAAACTTCCAACCCGGAGACCAAGAGTTGCGTGCTCTGCGGACAGCCAGCCGGGCGCCCCCTCCCCCACTTGGCCCTGCTTTTATGTTCTCTTTGTCATTGTTGCTTTTTTAAAAAACTCCCCCCACCCAGGTTTATTGAGATATAACTGACATATAGCATTGTGTAAATTTAAGGTGCACATGAGTTGATGCGATATATGTATATATTGCAGAACTGTTAACTAGCACCTACGGTTACCATTTCTTTTTTGTGGTGAGAACATGGGAGATCTACTCTCAGCAAATTGCAAGTATACAACACAGCATTGGTAACTATAGTCGCCATGCTTACAGTAGGTCCCCAGAACAGATTTGTCATTGTGACTTCGTTTTTTCCATGCAAGCGGAGGCAGCATGGAGTTGGTGGGGCTCCCAGCCTTTCGCTAAAAGGCTAAGAGCTGATAACGACGTGCTGGAGGGATCATTTGTGCATGGAGGATGCGGAATGAGGTTTGTCTGTGGTAGATCAGGGCCTGGGGCAGGTCTTGGGATCAACCAACCACCACTTGGACAGGGACTCAGTGTGTTCATGAAGGAAGGAAGGAGGGAAGGGGTAAGAAAACGTAGGAGAGGAGAAAGCACAGAAGGAAGTTAGTAAAAAAGGAAGAAAGCAGAACGAGAAGGACAGAGAGAAGGAAACAAGGGACAAGAGACGTTGTGGAGAGCTGTGAGTTCTTACCCCTCATTGGCTCTGCGTTTCTCCACCTGCCGCCTGGCCACCAGGGACTATCCGGCTAATTCAGGTTTTTCTGAGCACTCGCTCACACTGCGTAGCGGACTTCCTGTTTTGTCTGAGCCTCACCCCAATCCTGCAGGGGGGCTACCACTCTCCCCACTTTCCAAAAGGAGAAACGGAGGCTCTGAGGGGTAAGGCAACATGCCCGAGACCTAAAGTGGCCTGAAGAGCAGGACCTGCCCCCGTGCGGTGATGCACGACGTATCTGCCTCTCTCTCACACTCACCGACTCAGGGTTCTTGACAAAGACCTTGGTGCTCCCCATCTGGTACTGGTCTGGCTCCATGTTGACCGCCCGGAGCAGGTGCTGGACGCCCTGACGTTCATCCCCACGCCACTGGGGCCACGTCTCAGGGGTCAGAATGGCGTACCTGGAGGCAGAGGGCGTGGGAGGGTTTGGGGTCCCTGCTGGCAGTCCCTCTGCGGGGTGGTGGGGAGGGCCTGGGGCAGGCGGGGGAGCCTCACCTCTGCAGGAACTTGGAGAACTGGCGGCGGTAGGCGAAGCCAGCCCGGCGCACCCTGATGTTCTCCTTCAGGCCCAGGTACTCCACCTGGTGCTTGACCCTAAGGGGGAAGGCACTGTGAGTCCCCTGGGGGATACTCCCTGGTCCTGGGTGTGAGTGGGTGCTGCTGAGCAGGGCTGGAGAGGGCAGATGTGAGACCAGGGGGGTTTGGATTCGTGCTGGGGGCAGTTTGGGGGGTGACTTCAGTGTCTGGGAGTCAGTTCTGTGGAGTGGGGGCCTAGCTTCTGGGGGGAGGGGTCTGTGTGAGTTCTGTGGTCAGTTCCAGGGTTAATTCTAGGGGTGCGTCCTAGGGTCTGGGGACAGAGGGGACTGTGCTAATCCCTGGGTCACCCGACGCTCAGTTCCACTCATCCCTGCAGTCCGGAGGGTCTTGGTCAGTGCTGGGTAGAACCCCAGGACCCTGAGAGGTTTTGCGCTGGTCCTAGGGGTCATCCTCGGGATGGGTCGCATGACTCTGGGTGGGCTCTCGAGGGAGGGTCAGTCTGGGGGGACAGGCTGTGTGCATTGGTCCAGCTGGTAGTCACCTGCTCTCCTCCCAGTCACGGGGCTTCTTGGTCTCGTTGGGTTTGATGCAGCGAATATAGTGGGGCGTACATCTCTTCAGGGTGGCCACCAGGTCATTCGCTTGTTTCTGAGGTGGGGGAGAAGGCGGGGGTGGTGCACAGATGGGGCCCTTGGACCCTCTCTCCTCCCACCCTGGGTACAGGGTCAGGGGACAGAGAGACCCTGAGTGGGGGGCTGGCTCCCAGTGAGCCAAGGGGTCCGGTGTCCCTGGTCTGTGCATTCTTCCATTAGCACACACCATGGGGCTTGATATTGTGTGTGTACCTGATCCTTGAACCTCAGACTAGGAGCTCTCCTGTCTGCAGCACTCACTGCTTAATCTGGCGCGTAGTAAGTGCTCAGCAAATGTTTGCTGATGGAGTAACTGAGCACTCAAGACAATACGTTGCATAGAACATTTCTGCCTATCCTTCGAGGGGGACCACTGCTTTGGGAGTAGGGAATCATGTGTGTGTCCCTTGGGTTGTGCATTTTAGTCCCTTGGAGGAGACTAGAAAGGACATTGTTCCAGGCGGGGGGATTGGAGAGAGGGGCACGGGAGACCTCGATGTGGAGTGTGCTCTGCTGTGTGGTCCGGGCCGGTGACTGCTGCCGTGAGCCTTGGTCTCCCCATCCACCGGGTGGGACTAGTCCCATATATGTAAAGTGTCCCGCGTTTGCAGCCAGCCCTGGCAAGGGCTCAATGCGCGGTTATGAAGAGATTTTTTTAGACTGGAACACCCAGTTGATAGCAGCACTATTCATAATAGGTTAAAGTGAAAACAACCTAAGTGTCCATCCACGGAGGAATGGATAGGAAAATGTGGTCCATTCATACGCTAGAAGATTTTTCAGCCTTAAAAAGGAAGGACATCCTGACACCTGCTACAACATGGACGAACTTTGAGGACATTATGCTGAGTGAGGTAAGCCAGACCCGGAAGGACACATCCCACAGGACCCCACTCCCAGGAGATCCCCAGAGGAGTCCCGTGCACAGAGACAGAGAGGACAGGGTGGGAGCCAGGGCTGGAGCAGGGGGTGGGGAGTCCGTGCTTCATGGGGACAGAGTCTCCGTGTGGGGAGATGGAAAGTTCTGGAGAAAGTTCTGGAGACAGTTTGGGGAGATGGAAAGTTTGGAGACAGATAGTGGGGGTGGTGGCACAATGGGAATGTGCTTCATGCCACTGAGCTGTGCACTTAACAATGGTTAAAATGGTACATTTTATGTATATTTTACCACAATTCAAATTAAAGCGGTAAGTAACCAGAAGACCAAAAAAATTATTGAGATGATGGTTCACTTTTGGATTTAGAGAGTTAGGGGGGACTTCAGGGAAACTGGTCCAACCTCCCCACTAGCCCCAGAGCTGGAAGAAGACCCTGCAGCACAGAGGATGCCAGAGAGAGGAGCGGAAGCTCCAGGACGAGAGAGAGACAGACCCCAGCGCTCCCTATGCCCAGCTTCTCCTCTCCTGCCCCAGGCCCACCTTGATCTTGGAGCCAGCAGTGCTGGGGCGGCCCTTCTTGTCTACATCCAGCTTCTCAGGAAAGAGCATCCGGAGGAAGGCCCTAGGCAGCGGGGACAGGGGGAGTCAGAGGTGCAGCTGAACCTTGGGTGCTGGCATAGTTCTGCCTGAGTGTGGGGGGTGTAATGGTGAGAACCGCAGAGTTCGTTTTGTCCTTTTGGTTCCTTGATCTATTTGCGCTGTTCCTTCTGCCGCTACGACCACGCACGACTTGGGTAGCAAGTAAAGTAGAACAAAGTTCAGTTCAGTAGGAACGTCTCTCTAGGGCTGCAACATGTCAGCATCTCGAGCTTTAGGGGCAGGTCCCCTTGTAGGAGCACACACAGGCTCACATGAGTGAGCGAAGAGATACAAGCGTGCT
>NC_138369.1:4442282-4491431 GCF_054177405.1 Leptonychotes weddellii | reverse complement strand
GGAGAGCTTGTGAAAACACGGCTGGCTGGGCCCCCACCCGGTTCCTCTCGAGTTTCTCATTCACATATCTGGGCTGGGGCTCAGTAATTTCTAATGAGTTCCCAGGTGGTACTGCTACCGCTGGTTCAGGAACCCTACTTTGAGAACCACGGCTCTGTGCTTTCCAATATGGCGGCCCCTGGTCACTGGTTATCGAGGCCCTTGAGACTTGGCCTGTCTGAATCATGATGCGCTGGGAGTGTTAAAATGCATACCAGATTTCAATGAGTACCGCAGATGGGGCAAGAGAGTGTAGTTCATTCATTCTTAATTGATTCATATTCATTCATTATTAATTTTTATATGGATTGCATGTCGAAATGATATTTTGGGTATATTGGGTATATGAAAACATTTTTAAATGTCATCTATTCACCTTTTTACTTTTTTTTTATATATATTTTATTTATTTGACAGAGAGAGACACAGCGAGAGAGGGAACACAAGCAGGGGGAGTGGGAGAGGGAGAAGCAGGCTTCCCGCGGAGCAGGGACCCCGATGCGGGGCTCGATCCCAGGACCCTGGGATCATGACCTGAGCCGAAGGCAGATGCTTAACGACTGAGCCACCCAGGCGCCCCCACCTTTTTACTTTTTTTAAAGTTTATTTATTTAAGTCATCGCTACCCCCCAAGGTGGGGCTCGAACTCATGACCCCAAGATGAAGAGTTGCGTGCTCTTCTGACTGAGCCAGCCAGGTGCCTCTCACCTTTTTACTTTTTAACTGTGCTTATTAGAAAATTTAAAATTACATGCTGGGACGCCTGGGGGGCTCAGTGGGTTAAGCGTCTGCCTTCAGCTCAGGTCATGATCCCAGGGTCCTGGGATCGGGTCCTGCATCGGGCTCCCTGCTCAGCGGGGAGCCTGCTTCCCCCTCTGCCTGCCATTCCTCCTGCTTGTGCTGTCTCTCTGACAAATAAATAAATAAAATCTTTTTTAAAAAAAGAAAAATTTTAAATTACACATGTAATGGGTAGAGGGATCGACCGCCATTTAGCACGAGGGATCTTTTGGGTGTGATGCAAATGTTCCCGATTGGATAGTGGTCATGGTTGCACAGCTCTATACATTTCCAAAGAATCACTTCTGAAGTTGGGCACGTTTCATGGCATGCAAATTGTACATGAGGGCGGTTGTTTTAAAGTCATGATGTACGTAGCCCGGATTCTACATGGATGTGGAATGTAACAGACAGCGAGGCTCTAGATCGCTGAATCTCAAACTCAAATGTGCACATGGTTCTGGAGGAGGCACCGGGGGCATCTTGTTACAGTGCAGATCCTGATGTCGTAGGTCTGGGGCGGAGCCTGAAAGTCTGCATTTGTACCCAGCTCAGAGGATGCTCCTGTTGCTGGTCCAGGAGCCGTAATTTCCGCCTCTTACCGACCACTGTCTTATGCCTTTCACGCGTTGCTGTATTCTATTTGTCTTTTTTTCTTCCACTGCCATGCCTGCCTCCCCACTTGGCTCTCCACTCAGTGAGAGCAGCCGTGTTCTCTGACCTCTCCAGTGTCCTTCCCCACAGGTTCCAATAAACGGTGCTTGGCACATGGCAGAGCTTGAGTAAAGTTTGGAGGTTAAAAAGGCAAAAAATGGAACCTGGTATGCAGCTGTGGTCAGGGAGATGGATCCATATGTGTTAATGCAGAGAAATGCAGGGTGCGATGTGTTTTCACGGTGTACCACGGGACACCGTCTACACCCTGCATGGACTGGGCTTGCATGGGGGAGGATTGGATGGGCCATAAGGAACTGCCCCTAATGCTGTCCTTACTTCTTCCTGTGGACCTCGGGCTCCTGTTTAGTCAGACCCGGTCACTAGAAACACTGTCCCTGCAGACAGCCACCCCCCACAAGGCATGATGGGAACTCCCAGGAAGATGGAGAGCTTCCCGGCCTCCCCCCATCCCCAAGCGGATTTGTGCCCGAAGGCCACTCACTGCTCACTGGTCTGCATCAGCTCTATGAGGTCAGAGAAGAGAACATCCCGGTTCCTCTCACAGAAACCGTTAACATCGTAGGAGACCTGGAGAGAGACAGTGTTGGGGGAATGAGGGGCTGAGACCTGGGGGGCTGCTTACAGCCCAGGTGGTCAGGGGTCCTGTGGGGACCTGCCCTGGGGGACAAGATGGAGAGGTACCTATAGTTCACAATAAGGGGCAGGAGGCTGCAGCATGGGCTTGGGGTCCCTGGAGGTCTGATGTTCAAGTGCAGATTGGAGGGCTGGGGCTGCAGCCTGGGCCAGAGGCAGGGGGAGGCAGCAGTTCTAGCCCAGAGTTGGGGATGAGGTGCTGCAGCCTGGACAGAGGGTCCCTGGGGGTCTGCTGTTTAATTTGAAGTCAGGAGGTCAGATTGAGTATCTGTGTTGTGGTCAATTGAGGGGCTGGGATTGGTGTCAGGAGGGTTCGAGCACTGGCTGGGGATCCATGGGGGGCTTCAGTCTGGCTTGTAGGCTGGGTCTGCCATCCAAGGTGGGGGGCTCTCCATAGTCCTGGTTGCTGCTATTCCCTGGCTGAAGGAACATAGGAGCTCTAGCCCACTTTGGGGACTGGGGTGCTGCAGGATGGCCAGGAGACCCTTGGGGCTGTCTGCTGCCCACTTGAGGTCAATGGGAGCGTCTATAGTCCTGTCAGTTGGGGAGGAGGACTGTGGCCAGGGTAAGAGGCCGGCGGATTTCTATAGTCTTGGGTAGGGGTCTGTAGGGGGTTCCAGCCCATTTTGGAGGGCGGTGGCTTACAGCTTGGGCCTGGGGTCTTTGAGTTTGGGTCAGAAGGCTGTGTCCTGGGTCAGGGGGTTAGTGGGGTTTGCAGCTCAGATCGGGGTGTGGGAGTCTGCTGCCTAATGTGAGGTCAATGGGAGGGAGTTTCTGTCCTGTTAGGTGGAGCTGTCCTGTTAGTAACGAGAGCTTGACCTTGGTCGGGGGCGAGTGGGGGTTTCCGCAGCCCTAGCTGAAGGAACAGGGTGCGGGGCCAGGCCAATTCCTGGGGGGTCAGTGGGAGGGGTGGAGAAAGGGGTCGTGGAGTTCGGCAGCTCTGGCTGGGAGGTCCCTGAGGGCTGCTGGGGAGGCGGCAGCCAGGTGGGACGGGCGGGGGCGGGGCACACCGCGCACCTTGCCGGCGTAGTGGTGGATGACGAAGCCCGAGCTCCAGCTGTTGAAGTGCTCGTGGGTGCCCACCGCTGCCTGCAGCTTCTGCAGCAGGGTCTGGTCAGCGCCGCCGCCGGTGGCGTGCATGGTGGCGCACACGTCGTCCAGGACGCTCATGATGCCCGGGGGGTTCTGTGGGTGGGGGAGGCGGGCAGCGGCGCAGCCTGGCCTGGCCCTGCCCCCATCCCGTTCCCAGAATGGGGAGGGAGTGGAGGAGGCGGGGGGTGGGGGGCAAAGGGGGTGGTGATGGTGTGCGGGACTGCTGTGGAAGCTAGTTGGGGTGAGGAGCCCCATAAAGGATCCATGCTCCTTTCCCTTCCCCAGACTGGGATGGCCTGGTGGGGGACCTGTCAGGGTTGACCCCTCTGTCCCTGAGCAGGCTGCCCCGGGGAAGCTTCGTTGAGTGAGTGGATGAGGCGGCTGGTGGGATATTTCGGTGTGCTCTGTCTGCCCTCAGAGGGGAGCAGGGGTAGAGAAGGGGCCCTAACCCACCCCCTCCTCTCCCGGGCCCAGCTCCAGACCCAGCAAGATGCACAGAGCTGGCCCAGTCCTCACCAGCTTGTTTTCAATGAGGTCGCAGACGACTTTGTTGTTGAAATACTGGATGGGGGTCCAGCGGATGCCCTCCTGTACGTATTCCTCCTGGGGAGCAGCAAAGGGGGCAGGGATGGGGGTGGGTGTCTGGGCAAGGATGTGCATGTTCCTAGAATGCGTGCTTCACAGGGGTGGGTGAAGGAGGTGTGGTGGGTGTCTCCCTATATCTCCCCATCTCATCACTCAGGACCATCTCCAGTAACAAAGCCTGTTGCCCTGTGTGGGGCAGGCTGGGACCGCCACCCCAGACCGCCCTTGACCACCGACAGACAGGAGCTGGTGGATAAATATCCTGGCTCCGTTGCTTTTGGGCTGGGTCAACTCGGGTCTGTGCTACAAAGCGTCCCTCCAGGGCTCAGCAAAAATTGGCCCCAATTGCCTGCAGTGTAACCTGCTCATCAATACACCCTATTCTGGCTTTTTTTTTTTTTTAAGATTTATTTATTTATTTGTTTTTTTAAAGATTTATTTATTTGTTTGTGGGGGGGCAGGGGCAGAGGGAGAGGGAGAGAGAGAATCCCAAGCAGACTCCCCACATGGAGCCCGACCTAGGGCTCGATCCTAGGACCCTGAGATCCTGACTTGACTGAAATCAAGAGTTGGACGCTTAACCGACTGAGCCACCCAGGCGTTTCCCCCCCAACAACTATTTTTTTTTTTTAAATATGTCTCCCAGGGGCGCCTGGGTGGCTCAGTTGGTTAAGCGACTGCCTTCGGCTCAGGTCATGATCCTGGAGTCCCGGGATCGAGTCCCGCGTCGGGCTCCCTGCTCGGCGGGGAGTCTGCTTCTCCCTCTGACCCTCCTCCCTCTCGTGCTCTCTGTCTCTCATTCTCTCTGTCTCAAATAAATAAATAAAATCTTAAAGAAAAAAAAATATGTCTCCCATTTCCTCACTCCTCTCCTGATATTTGCTCTGAATCCTTGTCTCAGGCTCTGCTTCTGTGGGATGGGTTGGATGAAAACAGCAGGAATTTTTGTGCCTCTCTTGCATGGCAGTCTCCCCAGCCCTGCAAACTGCCTGGCACACAGCAGGTGCTCAGTAAATAATCATTGGAGGAATGACCAAAGAGGCTATGCCCCAGCCCTTGTCAAAGTCTTAGAGGCAGAGAATTGCTTCCACAGGAAATGTCATGACGGGGCCTGGACAGGTCAGCAGAGAGAGGTGGGAATGGGAGGCTGGAGGGGGGTGGTTCCCCTGGTTGCTCAGCAACCTTCATGGTCCTGCCCCCACCCTCCGTGTCCCCTGGCTCCTGGCTGCCCCTGCCCACCTGCTCAGCTTTCAGGGTGAGTTCGATAAAGATCTGCTGCAGCTTCTCGTTGACAAAGTTGATGCAGAACTGCTCAAAGCCGTTTTTCTGCCAAGGGAGGCCAAGGGTGCTGCGATCAGTGGGCTGATGCTGGAGCCTGCTGGGGCCACTGGGCTACCGCAGGAGGCTCAGGGAGGCACAGGGTGCGGGCTGGGGAGCAGAGGCCATACCTGGAAGATCTCAAAGCCATAGATGTCAAGCACACCAATACTGTACTCCTCCTGGGGCTTCTGCATAGCCTGGTTGATGGCCTGCAATGTGGGTGGGGAGAGTAGGGGAGTGCCAGCTTGTCACCCTCTGCGTGGGCTCGGAACCACGTTCGTGGGCTGTGTCCTCTCTTGTCAGCTCCTCTCCTGCCTTCTCCAGCTCTCTGTCCCCCGCCCCCAGACACCGCACAAGAAACCCAGGTGTTAGAAATCCGGGTTCCTACCTTGGGAGCTCGCTTTGCCTCTTAACCATTCTGCACTTCTATTTTCCCATCTTTAAAATGGGGGTAATAACGGCAGCCACTCTGGAGGGCTTTATAAAGGCATTAAACTGACGCATGTAAAAACACTTGGAATGGTAGCTGGCGGAGGCTAAGCGTTCTGTAATGTTGGCTCCTAGAGCATTGTCATCATGTTTGGCCTTGACACGTCCAGTGCATCCCTCTGTCCTCCTGACAGCCCCCTTGTGGCTCTCAAATGCACCCATCTTACTCCGTCCCCACAGCCCCAACCCCAGTCCAGGCCTGGATGGTTCCAGCAGCCCCCTCCCTCCCGGGCTCTGTGCCACAGCCAGATGGAGCCTCCTCCTAAATCTTCCACCTGATCCCCTCCCGCCCCTGCTTGATGCCTCCCATTGCCGGGAATTGGTCAGGTGGCTGTCAAGCCTGCCTTCCACACTTGGCTGGTCCAAGCCCAGGGCGCTGTGGGGCAGGGCCTCTCCCACTCCCTGGCCCCGGCCCCTCTCACCTCCACGAGAAAGTCGAAGAGACGGGCGTAGAGCCCCTTGGCCAGGGCATCGCGGGTGTAGGCCGCCTGCTCCACGTTGAGGGTCACGTCGATGGACTCGCTGCGTCCGCCCCAGCGGCTGTCCATCTTGCGGCTGGTGAGCTTCTCCTGTAGCCGCCTGCTGTCGATGCCCAGCAGGTAGGCAGGAAAGGCCAGAACTGCCAGGGTTGGGGGGAAAGAGAGCAGCCAGTTAGGCTCTGGGGCCTCCTGTGGTACTTCCGTCGCCCTCCTTTGTGCCCAGTGACACAGATATTGTCCTCGTGGTTCTTACCCTCCTGGGACCCTTCCTAGGAGGAAGCAGTTGGGACACACACATCCACCCCGCCCTCCCCAGCACCCACACTCACGGTCCACACTCTCTACCCGGGCGTAGTTCCCATCTTCACAGAAGCTGATGTTTCCCAAGTGCAGGATTCCCGCCACCAGCTGCAGGACCAGCTGCTGGATGTTGGGCGGGATCCCGATGACCTGCATGGCATTCTGCAGGCACACAGGGGCAGGAACTGTACCACGATTGCCCTCCCGGGTTAGGCTTCTGGGGCCACAGCATGGACGCAGGGAGGCAGGACACCTGGATCCCTGTCTTGCTTATTTCACCCACTCGCTGTGTGGCCTGAGGCAAGTCCCTGCCCCTCTCTGGGCCTCGGCTTTCTAGAGTGGTGGTCACTGCTCACCAAAGTCTCACTGAAGTCGCTCCGGTCATCGGTGCCATCCACCTTGTAGGTGTCCGATTGGAGGTAGTAATAGTAGTCGGGGGTCATGAGCCCCAGGTTCTGCCGCTGCTCCTGGGAGGCTCCTTCCAGCAGCTGGAGGGCGAGCAACGCTCATGCATCTGGCATTGGACTGGCACAGCCCTTGTGATGCCCCGGTCCTCACTGCCCTGGGCTCCGGGACACTAACCCTCCCATGTCTCCCCTTGGGCTCTCCCTCTGCCCCAGCCTCACCCTCACGGCCCCTTTCCTTGCACCTGATAGTAGATGTGGAAGTTCCTCTCGTTTTCGTTCTGCATGACCACACGGGATTTCTCTAGCAGGAAGTTGGAGATCTTGCCCCCGTCCGGCTCCCCGCCTCGGCTGAACTGGATCTCAAAGTATTTGCCCTGAAGCCGAGAGAGCCAGATGAGGCGCCCAGGGTTCCCCGAGGGTGCAGGTAGGGGAGGAATTGAGGATGGGTCTTAGGAGCCCGGCCTCTTTCCCACGTGATCTCAACTCTCCTCTCTCCACCTCCCACTTACGGACTGGTTGCTCTCTGCATCAGCTCCTTCCCTCCAGTCTCTGTTTAAGCTGCTCCTTCTCTAGTAACTTCCCCTCATCAGGGCATCCAGCCCTGTGCCTGGCACATAGAAGTACCCCATTTCATTGACCACTTTCCTGGTCCTTCGACCCCAACACAGAGGCCTCCGTGTCTCTTCGGGCTGCTGCTGGTTTCAGTGATCCTGGCTGTCCCTCACAGGTTGTCCCTGAGCCCAGAGCGAGGGCCCTACAAGCCCCTTCTTTGGTCTCTGACAATATCTGGGTTCTACTCTGGCCAGAAGTTGGAGGGCAGAGAAGCCCCCTTACTTTTTCCTTTCTGCCACTGTCATGCAATGACAATACCCATTACATCATCCCACTACACAGACACCTGTAATACAAGACATATGCCTATTCTCTTGTACAATAAAATAATATAAAACATAACTATGTGTTGGAGGTTCATCCATGTTGTTGTGTGTATCAATAGTTTGAAAATATATTCTGTTTGATTCCATTTGTATAAAGTTCTAGAACAGCTGAAAAATGGTGGGAAAAAAAAAAAAAGACCCAGAGGAGTGGTTGCTTCTGGGATGAGGTGGGAATAAAGGTTGACTGAAAAGGGAGGGAACTTTCTGGAGTGACGGTGATGTTCTGTGTGTTGATAAGGCTTTCGTTGCACAGATGTATGCATTTTTCTAAACTCGGTGAATGGTCCACTTTAGATTTATGTGTTTTGCTATATGCAAATTTTACTTTAAAAGAAATGAAAGAGCACTGCAAATTTATATTGGACTATAATTAATGATCTACATGCTGACGTGTTGGCAGGGCAGAAAGTATGGTGTCTGCTGTCTTACTTTTTAGTGCATCAAAAAAAAAAAAAAAAAAAAGATGAATAGGAGCGCCTGGCTGGCTCAGTCAGTGGAGTGTGTGACTCTTAAACTCAGGGTTGTGAGTTCAAGCCCCACATTGGGTGTGGAGCTTACTTTAAAAAAAAAAAAAAATGAACAGATGGAGATATGATAAAGTGAGTATAGCAAAATGTTAATGATAGAATCTCGGAGATGGGCATCAGGTGTTCACTATACCATTCTCCCAATTTTTCTGTTTTATTTTATTTTTTTAAAGTAGGCTCCACGTCCAGTATGGAGCCCCATGCGGGGCCCGAACTCATGACCTTGAAACCAAGAGTTGGATGCTCAACTGACTGGGCCACCCAGGTGCCCCATTAAAAATTTTAATAATAAAATGTTGAGGAAAATACTTAAAATATAATTACATGATGAATATGTTAGACATAAAAATATAATTAATAATATTTAGGGGAATAAAAATCTTATTAGTGTATGGAATTTATTAAATCATTTCATGTGTAGGTATTGGACTGGAATTATTGAGGTCTGTGAGATGGGTATTAACATCATCCCCATTTTATGGATGAGAAAACAGGAGCCTCAGGAGGTTTAAGCTACTGAAACATTGTTTTTGTTTTTGTTTTCCAAGCCACAAATCTAAATAGTGACAGAATCAGACCATAAATCCAGATCTGTTGGCCTATTCTGTCTTCCATTAGGCTCAGCACTAACACCTGACACAAAGAAGGAGCCCAAGAACAATTTGTTGAAAGAAAGAATGAATGAGAGAATTGGGAACTGAACTGTGAATAGGAACGGATGTAGCATGGTCACAGCCAGGGAAATATTTAAGAATGTTACAAGTCAAGGCTTCTACAGTTCAGCTGATGGGGGAGTCTTTTCAGGACTATAAGCAGGAAGTGAGTCTCTCATCCCAGGAGCAGGGAGTTCCTATGTTATTGAGAACACAGGTGTGTGTGTGTGTGTGTGTGTCTGTGTGTGTATGGAGGGAGCAGTTGCTCCAAAACGGGGCTGCAGACTCACAAAGCGGCTGGAATTGTTGTTGCGCACGGTCTTGGCATTGCCGAAGGCCTCCAGCAGTGGGTTTGATTGCAGGATGATATCCTTCACGTGCTGGGGGCAGAGGCAGGTGGAGGTGGGAAGAGGTCAGGACGAGGTAGGTTGTCGTGGGGGTTAATTACTGTGCTTCTGGGGAGACCCAGCCCGTCCTTCTGTTCTCCCCTCACCTGGACCTTCTCACCCCCGCCAGACACCTTGGAGATGTAGCCCATGATGTATTTGGCTGCCACGGTCTTCCCAGCTCCACTCTCTCCACTGGGGGTGGGTGAGGGAAAGAATGATCAACAGCCATTGGGGAGGGAAGGTTGGGGGGGATAAGCGCCCTTTCTAGTGCCTGATCATTCATTCATTCGTTCATTCATTCATTCATTCCCTACTGTGTGCCAGGCACTATACCAGATTCTTGGGAAACAATAGTGAACAAGACAGACAAAAATCCCTGCTGTCTCAGAGCTGACATTTCGAATGGACAGATGGACAATAACAGAATGAATGAATAAATATATCATGGGTCAGGGGGTGACAAGGAAAGTAAAGCAGGGCCAGGGGCAGAGAGGGACAGTAAGGTTCTGTTTGGATCAGGAGTTCTGAGCAAAGTTCCCTAGGGTGCTGAGGCTGTTGTGGGGCCTGGGCAGGAGGGTGTGGAGACCCCCCCCCCCCACTCTGTACCTGATGATGACACACTGGTTCTCATAGTCAATGAGCATGTTGCGATACATGTTGTCCGTGAGGGCATAGATGTGTGGGGGATTCTCGTACTGAGCCTGATGGGGAAGGTCAGGTCTTAGCCCAGGGCTAGAGGCTGGGGGTCCCGGGGCTATGCCTCCCACCTGGCCCTGGTCTTACCGCGCCCTGGTAGAGGTCGATCTCGCGGTCAGTGAAGTAAGGCATCTGCTTGAAGGGGTTTACGGAGATGAGCACCGAGCCAATATAGGTCTGGGGTGCCGTTAAGGGCTGTGCGGTGTTCTGGCTGGCTTTGTTCCTCATGGGCCCCTGTCCCCTAAATCCTAATCCCCTGGGGCCTCCAGAGCCCCACTGCTCAGAGCGAGAGATGGAGATACTCAGATGTGCTCTGGGTCTCTTCGGGAAAACACAGAGTTGGGTCCAGAAAGGAGAGATGGAATGTACTGTGGCTGAGCTACCCAGGGCAGAGGGAGCAGTGAGGACCCCAGCCGCCTCCAAGCAGAGCCCTGCTGTCACTCCCATCTGTCCCCTCCTCCCGCCCGATGCTCTCACTGCCCATCCCTCCTTCTGCTCATAGGCTCAGGCATCTGTCCGTCCC
This sequence comes from Leptonychotes weddellii, assembly GCF_054177405.1. Lineage (NCBI taxonomy): Eukaryota > Metazoa > Chordata > Mammalia > Carnivora > Phocidae > Leptonychotes > Leptonychotes weddellii. The sequence continues at coordinate 4,480,903 of NC_138369.1, read as the reverse complement.
TTCCGTGCTGCAGCCTCTCTGCCGCCCTTCCCTGCGTTCATCCACATGCCATCCCTCCCTCCACTGGTCAGTCACCCTCCTGTCCCTGTCTCCATCATCTGCCCACCCCCGCCCACGGCCCAGGGTACAAAGATGTAGTCGTCCATGAAGCGCTTGCGGAGGTTGCCCACGATGGCGTCCTCGGTGATCTGGGGCAGCAACACCATGTCATCCACGCCGCTCTGCTTCACATTGTGGCTCTGCCAGTGGAAGCGCTCCTTGCTGCCCTGGGGCGGGGGTGGCCAGATGGGAGTGAGCCCCCGCCAGGGGTGGGGGTGGGGTGGGGGGGAGGGCGCGGCGGGGGTGGTCCTGATGTCTCAGCGCCCCCAGCTGGCTCACCTCCATCACCTCCTTCCGATTCCGCCTCACCTCAGCCACCGGCCAGCCTCCTTCCCCAATTCAGGGACACCCGGAGAGGTGGGCGAGGTGGAGTCCGGGCTCCCTGTCCCAGAGGAGGGGGCTCTGTCCTCCCATCCCTCCACCTAGTGTCCCACTGTCACGGATGCCAGGCCCCGGGGGCGGGGGCAGAGTGTGCTTGGGGCTCCGGCGGCTGTGGGAGGGGAGGAGGGGGCCGGGGGAGGCTTGTTTGGGGGGGTTGACTCACCCTCCTTCTCACTTCTCTGTGGCATTTGACCTGCTGCCCACCCTTCCACCTCTAGATGGCCTCCTTCCTCCTCCTCTCCTCCTCCCTCATGGTCACGCGTCCTAGCCTGTCCTGGCTGTGACCTCTGTCCTCTGTGCCCCGCTGGCTGGCCGTGACCCTGCTCCTCGGCCCCCACAGCTTTCCCTTCTCGTTTCCTCCCTCAGTTTTTTTTTTTTTTTTTTTTAAATCAGGTGAGACTTTCCTTAGGCCCCTGGGAGGAGACTCGGACGCAGGCTCTCCCCCAACAGACCCCTCCTCCAGGAAGCCTGCCTGGAATGTTTTCTCTTTTCAGCCCGACTGAGCTCATCCAGCGCCTCGGACACTTAAACATACTGGGTGTCTCAGGTGCGCTCTGTTCATTATACCCCTGCCATGGAGGAGTCTGGCAAACAGGTGAGTGATGGCGGCCCGGAGCTTCCCTGGCAGGCGTGCTCATGCCTACATGAGATGTCCCCCCTCCAGGAAGCCCCTCATTCTCAGACCAGGAGCTCTTGGAGGGCAGGGACTGGGACTGAGTCCTTTCTCAGCTCTAGAAGGGATGACCTGACGGATGAACAGGGAACAGTGGCAAAGAAAGAAACCCAGCTTCAGAGGAACACCCCAAGAGCAAAGGATGCTGGGAATCAGAGGCAAGTCCTCAAAGCTGACCAGTGTTTGCCACACAGATTCCGGGGAAGAGAGATGGTGCGCGGGGCGGAGAGGATGCAGGCGGGCGTGGAGGACAGAGGTGGAGGAGGGGCCAGTCTCTCTTGGGGACCCTGGGGAATTCCTGAGCAGGGGAGGTACAAGGTCACATTCTGGACATGCTGACAGCCAGAGCAGGGTTCATTGGGGAATGCCCACAGACATTAAATGAGGCCAGTTTTTGGTGGGGGGTAGATCTGGGTTCCAATCCAGGTGGGGTGATCCAACACCACTCTGAGCCTCAGTGGCCTCATCTGTACAATGGGAGAAGCAGCCTCACTTTCCAAGGCTAACGGGAGGGAGTAAACTGCTCTGGGGTACAAAATCCAAAATGGGGTGAGGGGCTGGCACTCCTCTCCAGCCCAAGGAATGGTGAGGACGGGCCCCTGGCGAGGGGCACTGGACGGAATTAACATTCACCAAGCGCCTATGACATGCTTGATGCAGGGGGGCCGGCGGTGAAGCCAATATTATGAGCAGTCCTCACGGCAGCTCAGGGGAGTCTAGGGGCAGAAACTGAGGCTCGAGAAGTGTTTGACACTTGACTACGGACCCGGCTCAGTTGTCTCCGAGGGTGTGGGACTGGAGTCTGGATCCATCTGACAGCAAAGGCCAGGCTCTTGCGTCTACACCCACAAGTGGCTGGGGCCCACGGGGTGTTTGGGCTGGGCCTCGAAAGTCAAGAAGGGCTTTGGTCAAGAGCTGGGAGGAAAGACGTGCCAGGCAGTGTGCGGGTGCAGAAGCAGGAGCCGAGAGCAGAGGAGGGAGCCTATGTGGGGGCTTGGGGCTCGAACCCCTTCAAACTGCTTCCAGCCTGAGCCATCAGACTGAGTTTTTCATGTGGCAAACCTGGTCTCCTCGCTCCGGGGCTGAGAACCCATCTGTGGCTTCCCATCACGCTCCCAGCCATCCCACAAAAGATTCTGGGGCGCTTACTCTGTGCTGGTAACTTCGGCCCCCAGGGAAACACTCTTTTAGGCCCTGACCTGGGCGCCTCCGAGCTTTGCTGATGCTCAGGCCTCTGCTCAGAACACCCTGTCTGGCCTTCACACTTGGCTCAGGTGACATTTCCTGTAAGAAGCCCTCCCCGACCCCAGGCCAGGTGGAGGTTCCCTCTGGACCCCCACAGCCTCCGGGGCCCCTCACCGCAGCCCTGGCCACATGCTGGACACCCTGTACGTTGGCTGCATCTTGTGGCGTGCAAGCTCCCGAGGGCGGGGCTCGGGCAATGCCCGGCTGCACGTGGCGTCAGGGCTTATTTGAATGAGCGAGTCGAAGAGTGCAATAGCCCGTGAATGAATGGAAGGGAGGTCAACCAGGGCCAGGTCCCGAAGGGCCTTGAATGCGGAGCAAAGGAACTCAGCCTTGATTGTCCGCAGCTTGGAGAATTCTCGGCAGGGCTCCTGGGGATGCTGTAAGAATTGTGAGAGCATTTTCATTGTCCCGGGAATGGGGACTGGCTGGCATTTGGGCTGCAGGTGCCAAATTGGCCCACAAACTATTGCCTTGACCGCAGCCCCCACTCCACCCTACCAGCTGCTCATGTAAGTGACAAAACTGTTTATAATCATTGGAATCTAGGATCAAATGCTATTTTATGTGTACACAGAAAAGCTAGGTATGTTTTGCATGGCTGACACCCACTCCATCTTCCAGACTACCTGTATCAAGGGAGATTTGAGTGTTACTCAGATTGCACTAAGACCTGTTCGGCATTTTGGAAGCTCAAGCTGCTCATCGTGTTAACGTGGCTGACGCGTCACTTGGCATCAGCTCATTTAGATGCTCCTGTGTTCCCACGTGAGCACCTGGGGACTCCAGTGGGCATTCGTGGGCCACTGGCCTGAGCATCTTCATCTTTATGTGCATATTTTCTTCCAAGTGACTTTCTCCTCTCAATTACAGGAGATCACATTGTTTTTGAAAGGATGGGAGTCGGTGTGTTTCACTGTCTGTGAATTTCAATGCAGGGTTTCAAGGGGGCCTGCCAAGGGGTCTGTTATAAGAAGGGGGTGCTGGGTGTGATGCACCAAGAACCCCGGGGTGCAGTGGGAAGGGTGGTGGGGAGGACAAAGCTGTGGGAGCAGCATTGTGCAGGGGTTGGAGAGGATGCCTACGACAGAGGCTGAGCAGGGCGTCAGCTGGGAGGTTGGAGGCATCCAGGACCGGTGAGACCTGGAGAGGACAAGGGCCAGCTGGGAGAAGCAGGGAGCCATCGACCAGACCCCCGAGCTACTGAAGAGTGTCCAGCTCACCGGAGGCTCAGAGGGGCCCCCGTGGAGAGCACTGGCCACCTCATTCAGAAGCCAGATTGGGAGGTCAGGAGGTGTAGACAGGGAGTGAGGATGGCTTTCAGACAGTCTGGCTGAGAAGGGGAAGAGGGAAAGATGCTGTGGGAAGAGGAGGGGTCAGGGAGCAGGTTTCCTGTTTTCAAGATGGGGAGACCAGAGCATGTTGGTGAGAAGAGAGGATGAAATCTGGGAGCAAAGTGGTATCCTTTGTGGGCTGCTGTCATCCAGGGGCTGCAGGCGGGGGTCTGCTCTTTCTCTGAGCCAAGGTCGGTGGGGAAGTGGGTGGGTGGGGCGCTGATGGGGGGGACAGGAAGTGGATCCTCTCTCTGAAGACCTCTGAGGGGTGGGGCTTCGGGTGGTAACTATGGTAACCAACAGCCATCATAAGGATAGTTAACAGCCCACTGGCACTTACTGTGTGCTACACCGCGGTCTAGGCTTCTTCCGCGAATGACCTCATTTATCATGCTGACATCAGTACTATGACCAGGTCCACTTTGTGGAAGGGAAAACTACAGCACAGAGAGGTTCATTGTCCTCTCCAAGGTCACATAGCAGGAAGGGAGGATGGCCGCCCTTAGCCCCCTCTGCAGGTCAGAGGTGGCTGGGGTTGGTGCTTCAGATCAGATGAAGATGGGGCGGAGACAAGATTGGTCCTGTCCAGAGTTTCCTCTGGGGGGTCAGTCTGGTCTCTACCCTCCTGGGGCCCTCAAGCTGGGCCGAGGTTCAAGGCCACTTCCTTTCTCTGATGCTGGTGTGTCTGGCTGGTTCTCTTGACACCAAGGACTTGGTTCCTCTTCCTGTCCCTTCCTTCTTCCCCCAGCCAGCTGAGTGGCCCTCTGCCTCTTGCAGCCCCTGCCATTCTCTCTCTCTGTGGCCTGCCCCTGGGGAACCTGGAGCCTCCAGATCCACTCCCAGCCCCCTGTGAGGACAAAAACCATGGGTTCTTGGTGGTAGAGGGAGAGAGGGTGTTGCTCAAGTGAGTGCAGTGTGTGGAAGGACAGTCAAGAATTTTGGCATGGGACCAGTTGGGTGTGAGGCCTGGCTTGATATTGACTGACTATGTGACCCCGGGGAGGCTGCTTCACTTCTCCAAGCCTCGGTTTTCCCATCTGTAGAATGGATTCCATAATAAACCTCCTCCACTGGTTCTCTCACTGAGAGGAGTCAGTGAGCCCATGCAGAGAGGAGGTGCACTGGATGCCTCAGGAAATGGCAGCTGGTGACCCCAAGAGCATTTAGTGGAGGTGATCAGTGTTTGACAGAGGACATAGGAGCTGGTGGATAGATGCTTGTTGAGGGAGTGAAGGAATGAATGAGGTACCACTGGGACGAGACTGCCGCCTCCTGCCCTGTGTCATGAGTACCCATCTCCCTGTGGCTCCCAAGTCTCCTAGATCAAGTTGAAACTGAATTTCTGAGTCCCTTCCTTGGGGGTGGGGGTGCAACGAAGATGTTGTGGTCACAGTTGACCACAAGCCAAGTATGACTCAACCTGATGGGGCTCTTGTGAAAGAGAGTCAGGGCTGGGGTGGGAGGTGGGAGGTAACTTCTAACTTTGGCTCTTCGGAGAGACTCCCCCCCAGTCTAAGACAGAGGCCATGTGGAGTGGGGCTTCTGGTTTCTTTGGAGTGGAGATTCCAGGTCAAAATGAGGCTGGAGGGTTGGGCAGCTTGGGGCATGTCAGCACCCCCAAGTCCCCACGGCCCCTCATCTTGTAGGGAGGAGCAGGACGTTGCAGGTCAAGGTGGCTGTTAAAAGCATGACCTTAGGAGTCACTGAGTTGACATCCTCTGCCACTTTTGGGTTGTCCAGCAGCTCACCTAACCTCCCTGGAAGGGAAGGTTATTTCCTCATCTGGAAACAGTGATGGCTATTTCCTTATCGGGAAAATGGGAACACTGGGGGCTGTAGGCCTCATGGGGGCGGCTAGCCGTGCAGATTCAATGAGGTCAGGCTTGGGAAGCGGAAACACTAGCTGTCCTCACCATGCCCAGCGGCAGCAGCCTGAAGCTGGCCAGTCCCACAGGCTCAGGGTGCAAGGCCAGGAGGAGAGGCTGGACGTGGGAGCTTTTGCAATTTGCCCTAACTGCTCTGGCCTCCCAGCTCCTGGGTGCTGATGAGAAGAGCCCTAGATGGAGAGACTAACGAAACAGCCACTTCCTTCCTCGTTGGGGTCCTGCGAGCTGTGGTCGCAAGCAGGGAAGAGATGTGAAGCTGCCATGGCAGCCGCTGCTGGGACCGGCCCCCAGCTCCTGTCCCCCACCCCCCACCCCGGCGTGTCACTGCAGCCTTGGTCCTGTCCTCCCCCGACTCAGTGGGGTTCTGGGGCCACACCCTGCATCCCTGCACTGTGCAAACGGCATCCTCGCCTCCAAAGGCTCTTGAGGTCCCCCTCCCTTGGGGGGAAGGCTCTCAGTTTCCTTTTGGCCTAACTGGAGGGGACAGGTGGCGACCCTTGTCCTTCTAGAGTCCTCCACCCCAACTCTCTCTTGGCCAACAGCCTTCTCTGTGCATCCCCACGGCTGCTGCCTGTGGACCAAGCAGCCACATCACTGGTCTCCCTGCTTTGTGTCTGTACTTTACAATCATCCTTACCCTCACCACCCCCCCCACCACCACCACCAACTGGGGACAGTCAGTTGTTGCCTTCACCCACCTTGCCATCAAAGTCAAACAAAAACTGCTGAACCTCAGTACCAGCACCAGCAGTCAACATCAAACAGGAAAACAATGACGAATCGCACCACCAATTTCCCTAGCATCACCCACCGCCATGACACCCACGCTCACAATACCAGCCATCAATAACCACACATGGCCAGCTACCATGGAAACAGCCATCCCAAAACCAACATGACCAACCAACAGCAAAAGGATGCTATACCATCCCCACCCAACTCCGAAGGACAGGGACCACCGACTGCCATTGTTCCATGGATCAACCCTGACAACGACCCACCACCGACTGCAAACATTCCACACTAGCTGGCACCAAAAGCGACCATCACCACCAACCAGCACACCCACGAGAACTACAGTCACCGCCAACTTGCAACAACAGACAGCAATGAGCACCATCACCGCCAATGGTACCAACAACCCAACAACCATCGTTCAACAGCGACTGAGAAGGAGTCACCTCCACCCACCACCATCACTAACTCCAGCAATGAACGAGCATCACCCACAGTGATGGTTACTATATAGAGTGCACAGGAGGTGCTCTGTAAAGCACTTTATGGACATTGTTTCATTGAATCTTTCAACACTCTTCCTGGCACTTGTCATCGTCCCTCCAGGAAGCAATCAGCACCCCTCGATAGAAGTATTAGCCTCGTGGATGGGGTCTGCTCTTTTTCTTTTCCCTCCGTGGTCCTCTTGGGGGAGCTTCTCCCCTCCCACAGCCCGTCGGCGTAGCAAACCATTGACTAAGCATTTCATATGGCTTCCTTGGGAGGGGTTGCTTTTCTTTCAAGTAGCAAATCATTTCCTGTGTTCTTTTGATCAAAGTCTGCCCATCTGATCTCCTGAGCCCTCCTGGCTTGGCTCCTTCTTCGAAGAATTTCCATCCCAAGCCCAGAGCTCTAGCTGATGGTTTGGTTTGTGAGTTACCCAGAGGGGTCCTTGGCCAGTGATGCCCAACGTATCCTCGGCTTTCTGAAGTCAGGAGAGGTTCTCTCTCAGACTAACACAATCCCTGCCGCTTGGTCTACCACCCAGCCTCCTCCACCTTGGTCAGCTACCGGCTGCAACTGCCAGGAAGACTGCAGTTGTCACCACTGGCTCTGTGACTGTCCCTGCCACATGCTGTCATTGACAGACTGACAAAAAGTGAAAGCTGAAGTGGCTTGAAGGGCGGTGGGGGCAAATTTTCTAGCAGTCCGGGCTCTCTCTTCACGTGTGTCATGATGCTGCTGGGTCTAGACCTGTGTGAGTGACAGTCTCCTGAACCCTGTCACCTAATCATCACCAGATCTCAACCTCACCCGGGTGGTGACACCTCTGGCCGCAGAGTATCCCCTGCCATACATGCTCGGAAGGGTACCAGTGGTGGTATGGCTGGGCCGGGTCTCCCCGTCTTCTGTTTCTGGGATTGCTACGACCAGACCACCCCTACACAGGCAGGATGTCACCCACCATCGCTGCCCCCCATTGCCCATTCGACTCAGCTTCTGCTCCCAGCTGTGGACTCAGAGCGGTGGAACCCATAGACCTTCTGAAGTTCTGAGAGTTTCCCCGACCACCTTCTACATCTCAGCAGACTTCCAAATATGACATATGTGGGAACCGAGGCCCAGAGAGGGGAAGTGACTTGCCCAAGGTCACACGGGAAGATGAGTGACCCAGCTGGGCTGGAAACTGGTTCCCGAAGCCCCGAGAAAGGGGTCTGTCCTTGTCCCTGCAGATACCGTGTGATTCCACAGGGTCATCCTCTGTCCTTCAGTTACTGGTCCATCCTTGGTCCCCCATCACCATTCTGGCATCACCACCAGATGTGAGCTTGGTCCCTGGTGAAGGATGCTGGGGGCACCTGAGCTACAGTGAGGGACCCCCAAAGGGTCTGCTGTGCCCATCCCCACAGCCCCACCTTCTGACTGGTGGCATCCAGGGCACCTCCACCCGGCTGCTGCCCCCCACCCCTGCACTTCAGGGCCCGCCCTTGAAGGACTTACCATGGTCGGAGGTTGTATCGGGCCTCTGGGGAGCACCCGGATAGGTCGTGGCAGGGGTAGAGGCTCAGGGTGTTCTGGGGGGTGGCTCGGGCATGGCCTTGCTCCTGCTGCTGCACCAGACTCCCAGCCCTAGTTCCTCTTAGAGCAGCCCCCCTCCCACTTCCTTTAGCGGGAGGGGCCACTGCTACAGGGGAGGGAAGCTGGGCTAAGGGCGGGGAGAGAGCTCCCGCTGCAGCCCTGGGGCTGAGGGTGCTGGCCATTTGGGGCTCTGAGCCTGAAGGGAGAGGTCGAGGATTGATGGCAGCGGCTGCCAGGCTCCGGAAAGGCCCTTTCTCCAACTCCGCGGACAGAGGCTGCAGCAAATAGCACGCAGGTCAGCTGGCTGCAGGACTGACTGCTCGTTCAGAGCAACCTCGGGAAGCACTTGGGCTGCTCAGGTCTCTTCAAAACCACTTCAGATGTGCGACTGTTCCGGCGTCCCTAAGCAAACTCCCTCTTGCAGAGCCGCCTCTGCGGGTCTTTTCCCCAGAAAGGCCAGTGGGGAGCCATGCGGGACGGGGTCGGGGTTGGGGTCGGGGGGGGGGAGGACGACACACATCATGAGTGGAAGTTATCAGGAACCAGGGGGCAGCTGTTAGATCCCAGACTTGGGGTGTCAGCTCTGGATTTAATACCCCCCGGCTCTGCTACTTCCGGGGCCCCCCACTTTCTGATAAAATGGGGGTGCAGGCTCTCGCCACAGTGCCCGGCACACATAGGATTCATCAAGTGTTGGCCCATGTCCCGATCTTGGGAGAGCAGCAGGCCACGTCCCGGTCTCCTCTTGACATTTAGGAAGTGGCATTTCGGACAGGTTGTCATCTCCCGTGCCACACAGCGGGGAGGAGGCGTACGCCGACCCTGGGAGCCTGGCAGGGAGGCGAGGACCCGGGTATCCCTGCGCTCCGGGCGGTACACAGCGTCGCGCCGGGACGTTGGCAAGGCGCGGCGCCCCCTAGTGGGCCACATCGGGGGAGGAGCGCGTCTCTCCCGGAATCTCCCGCACGAGGTTGCTCGAGGGCTTGGCGCCTGCCAACCGCACCAATGCCTCCAGGCCCCGGTGAATGAGCAGGCAGGGGCACCTTCTCCTTGTTGGAGGCTTCCGAGGGGGCTTCTGCACGGAGGGGACGCTGAGGCTGCAGGGTGAGCTGGCGTTAACCAGGTGAAAAGGGGAGGGGAGGGTACACCTGGCAGAGGAAGCAGCTCTAGCAAAGGCCCCCCGAGATGGGAAGATGGCGGGAGGCTGAGGAACTTCCGCGAGGCCCGGGAGCCCCGTGCGGCTGGAGCCTGCCGAGGGCCTGGGGATGGGGTGGCCGGGGACGGCGGGTGTCAGACCGGGTAGCTTTGAGTCCCTCCTTGAGAAGCTGTAAAATCACTGGGCTCTCGTCTGTGCTGGTGACAGGCCCCTTTGGACTGATGGGGACCCCCTGCGGGAGGAGGGCACGGCCGCTTCCAGTCGGTGGTGGGGACTGCGTGTGACTCAGACACACTGAAACGCACACAAATCAACACTCGGAAATCTACACAAGACAGAACTTTATTGATGGAGGGCTTCCTGGCGAGGGGTGTGTGGGCCCCAGGGCAGGGCCTGTAGCACCATGATGGGGGCGCCTGGATGTCGGGGTCCCCCTGGGGCAGGCAGGGCAGAGGTTGGGGCGGATCTTGCCAACTCTGCCTCAGCCCGTAGCTAGTCTGGTCAGGGGGAGGGTGTCAGGGGGGTGGTGCTAATCCCCCTCCCCATAGCGGACATAGACCCTCCCCCTCCCCCCTCCCCCCCAGCTCAGAGTGGAGGGATAGGGCAGTGCTGGGGGCAGGACGCAGGCAGACCCCCTCCCCACCCCCACTCTTCACAGTACATATTCCGGTCAAAGGGGGGGCAGTATTGGGGGCTCCCTAGGAGTGGGTGAAAAGGGCGCTAGGGCGAACAGTTGTTCCCTCCTCAAACCCACCCTGGAGGGGGTCTCACTGTGAACTGGGAGAGGAGATGAGGAGGGGGCCCTGGGGTGGCCAGCCCCTCTCCATCCCCCAGCCAGGGGCCCTGCAGGGGTTCCCAATAAATAACTTCCGGCTTCGTCTCACCCTTTACTCCCAGCTCCCGCCCCCTCGGGCTCCTTCAGGCTGGCCAGCTGCGGGCCGGGTCCCTTCCAGCCAGCGCCCAGCTGTAGCTCCGGGGCCGCGCGCCCCCTAGCGGCCCTGGCAGGTTTTGCAGCACATCTGGCGGAAGTAGGCTCTGCTGCAGAACTGAAATTTGAGCACCAGGGGGCAGTAGGCGACCTTGTTCACATCCTTGCATTCTGGAGTGGGGCGGGAGAACGGGGTGGGGGGGGGAGGGAGTGATCAGATCTCAGAGCCCCTTCCCTCAGGGGCGCGTCTGCAGCCTGCACTGAGCTTCCTAGCTTTTCTGCCTCAGTTTCCTCGCTTCTCAAAGGGAGCTTATAACTAACTCAAAGGGGGGGGGACTTGTAAATCGGTCATTAGGCTGTTGGAGGACTTTGAGAGAGAGACAGTGCTGGGTCTGGGACTCAGACCCAGCATTAAATCACGAGAAAAGTATTCCCTTTCAGTTATCCTTTTGATCCATTTGGGGCTGTAATCCTTGCTCGTTATCCTTTGTAATAGACGGAGGACCCTGAGCTCCAGAGAAGTCGCTCCTTTTTAGAGTATTTGAGTATTTTGTGTTCACGGTAATCGACCATCTGTTTGCGACAATGATGCGGGCTCCCACTTGGCCAGTGATGTAGGACAGGGCCTGGTGCCTAATAAAGGGTTTCACGTGGATTGTTTTATTCCATCTCCCTCATGCGGCACCCCCCTCAAGTGAGTGTATTATTTATCCCCCTTGACAGATTAGAAGGCACAGAGGAGGGAGCCCAATCCGGGCAGTTTGGTTCCAGTGCCCGGAGTAAGCGATCTATTGCCCTGTATGGAAAATAAATTTACTTAGGTAGGAAAAAAAAAAAAAAAAAAAAAGGACATATTTAAAGCAGCAGTTCTCAAGGGAATACGATTTTGTTCCCCGGGAGACATTTGGCCAGATCTGGAGACATTTCTGCTTGTCACCACTGGGGGGCAGGAGCGCTACAGGCATCTAGCGGACACAAGTCAGGAACGCTACTGAATATCCTACAGGGCATAGGGCAGCCCCACTCCCCCAAGAATTATCTGGCTCAAAACATCAATAGTGCCCAAGGTTGAGAAACTCTGAATTAAAGAAAAAAAAATTCGGCAGTTGATGGTACAGGTGGAGATGAACAGGATGAGGGTCATGGAGGTGGCTGTGGGAATGACCTGAGTTTGGGTGCCCAGAAGGATCAGGTGCCTAAAGAGCTTGGCATGCAGTAGCACTTAATACATGTCTGCAGGGAGAGGGTGAAGAGCCTGGAGGGGACAGAGAAAGGCACTGCGGTGGTTGGAGATGCTCCAGGCCAATGGTCAGGACTCCCACGCTCTGGACAAGGCCCTCTGGGTGCCCCTTGGCCTCCCGTCCCGCATACCTTCGGGGCCGTCCCCAGGGGGCGCGCTGTCGCACTTGGCTTCGCACTGCTGCGTGGCCGGGGGCCGCAGAGCCTCTGCGCACTCGCGCGACGGCTGGCCCGTGTGGCTGGAGCAGCGCACCGCGCGCTGTTGCTGCCCGATCCCGCACTGTGCGGAGCACTGCGGGGAGTCGCTGCTGAGCCTCGGCTGGGCCGCCCCGGCCCCCGCCCCCGCCCCCAGGGCGCCGGCCTACCTCGCCCCACTCGCCGGTCACCCAGCGAGCCGGGGGACAGCGGCGCAAGTTGCAACGCATGGTGGCTGGCGGCTTGGCTGCGGGCGGGCAGTGCGCAGGGGGCAGCGTGGCGCGGTGGTCAGAGCTCTTGCACAGGACGACGCGGTGGCGGAGGCCTGGCCCGCAGCTGGGGGTGCACTGCAGTCGGAGAAGGGATTTCATGCTCTGGGGCGTTCCAGTCCCCTCACGCACGGGGGTGGGGGGGGAGGATGGTGGTCCAGAGGGAGGCTAGGAGGGGTCAGCTAACCTTGGGCCGGTCGCGCGCGCCCGCGCGCGCGGGGGGCGGGGGCACTAGGTCTAGCAGGAGGGGCTTGTGATTGCGGAGAGGTGCCTCGGTGGGCACCCACTATGGGCATCCCAGTCCCTACCCGCCGCTGCACAGAGAGCGGGTTGTGCGGGGGCGGGAAGGGGCGGCTGACCTCTGACCAGTCCAGGGCGGCCCACTCGGGCGGGCAAGCGGGGCCTTGGCAGGCCTCCAGAACTGGCGGGCGCGGCTGCGGGCACGCGCTGTCGTCCAGCGCCTTCTCCTCGGCGGCTGACACTCGGCGCTGGCACACGACCGAGCGGCTGCGCACCCCCGCGTCACAGCTGCGGCTGCAGCGCGACCAGTTCCCTACGACCCAGCTGTGGGGAGGGGGCGGGCCTGAGAGAGTATGCAGGGGAGGGCACCCCGAGTCCGGGGTGCTGGCATATCCTCCTCCTCCTCCCCAGCAGCCAGCATCTTTACGGAACCGGGCACAGGCATGCCTGCCGCTTCTGCAGGGAGCACCCCCAGTGCGCACGTGGAGTGTCATCACCCTGCACCCGCACTGGGGGTGGGGAGGTGCATCACACCGCTGGAGACGGGACTTCCCCCGACTAGGCTAAGGAGCGTCATGGTTCTGACTCCCCCTCCAGGAGAGCCCTGACCCCACCCTGGGGAGCACTGTCACCCTAATCCTGGGAGCACTGCCACTCCTGCTCTGTCTCCCTAACCCTGCAACCCCCGCGGGCACTCACTCCGGCGGGCAGGGCTCCGTGTTGCAGGCTCGCTGCCTCTTGGGCAGTTTGCTGTGGGCGCTGCAATGGTGGGGGGCCACGGCCGAGCTGTCCAGCTGATTGCGGCACTCCACGGCCTGCACCTGGCTGCCTGGGGGTGGCCAAGAGACCCGCTCAGCCCTGCTGGGACCAGCAGGTGAGCCCAGGGGACGGGTGCCCGTCCCTGACCCCACCCCGACCTCACCGCCAGCACACTGGGCTGAGCACTTGGTCCAGGGCGCATAGTGCCAGGAGTAGGGGGGCAGTGCATCTCGGGCAATGGGCGCATTGAAGCGGTAGCGGAGGGCTGCCAGCTCTGTCCGGGCCAGTACCTGAGGTGGGGGAGGGGGCCATCAAGTGGAAGCCAAGCTCCGGTCCCCACAAGGATGCTAATATCTTCCGGCACCTTGCTCCCACTATCGTTACCATGACGATGAGAGATGCATTTATGGGTCCCAGGGCTTCTAGGCTCTGCGTCTGATCTGGCCCCTGTCGCAGCTGAAAGGTGGTCCCAGCCAGGGGCAGGCGGTGGGGCTGGGGGGTCCCGGGCAGCCCCTCCAGCAGCAGGGACTCCTGGTCCCCCTTCAGGGCTGGGGGTACAGCATCGGGGTCAGAACCCCAGCCATGCTGACCCCCTGCTGACCCCCAGTCCTCATCCCTCCACCTCCAGCTCACCCAGGTGACTGAGGGAGAGGTTCAGGTCCTGGATGAAGATGTGGACGGAGCCTTTGGGGATCCAGACGACTTCCTCATACCCTGGACGGTGGAGCTCAGATGTCGCCCACTTGACCCTTCCCCCACACCTTCCTACCTCCCCCGTTCCTGGCCCTTGATGATAACAGCTAACCATTACTGCACTAAGTGCTTCCAGGGACATCGCACTGCGTCCCCAGCTCTGGCTCTGTGATGCAGATGTGTCATCACGCCCATTTTACAGACGACAAGACTGAAGCTCAGAGAAGCTAAGCAACTCGCCCAGTTTTGACAGCTAGGAAGTGGCTGGGCTGGGGTTTGAACCCAAACTTTTTCTGCCTCTCTGACCACCACAGTGGTCTGATCCACTCCCTATCCCCCAGCGTAGAGGGACGGGGGTGCTGTGGAGGCCCCAACCCACAAGGTGACATGTGGGGTTGACATTAGCAGGGTGGCATTAGCAGAGCCCACAGGTTTGCAGTGGGCTCCACCACTTCGACCTGGGTCCCCTCCCATCCCCTGAGCCCCACACTGGGGCCTCACCGTGTGTGTTTGCTCCTAGGAGCCCCCCTCACCCCCTCCCTGGGGTCTCTCTCCTTCAGCCCAAGGTTGGAAAGCATGCTCAAGTTCACCACAGCCTGCAGATATCCCTCCCCTAGTTACCCTTTTCCTCCAGCACAGAGCCCCTCAAGCCCCTGGCTCAGACCACGGAGAGCGGTCAACCCCTCTCTGCCTCCAGCCCAGCACCAGGCTCCCAGGATGGGGGAGGGGAAAGGTTCAGGTCACTGCCCTCTTGGCCTGTTAATTGCCAAGGTTTAGGCACCAGAGCCCAAGCTAGTCCCTGACCCTGATCTGGGGCATTGCTGTGCCCCTGGGACTTTCTGGGGTCCCCCCTGGGCCCCTGGGTCTGAGTAGCTGATGTTGGCTACCGTGATGGGGCCAGTCCTGCCCCCAGTCACCAAGTGGGCAGAGGGAGAGGGAATGGGGATCTCTCACCGGCTGCAGGCGAGGCTGGGCTGAAGACCCCCTCAATGGTTTCACAGGCACTGCCATCACCACCGCAAACCCGGCACTTGTCCTCCCTCAGGTCGGAGCCCAGGACCCGGTCACAGCCCACGTGCTGGGGAAGTGGGGGGGGTGGGGGCGCGGAGGGTCAGTGAGCCCCCCTTCCCTGCCTTCACTCCCCCATCCCCTGCCCTCTCTCTGGGAGCCCCCTCCACCTTGCACTCGCCGCTGACGCAAATGTCCACCGTGTCGGGGCGGCAGGGCGTCCCATCCACCACGGCCGCCGCTCTCTCCGTGTAGAAATTGAAGCCTTCGGCCAGGCATGTGAGTGAGCAGGCCTTCACGCCCCCTGGGGGGCACAGCCCCGTCAGACCGAGGGCCAGGCCACCCGGGACTCCCTGCTCGCTCCCCGGGGGAGGTGAGGCAAAGAGGGACAGACTCCAGACCCAACAAGGTTGGGCAGGTTGGGCAGAGGGCGTCTGGGTTCCCAGCGTCCAGTCAAGGAACTGTGGAGCCACATCCTGGGCTCTTCGGCCCCTTGGGTGAGGGGGCGCTCAGGGCAGACCCCACGATGCTGTATCCAGCTGCTGCCCTCCACTGCCCCATGGCCTCCTGGGTCCCTCACTCACCTCCTCGGTATGTCTTCCACGTGTAGAATTTTCCACGGAAGGGGATGCTGTCAAATTCGGAGCACTGCATTTCCCTGAAGTCCTGGGAGCCCGGGGGACAGTCCTGGGGGCAAGAGAGGGGAGCGGGATGGAGGCCAGTTGTGGGGGATGGAATTAGGGCACAGCCCCGAGGATGGAGGACGGATGCTCCGAGTAGGGATGGCTTGGAGGGGTGAAGCTGAAGGCAGAGAGGCCAGGGAAGAGGCTGTGGAGGGCCAGGTGAGACTGGTTGGTGGCCCGGGCTAGGTCCAGGCAGTGGGGCTGGAGGGACAAGTACATCTGAGATGGAGCAGATGACTCATTAGAGTTTGGGGCAAGCTGGGGATGATGGCTGGGTTTCTGGTTTCAGACCACGAGGCCTTTCTTGAGAGCAGGCCTAGAAAGGAGCCAGGGACACTCATTATGGGGGGGATGGGTGGCGCACGCGTGTGGACTCCCTGGAGACACCAGCGCCTCCAGGTGGGGCTGGGAAGACCACTCACCCCCCCACTCCAAAGCTCTCCCTGCCCTCTGAGCACCCCCTGCTGCAGTAAGCCTTGTGCTTATTAGATGTGCACACAGAAGACTCGCTCCCAGTCAGAAACCACAACCAGCTATGGGGAACCCCAGCATTTAAATACGGGACAGCAGTGGAGAAGAGGAGACAGAAGGTGTAGCAGGAGGAGCGTGAGCACTGGGCCCGGTGATGGCAGCAAGGGGGGCGGGGGTGGGGTGGGGAGTTCTGGACAGAGGCCGTGCTTCCTAGTCGGAAGGGAGTGCGGTAGTGGACCCAAACGTGACCCCTGGGTTTGGTGACAGCGAGCTCAGCGACGGCTTTGGGGCAGGGCCGTGGGGGGGAAGTTTGGGGAAACTGGGCTTTGAAGGGAGGGGGTGCGGCGCGCTATAGCTGGAGGAGGTTGTGGAGGTCAAGCAAGTTCAAGGTGGGAGAGTCATCTGAGAACTGGAAGGAGCCAGCCGCTCGCAGGGGAGCCAGGTCCTGTCGGCGCCAGGGCCCAGGGGCCGGTGTCGGGAGGGCAGGGCAGGGCAGGGGTGAAGTGTAAGAGGGGCCGAGGATCCCGGCCTGGGGTCCTGGGGGAACTCACGTCGGTGTTGCAGGAGCGGTGCCGCCGTCTCTCACCAAGGCAGTACCTGCCCCCGATTGTTGGCCTGGAAGGGGTGGGGGTGGGGGGACAGAAGAGATGTGGGGCCGGGGGGAGACAGAGGGGGGCCGCCCCGCTCTCTTTACAAAGGGGCCTGAGGGCTGACCTGGGGCTGTCGCAGTGACGGCTGGAGGAGGACACGCCGCCGCCGCACGTCCGGCTGCAGTCGCCCCACGGGGTCCACGGGCCCCAGGCCCCGTCCACGCCCTCCGGCCGCGACCCGAAAGGGACGCACACGCGCTTGTAGCACCACTACCGGAGGTCGGGGGGGGGGGGCGGGGAGAGGGAGGGGGTGAGTCCGGCTCCGTAGACTCCGGGATCTCGGCGCCCCTTCCTGCCCCGCCCCTCCTCCCAGCCCGAGGTCTCGGCACCCATGGGATGGGACGGAAGGGGCGAGGGTGGAAGTGGGGTCTGGGCACTCGGACCCTGGCAATACAGGCGCGTGGCCTAAGCCTACGGTCGCCGCCTGGAGGTGAAACTCGCGCGGGGACCAGCGCGGCTGGAGTGGGGGCGGGGGTGTGGCCTCAGGCCATGGGCGGGACCTGCGGGCAGTAGGCGTGACCAGAGCCGCGGGAGAACCCCAGCGGCGGCGCGGTGGGCGTGGCTCAAGGGCAGGGGGCGGGGCCCGGCTGGCGGCCTTGGCCGGCGCTCACCCCCTTGTCGATGGTGTGCGTCTGGCACAGCGTGCCCTCGGCGGCTGGAATGCTGTTGGTGATGCACCGGTTGCTCTTGCTCAGACACCACAGCTCGCTGCAGACCTCCTGCGGGCCAAGGCGCCCGCTCAGGCTCGCCCCCCGCCCTCCTCCCTCCGGCAGCCCGCCCGCCGGGCGGCGACCCGCTCACTGCCGCTTCGCAGTGGGGCCCCGGCGCTCCTCTGCTGGGTCTCCAGGAGCCTTCTTGAATCCTCCTGTGGGGCATGGCCTGAGACCTCCCCTCTGCCTTATGGGCTGCACTTATCCAACGTCCGTGTGTGCCGTAAGCTCCCTTAGGCATTACTACCCCCATTTCACTGTCAGAAAACCAAGGCTCAGACAGAAAAAGTCACTTGCGAGGGGCCACGCAGCTTCTGAGGGGCGGCCCGGGTTCTAACCCGGGCCTTTAATGGACCGCTCTGTGATCTCATCACTCTGGTACCTTCTGAGTCTCCAGACCTGCTGAGGAATGGAGAGGATTCTGCATTCCTTGTTGGGATGGGTGCAGGGGCCCCTGGGAGAACAGGAATTCTGAAAACTCGGGCCTGGAAGATGGCTCAGGTCAAAGGCCTCATCTCTAATTTTTTCCAGCTGGTGGTCCTCCTTGTTGCCACCCCCCCCCCCCGCCCCCCAAACTGAGGAAGCTCCTGGAGCTTTTACTCTATGGAAGGCTGGGCAGGAACAAGGTCAGGCTGGATCTGGGTGGGACATTTCCTCTACTTCCCCCACTGAAAAATCTGCCCACCTTCCTGTCCAAATCCTGCTTGGGCTGGACCAGTCCCAGGAAGTCACTCTTGACCCTTTAGGTGAATATCCCTGGACCAACCCCACTGGGTTCAGGTGTGGCCAAATCTCTGACCCTCTAGCCTACATCCTGCCCCACCTCCCAGGGTCTCCGCCCCCCACCCCCCCCAAGTGGAGAGCCTTCATTCTCCTTTTTATAACCATGTGCCATTTCCTCTTTGAACCTAATCCTTTCAAGTTTTGACGATCTGGGCTTGGGCCAATCAATGGCTGTAGGAAGGGCCAGCCTCTGAAAGACGTGCACACACATGAGAAGTTCGGGAAGTTTTTCTCAAGTCCTCTCCCTCAACCGTCCTCCAGAGTCCCTGCCTTCTGCTCCTTCAGAGGACATGTCTCAGCTAAAAACTCCAGCCTGCTTTTCTGGCTTCTCTTGGCTTGTGTCCTCCCGGCCATTTGTAAAAATATCACGGGCCCCCTCATCCCACTTCGGACCCCTCTTAAAGAGAACCGGCTATTCCAGTGCTGCTTTTCCTCCTCTCCACAAGGAGGCGCTGTGGTGCATATGAACGGGCTCTGGGCCGCTCTGGGAGACTTCAGCTCCGCTGGGGAATTGCGACACGGACCCCTCTCTATTTTCTCATCTGGGAGATGGGCCTTGCCTACATAAAAGTCTGAGAGGCATGCGAAAGAGATTGCATAAACTCCCTGTTATTGTGTAACAGTGACCACAGCTATCTCTGGACTAGGCACTAGGCCCAGCTCTTGACACACGTTAGCCAAGTTATATGTAGTCAATAATTTCCCCCTTTGCCAGGGGCGCCGGGAAGATGTTCCTTGGAGAAATAAAAGAAAGAATCAATTCAACATACAGCCAGCACTGGTCCATGCTCCATATTCTGACACTTTCTCCCCTCCCCCACCTCATTATAAAATTTGGAGTCACAGAGAGACCTGGATTTGAGTCCCAGCTCTGACATGTTCTTGAACTGTGACCTTGGGCAAGGCACCCTCCCTATGCCTCGGTCCGTTTATCTGTAATGTGGGAGTAGCAGGATGGTCAAGAGTTTAAATGAGATGATATGTATCACATGCTTAGCACATAGTGGGTGCTCAGTAAATGTCAGCCATTGTCATCGTTGTTAGGATACCTGGGATACAGCAGATGCTCAATGGTGGCTTCCAGATTCTTTGGAAATTCGTTAAGGGTGCTGCAGTTAGTTACCAGCCAAGTTGGGGGAGGGTGGGCAAGAGTAAATAGAAATGATTCCAGGGTTTGTCTCCTTGTCTTGCCCTGGGATGAAGTGAGGGCATTTCAACAGTTGCCTTTTCCTGTGTTGAGTGAACATGGCCTTAGCTTGGACATGGCCGTCCAGACTCTGATCTTTGCAGTCTTGAGGAAGCCAGCAGGCCTCCAGCTTCCTGTGGGCGGCTGGGAGTGGGACCCCCAGCTTGCTTCTCTACAAAAGGACGGGGCTTTGGGAAGTCAATCTAAACCTCACAAAGAGTGAGGGGTGGTCCGGAGGCTCAGAGCTTGTCTAGCCAAGCATCAGGGCCAGGCGATCTTGGTGAACCAGTTGGTGGGGGATGTGGGGAATGAAGACAGGGTGTCCTTGGAAGGCTCTGCCCAGTTCTTTGCCAAGTGGGAAAGATGGTCCGTCCCCAGGGAACTATTTCCACCCCATTTGGAATGTTTGGTGAAAAACTGCCCAATTAGGGGGCTTGGGACTTCAGTCCTGCTGCAGCCCACAGGTGGCCTGATAGGCTGGACAGAAGGTGGTACCCAAGGTCTCCCCAGCCCAGCCCCCAAAATCAGGGGTCTGGAGGACCAGGAGAGCCCATTCTTCATCCCCGTCACTGTCTGAGTGCACGGGACATTTGTACACCCGTGCACCTCTTTCCCCCTGGCCCCTGCGGGGGCTCACCCCCTTCCCGGCTCTCCCACACCCTGTGGCCCCTCCCCTCCCAGGAAGGAAAGCAGGAAGGCTCTCTCTACCCCGTATTTACACTGACGCGATTTGACTCCATGTTGGAAGCGGCACTGTTCGTCTGCGTCGTAGGCCTGGCCAGGTGCCACCGTGGGGTACACGAAGTCCTGTCTGGGGGGCCGGTTGTTCAGGCACAGCCCCAGGCCTGAGCTGTGGCAAGAAGAAAGGAGCTGTTATGTTAGGGGGCTGCAGGCGAAGAGCTCAGGGGCCCCGGTGGGGTGCGGGTCCTAGGGCGCAGCCCTGCAGGGAACAGGACCCCTCTCAGAGGCAGCTCTGGTTTCCAGACCCTCCCCCCTCCCCGCCCAGCCAAGGTGAGTGGGCGTGTGGGCGGGCACGCGGGCACGTCCTCACTCCAGAAAGCTGGTGATGTAGTCGCGGCTGCAGGACGACCACACAAAAGGGTTGGTCTTCATGGTGATGTGGGCGGCCATGAGCTTGGCCGGGTCCTGGCCACGGGCCCCACAGCTGTTCCCCACACCGTCGTGGTTCATGCCAAACCTGGGGAGAGCAGCCTGGTCAGCTCCACCACAAGGGCTGAGGAACCTGCCCCCCCGCCCCACCCTGCGGTGTCCCCGGCCTCACGTATGTCCAATCTCATGGGCGATGGTGAAGGCAGTGGCCAGGCCAATATCCTCGTTGATGCTGCAACTTCTCTCCCGCTCGCACATGCCGCCCACGGGGGCCAGGCCTGGGGAACGGGCGCGTGGGGTGAGACTGGGCTCAGGCTGTGCTGGCCGGCCCGGCCACCCTGCCAGGTCCCCACCCTGCCAGGGCCGGGCCGGGGGCACCCATCCACTGCCTTCACGGGTGCCTGAAACCTACAGGGGAGAAGTACCTAGTGTGCCGCAGGGTTTGTTCCTATAGATGCAGATGTCATAGCTGTGGAAGGAGAGGGGGGCGGTCAGGGGCTGGGCTACCTCCCTAAGCCCTGCTGGTGACACCGTGACCAGCTCCGGAGGCTCCCCTCTGCCTGGGAGGCACTACCTGCCTCTTGCCCGGAGCCCCGCGCTCTGCCCCCAGCGGACCTCGGGGATGCTGGGGTGCGTATGTGACTGACCGACTGCATCAATGAGACGGTGAGTGAACGAGTGTGTCTGTGTCCAAGCGGTGGCCCAACTGTCCCTGCCTCCCCTCGCCCCCCGCACCGCGGCTCTCAGGCTCCCAGCAGCCCCTCCCCACCCCTGGCTCCCCAGCCTCTCCCATCTCCCAGCAGAAGTGACCCCTGCCTGGACCTGGATGGTCCCTGGGACCACTCGTTCCCCCGGCCCACGTCCTGGAGGCCTCCCCGCCCCTCACCGCGTGATGAGCACCGCTGTGTCATGGTTGGCCACACCGTTCTCCGGAATGGCGTTGCCATGGCCGCTGCGGTTCACGATGGATTTCTGCCACTTACAGAAGCTGTCCAGGGACTTCCCGGCATGGTGGGTGATCTCCAGGGTGGGCTGCAGACAGACAGAGGGGCATGGGCGCCAGCCACCCCGGGGGGCACGTGCAGGGGCAGGGGCAGGTCGGGGGGGCCCTCGCACCTGGTCCTCCGTGAGCAGGATGAGGCGTGTCACCAGGATATTAACGATGTTTCCCAGACTCGAGTCCTGGAAAAGTTTGGCAACCTGACCTCCAAGAAACAAGAGAGACCGAGTCTTAAGAGGGGCCCAGAGGAGGAGACAAAAAGCGAAACAGTGGCAATAGCTCTCTTTCACCAAGTATCTCCTGTGTGCTGGGCCTCGGATTAAGCCTGCTGTGCAGATCTTCGCACGAGTAGGTCCAATTATCATTCCCGTTTTACAGAGGGGCAGACCGACACACAGAGAGGTTAGGACACACAGCGGGTAAGGTGCCACAAGTGGGCTTCGTGTCTGGGTAAGGCTGCCTACAGAGCGCGGGTTGCTTACCAGTACATTTCTTTCTGACTCACCCCCATTCAGCTTGTCGATTTGTCCTCCATCCCTACCCACCCCTGCAGCAGCGTCAAGCGTCTCTGCCCAGAGGCGGCCTGAGAGAGTGCACATTTGGTCTCATTCCGCGGCTGTCTGAAGGTATCAGTTTGGGGGCACCTGGGTGGCTCAGTCGGTTCAGCATCTGCCTTCAGCTCAGGTCAGGATCCCGGGGTCCTGGGATCGAGCCCCGTGTCCCCGAGTTGGGCTCCCTGCTCGGCGGGGAGTCTGCTTCTCCTTCTCCCTCTGCCCCTCCCCTCTGCTTGTGCGCTCTCTCTCTCTCTCTCAAATCAATGAACAAAATCTTAAAAAATATATAAAGGTACCAATTTGAGCATCACCAGAAGAAGGTGGAAGTGTGAGGGGCAGGGAGCTCTGGAGACAGTGCTGAGGGAGAAGAAGGAAGTGCCCAGGGGAGAGTGGGGCCACAGTGTGCAGCGATCTTGGAGCCTGGGGCATCACTGTCCCACGCGGAAACCCACAGAAACCCTGGAAGGTTCCAGACAACTTTGAAAGCCCAGGGGAGGGAAGCAGGGCTAGGGCGGAACACAGCGCTGTCACACACAATGTTATGTCAACACATCGGGCCACCTCTCTGTCTGCTAACCTTTTTCTCTTCCCTTTTCGCATCAGCGAAACAACAACGCCCCTTGTCAGGCTCTTACTGCATGCCAAATGCTCTGTCTGGCACCCACCCCTCCGCCAGTCTTTCCCTCTGTGGTACATGCTATGGTAACACCGTTTTACAAAGGTGGAAACTGAGGCTCGGAGAGATCCGGAGTCTTGACTGAGAGCTGGTGTGGGCCCTGGGCATATCTGAGTGTGGGTCAGTGAGGTCACCTGTGTGAAGTTATAGGCGGGTGCCTGCAGGAGGATTCGGACGTGTGCCCACGTGGGCACTGCTGACCTCAAGTTCAAGCTGCGTCCTTGTTTTAGACAGCAGACGCTTACGCAGCCCCTACCGCGTGCCAGGTACTCTTCCACACACTACGTCGATTCACTGCAACCACCTGCGCCTTGTGAAGGAGGTACTATCACTATCCCCATTTTATGGGTGGGTAAACCGAGGCACAGAGGGGCAGTGACTGGTCCAAGGGCACACGGCTAAAAAGCAGCAGGACCGAGATTTCGGCCGGGCCCCGCAGGCTGCTGAGTCCACGCTCCTGGCCGCCCAGCGAGGCTGCTTCTCCTCACTCCTTGCCAGACACCGGCCACCCTTCTCACCCCACCCCCTCCATTCAGGTTCCCTGACCTCAGGAGGCCGGCTCCAGGTCCCGGGGCTCCGTGGCCAGGGAGGGGGAGGCACTTACAATGTTCATGATGGCCAGCACGTACTGTTCCACGTCTCGGCGCCCATGGTAGGCCACCATCATCTTGTCAGCCACCACCAGGGTCTCCACGTAGCGCTCTCGGCTGACCGAGCGCTTCAGGCCTGGCTGGCCGCGCTCAGTCTCATTCCCCAGGGGCCTGGCAGGTGGCGGCTTCAGCGTGCGCAGCCACCACGGGCGCCCCTTCCACGGCTTCTCGTCTGGATGGACAATTTCTGGTCATTCTGCTGCCTACTCTTATGTCCACGACTGACCCTGTCTGACGGCACATCTGCCCCCTAGGCCATCACACCACTCATGCTTCGGCTACTGGGTGTCCTGGTTGTGCAACGTCTGGCTTTACAACAGCCCGCTACCCAGATGACGGGCTCCACGCCGTCACACGGGTCGGTGGCACGGCCGCCCCGGGCCCCACGACAACCAGCAAGACCGTGCCACTTCCTGAAAGTTCCATTGCCCAACCGTAGGCGTGGAGCCGCCCGCCTCAGCACAGGAACTGTGTGCTGGTGGGACTCTGTGGCCTTCCGTGCCACGTTCTCGTCAACGCGCTGCCCAGCTGTGCAGCTGGGGGACACCCCACTGCTGGAGGGTCTGACCGCCCAACCGGTCTCACTGGCCGTCCGACCGTGCAACGACCCACCCTTCCGTTCGTACAACCGACTGTGGTTGTAGGTCCGACACGGGGTCCCACTCCCAGACGGTCGGATTGCGCACCTCATGTCACGTCCCAGGGCTCCGAACTTGTCCCTGCAGCTGGACGATGGCCCTTATAAATATCTATCTCATCCAGCTTTCTTATTCCCCCGCCCCCTGCACGTCTGATCAGACCCCTGTCCTCCTGCAAGTCTGGTTGTAAATCGGACCTTCTGAACAGGGTTTGCACTGTGCAGTGGCTCGACTATCTGCCACTCCTCGGTCACTTAGCTGTCTGATCACACTGTCATCCTGGAGACGGAGGGTTTTACACCTGAGCAACCTGTCTCACTCACTGCTGGGCCATCAGACACCGCTGCCTGCCTCGGCCTCAAGGCAAAGATGTGCAGCCCCTCTGCCCATCCCCAGGAAGACAGAGGTACCTCTCACTCCACAGGCTGTGTCCAGGTGGGGGTGACGCAGAGAGGAGCGCTTGTATACCACATGGGGGCCACTCTCCTCTGGGCCCTGGGCCCCTCTGGGCCCACCTTGCAGGGGCTCGATCAAATATTCTTCTTCATCTGCCACAATCAGGCCATGCTGGGGGTTGGGGAGTGGGTGGAGGGCTTGGATCAGATTTTGGTTCCCGGGACCCACGGGACCCTATCTCTGTCTTTACGATTTCATTCTTTCCATCTTACTGGGTTTATGTTGCTTTTCCTTTTTTACCTTCCTGAGGTGCAATTTTGGTTCATTCATTTACAGCCTGACCGACGGCTACACATTGTCCTCAAAGTTCTGCTTTAGCTACATCCTAAAATAACTGATCCTTGTGATTAGCTCAAAATGTTTTAAAAATATCCACCAGGATTCCTTCTCTGACCTATATTTAGAAGTATTTTCCTTAACTCCCAAACTGGTGGGCATTTCCCCCTGCTTCCCAGAACCCTCCGCTCACCAGGCCCCCACAGGTGCTGATGGCCACATGGGAGCTGTCGGCCTGGCCCTGCAGGTGGCCGGCATAGAGGCAGTGGGGCCGGGCAGCCCTCTGCCAGGCCAGGCCCTCCCGTGTCCAGTACTCCACGGAGACGTGCCCCGCTAGAAGGCGGGGGCTGCGGGTCAGGTTCAGCAGGAAGTGGGTGCTGGGTGCAGCCACCTTGTAGTAGAGGCGAGACTCTGGGGCTGGCCCTGTGCCCCGACGCTGCCTCCGGGAAGCCGGGGGCGAGAAGGCCAGCAGGGCCCCATTTTGGTCCACTCGAGTGGGGAAGGCGATCTCATAGCTCTCCAGACTGGACAGGAACTCATCTGTGGGCGAGGGTCAGAGGCTTGGGGCGAGCCCTGGGAATGGTCCGTGTCTTTGCTGCTGGGCTACAGGGCAAATGATGTTGGCCTCGCTGACCCCAGGGCCCTCCCCCAAGTGACTGCCATCCCAGCCCCACTGACCCTTCCTCGGCTCCTTGTTCTCTCCCCATGCTGCCCCTGAACACCCCTACCTTGAGACCGGAAGGCGTGTATGACTTCGAATGTGAGGCCCAGCCCCAGGGTGAGGGCCCAGTGGAGGATCTGGCAGGCGGGAGCCATAGAGACCACGTGTCCACATGTCTCTCTCCAGCCCCGGCTGCCGGCAGCCCCCACAGCACCGCCTCCCCTGTTCACAGCCTGGGCAGCATCACCGGGCTCCTGGGAGAGAGGAGTTGGGTTGGGGGGGGCGGGTGCCTGGTCCTGCTGCCCAGTGTGGCCAGTGCCAAAGCCCCTCACTCCCAGCCTCAGGGATGCCCGCTGCATTTCCTCATGCAGAAGTCCCCCGTCCCCCTGTCCCCAACCCCCTCATCCTCACTATACTCTGAGGAGACACAGGGATCTTGACTCTGTGGGCATCTACTACGTGCCAGCTACTGGCCTGAGCGTTTTCACACCATTTCATTTCATTTCCACGATAATCCCGAGGATTCGTTCCCTGGCTAATGATATGCATGGTATAGATGCCGTCCCTGCCCACCGAGGGGCTGTCTCCTGGGAGTGTCCGAACAAGAGGAGTTCAGATAGTGACAAGTTCTCCAGAAATAACGGGGAGGCTCAGAAGCAGGGGTGCGGAGGATGAGAAGAAACTCATCACGTGGAGACAGGAGAAGGTGCCCAGGGTGAGGAGCGGCAGGGCCAAAGGCCCAGAGGCAGGGAGGAGCTTGACCCTGGACCACAAGGGCCAGTGTGGCTGGGCAGAGTGCCTGAGAGGAGCATGCAGGAGGGCAGCAAGGGGAGGCTGGCCTGGGATACACTTGAAGGCTGTGTTGGTCAGGGGGCATTTTCAGCCCAGATTAAACCAGAAGCCAGTGCTTGGCTCCTCCCACTAACCCCATCTGACTTAGGCCCTGCCACTGGATCCCCCGCCACGGGGTAGCATTATTCACCCCTACAGGTGGCGTCTGTCCCCGTGACCTCTCCTCCACCCTCTGTTTCCAGCCTTGCTTCTGGTTCGGCTCCTTCTCCTTTCAGATTCTTCTTTCTGGAAGCTCTAGGCCTGCCCGGCAGGTCTCAGTTTCTCTGGCATCTGCCCCAGGCCAGCCTGCTGCGCACAGAAACCACTTTGGGCCACTACCCTGTGCCAAACCCTCCTCCCCACTCCTGTCTCCACCCTCCTCCTCCTCCTCTGTGCTGTTTCCCCCTTAATCACACACTGTCTTGTTTTCTTTGCAGCCTAGCCAAGTCTGAGAGTCGATCTCCAAACAGGGCAGTTCAGCACATGAGGGAGGGAGCCAGGTTTTCAACAAGATGCAGACTTAGAAGTCGAAATTACCCGCTTCTGCTTGGACCCCTCCAGCAATGGGGAGCTCACTCCAAGACACTCTGCGACCCTACGGCTCCCTTCAGCTGGGCTAATGATTACCCCTTGTTTTTCTGTTTGTTTTTACCTTTTGGGGGCTTCAGTTGACGGCCTGGCGTTGGACACCTGTGTGCGAGCCCCTCTGGGCCTCAGTGCCTCTTCTTCAGCGCCTGGACGGGGAGGGGGCAGTGAGGAGGAGCTGGGCTGGGTCTGGAGTTCCAGGGTGGCTGAGAATACTCTGTCCTTCTCCCTGACCCTGGTGAACCTCCTCTTGGATTTCATCCTCCCTCAGTTCCTAGTCCCCCACCAAAGCTCCCTCATGCCCTACTCGGCCTCCCCCTGCCCCCATCTCCTCTTGCCTCCTCTCCCCTATTCCATCCTGGAGACCTTGACCAGCTCTAATTAAACCCCTTCCTGGTCATTTCCCTGGCCCTCCTCTTGCCTTAACCCCCCTCCCCTCCCATGCCTCATTGCAGCGTGAGGCTGGAGCCCCCTTCCCCCAATCCTGTCCCTCTCCTTCTTTCCTACACTGCCAGGCCTGGTGCAGAACCTTCCTCCCCCAGTGGCTCTGTGGCTCTGGTCCTGGCTGCAGTGTCTTTGAGCCTCTCCTGCTCCCCACCCCTGAGGTCCTCACCCCTGTCCTCCAGGGCTGGGGTCCTTCTCCCAATGACCTCACAGCTTCCCTTGTGCTTCTGGCTCAGGTGAGGTGTGGGGGGAGGGTGTGGAAGGACCTGGCATAGGTGGGTGGGGATGGGGAGGGGGAGATCTGGAGGGGGAGGGCACACAGGTGTCCCACCAGGGTGAGGTGGGAAAGAGGATCTGGGACAGTGGCCCCGCCTGCAGGGTGGTGGTGAGGTGTGACCTGCCCAGGGCACTGGGGGTACTGGGAACAGGTCAGTGGGTCTGGGGAGAAAATGATACTGATGGCAGGGAGGTTAGGGGGTTCCCCGCCAGAGCCTGGCTGGGGGCAACAGCAGGGGACCTACACCGGGGTGTGTGTGTGACTGCATGTGCATGACTCTGTGTGTGTGTGTGTGTAACCGTGTAAGTATGTATGTAGGTGACTTTTTGTGTGGTGTGTGTGCCCATGTGACCCCGTGTGTGGCCATGCGTGTGCCCGTGTGGCTGTGTGCGCGTGCACACGCACGCACGCGCGCGCGCGTGCCCAGGCTTGGCCATTCCTCCCAGCCCCTCCTCCCAGAAGGCAGGAGGGAGGCGGCCAGCACGGGGACGGTGCCAGCGCTGGAGGAGGAAATGCCGCGCGGAAGCGGCCCGGAAACAGCGGAGGCTCCATCCCATCCCAGTGATCCGGGAAGGACCCGCCGCTCCACACCCAGACCTCCTGGGCCGTGCCGGGGAGACCTGGCCACGCTGTGGAGGCCACGGCCGAGGCCGCCCGGGCAGAGGCCTCCTCCAGGCGCTGCACATCTGGCTGGGCGGGAGGCAGACCCTGCCGGGAGAGCAGACAAAGGCCCGCCCGCGGCCCGCGGGAGGAGGGGGCCGGCGCCCCGGCGGGTCCCCCTCAACTAGCCACTAATTAAAGGCCCTGAGCCCGACGGGCTGGAGACACTCGGAGACAGACGGCTGTGGCCTGGGTGACCCACTCAAGGGAAGCGGGAGATGCCACTCCCACACCCAGACACACAAACACACACTGGTAGCGACGCACACACTCGAGGGTGACCACACCTGCGCAGCCGGGGACCGACAACCGGACACCGCAGACCCACAAAGGGCTCCCGGCCCAACACACCCACACGCTCAGAACACACACATCCAGAGGCGAACGCACACGACACACAACCACACACTCCCCAGACCTATGTGCACACACACGTACACACTCATTCACAGAAGACAACCCAGAGACACACACACACTTGGGCCTACACGCACAGACACGTACACACTCGTTCACACACACCAGACAACAGACAAACTCAGAGTCCCACAGAACTTGACATACACACCAGACGCACTCACATACGGGCATTTACACACTTGTTACACTCAAGACACACTCTCAGCACAGAGACACTCACACTCACCTAGACATTTACACACCCAGCAGACACTGGCTTACACTCACACCTCTGCACACACACAGCACCCCATATGATCGCACACAAATTCGAACACA
The DNA here is from genome assembly GCF_054177405.1 of Leptonychotes weddellii. Classification (NCBI taxonomy): domain Eukaryota; kingdom Metazoa; phylum Chordata; class Mammalia; order Carnivora; family Phocidae; genus Leptonychotes; species Leptonychotes weddellii. The sequence continues at coordinate 4,451,966 of NC_138369.1, read as the reverse complement.
CCCAGACACTCAGGGACATTTCATGCGGACACACACATGCAGACTCACAACACTCACACGTACGTGGATGCCCACACGCACCCCGACACACATACCCACACGCAGCAAACACACCCAGACAGCCGCCCACATGACCTCAGTGTCGCACACACTTAGGGACATCACACACCGACACAAGCCCCGAGGCTGGACGGTCCAACAGACCGGGGCCCGCGGCCGTCCCCGCCCGACGCAGACACACAAGGTCACCCCCGGGCACCCCGCGCCGGCCCCCTCCCCTGGGCGCCCGTCGGCCCCGCCGAGCCCGCTCCCTGCCGAGCCGCCCGCGCCTATACCTGCGGCCGGCCGCCCGCCCGCCCGGGCCTCCGTCCGCCGTCTCCGCCGCCGTCTCGCCGCCCTGCGCAGGAAGGGAGGGAGCGAGCGCGGCGGCGTGGCCGGGGGAGGGGGCGCGGGGAAGGCACTTCCTGAGCCGCCTGCCAGGGTTATAAAAAACCCCCAAACCGCGCGCGGCCAGAACCCCGCCCGCCGCCGCCGCCGCCCGGCCTGGGCCGCGAGCTGGACCCGAGCCAGGGACCCGGGAGCCCGGGCGGCCCCGCCCGGACCGGCCCCGCCGTGGGGGCTGGGTGGGGGGGGAGAGTAAGGTGGCAGGTGGGGGAGGGGAGACAGGCGGGGTGGGGGGCGGGGAGGGAGGAAGAATTGGGTAGGGGTAAGGGGAAAAGGAGGGAGAGGAGGCGGGCTGGTTGGGGGGAGGGGAGATTGAATGGAAAGAGGCGGGAGGAGGTGGGGGATGGAGAAGGAGGCACCGTCGCGTGGGGGGCAAGGGGAAGGAATGGGGCGCGGAGGGGAGAGGGGAGCGGGTGGAGGGTGGGGGAGGGGAGAGCCCCTTCCCTCGCCGGCATCTGCCCGCTCCGCCGGCATCGACAACAGCTGTTACTTATTGAGGGCTAGTCCTGCTCAAACAAGCCTTTATTGGGCGCCACCCGCGTGCCAGGCACCGTGCCCAGGGCGGCTGAATAAATCTCCGCCCGCCCCTGCCCTCCCAGAGCTCCCCTCTGGGGGGTTGACCTGCCGTGGGCCTGGCTGGTTCCATTTCACAGAAGAGAAAACTGAGGCTAGAGACGGGGAGAGTGACAGTTTCATGAGAGCAGGGGCCCAGTGGGTTTTATTCACCCTTGGGTGGGTTCTCAATAGATGTGGAGCTAACACATGGATGGGGCTGACCTGCACAGTCAGGGCGGGAGTGAAAATCCAACCCAAGGTGGCCCCACAGGCCTCTAGGTGCCTGGCCCTCCCGCTGGTGCTCCAGGAGCTTTCAGGGCGGTGACCCCCAACCTCACAGAGCCTGGCCTGGCCTCACCCCTGGTCTTCCTGAATCTCCCTGCAGGCTGGGTAATAACAACCTTACAGGCCGCTGGGAGAGGGGTTCATTCAACAGCAAACATTTGTTTCTTTTGTCCTGAATTTGGAAGGTTAGGTCAGCGCTCAGGCATACAGCAGGTACTCCATAAATACCAGACTGCTCCTGGAGCTCCTTCCAGATTGCGGCTCTGCTTCCATACCATCCCCACCCCAGACCAGACCTGAGGGACGGCCTGCCTGTGGGTTTGCTAGCCACACCCCCCCATAGCCTCTTGAGCCCCCATTTGAGGAACAAGTCCAAGTAAGCCAGCTCTGGCCTCTGCCAGCAGCCCCTCCATTTCATGAGGGCCCCCGGGAGCCCACCCTGAGCTGCCTTCAATTTACCTCTTTCTCTAAAGAGCTGGCTGCCTTGGCATTCTCAATTTCCCTAATGCTGAATGCTCCCACCTTTAGCCCAGTGGCTCCTACAGCCACTGGGTCTTTAGCCTGATGCTGGGTGGCCACCAGACAGTGCTGGAAATTTCAGGGCTGCTTTGAGCCAGGAGCTCCCAGGCTGTCATTTACTAGCTTACTAAACCTCTTATTATTATTCTGGGAAACTGGCTCTTTGCATCCATTTCTCCTTCCTACCACCCTGCAACCCCAGATGTCCCATGGGGTCTCCCTCTCCCCTCGGAGTGTGGTCTGGATAGGGCATGTGACTCAGCCCCAAGCCACTCCCACATCCCCATCTCCAGGCCTCAGGGGTTGATTGGGGGATGGGCATGTCCAGACTTTTGCAGGGAATTCTGGGAACTTTGGAGGCTTGAGTAGCATTGGGAGCCGAGTCCCCATCTTAGACAACAGGGAGAGGCTTCTTGTAAGAACAAAGCCACCGGGTGGAGGAGGGTTATGGCCCCAGAGCCATCATTTCAGCCTTGAGCAAGCTGTTCCTGAAGCCCACAACTGGGCTTTCATTTATTGAGTACCATTATGTGCCAGGTGCTGGTCCAGGTACTGGGGACACAGTCAGCAACAACACCACGGCAACCCCATTGAGGTCACCATCCTGCCTCTTCCCCCTGATATTGCCATGGCCACTCACGGTTGTTCTTCAAGTTTCATCTCACACATCAACCCCCCCCCCGCCCGCCCAGAGGCCCGCCCCTCCCCCCACTTCCAGATTACATCCACACACCTTCTCTCCCATTTCCTGGTTTATTTTACTCTTAGCACGAGTCACCACCTCACACTGTGGAATACTTATTTTTGTTGGTTCTTTCTCCCTCAATGCAATGCCAGCTCTGAGGGAAGAGGTTTTCACCTGTGTGGTCCACAGCAGCATCCCTAGCGCCTAGAACAGAGCCTGGCACACAGGTGATGCTCAGTCCTGAGTAACTAGGGAGCCACCTAAAGGCTCCCCAGGGGAGGTGACATTGACATTTGAATGTTAAGAAGGAGGCTGAGGGGGTGAGGGCATTCTAGGGGGAAAGCACAGCAAATACAAAGGCTGCTATGGCCAGCACATTCTCTTTTGACTTAAACAAGCTTGGACTGACTTAAAAAGTGTTTTGTTTGTTTTTTGGTGACTTAGAACCTTTAGAATCCAGGTGATGTAGAGCGCGCCTGGAGGGATGCAGTACTCAGTGCAGCCACAGGAGGCCCCCCGCAATCCCGTTGCTGCCCAGGGGGCTGTCCGAACTCGGGAGGTCAGAGAGTCAATGATAAGCGTAAGCGTGTGACCCAATGATAGAGCACTTGCTTTGAGGCGAGTGCTCATGAGGTAGGCACCGTTATTGTACCCATTTCCCAAATGAGAAAACTGAGGCACAGAGAGGCTGAGTAACTTGCTCAAGGTTGCTCAGCTACAGGTGGCGGAATCAGAAAAGGACGACCAAGGTAAACCACTCAGGAGGAAGGCAGGTGAGCTTGAGGGTAAAGACCTGGGATCATCGCTCTGAGACCGGGGGGACCCCTTTCTCAGGGGCTGGAGGCCCCACCTCTAGCCCTCCTGCTAGGTGTTTTCCCCTTAAATATTGAGATGAATCTTGCCTGCCCCAGGCCAGGTGAAATTGACACCCCCATCTCTCCCAATTAGGGGGTCAGGGAGGGCTTCTCCCAGGAAGGCACGTTTAATAGCAGATCTGAGGGGCGAGTAGGAATGGGGCAGCGCGAGAGGTGAGGAGGGGTTTCAGGGCGCAGCATGGGCAAAGGCCACGCCGAGTTTCCCCAGGATCCCTCCCGTGTCTGGAGTGAATATATGCTCAGACTCCGCCAGGCAGGGCGGAGGGGTAAAGACAAACACTGTGTCATGTCGCTTATATGTGGCATCTAAAAGAGCCAAACTCGTAGAAACAGACACTAGAATGGTGGTTAGGGGCTGTGGGGTGGGGGCGATGGGGAGATGTTGGTCAGAGGGTACCAACTTCCAGCTACAAAGTGAGTTCTGCGGGTCCACTGGACAGCCAACAGCGTGGTGAGTATAGTTAACAATGCTGTCTTATATACTTGGAAGCTGCTAAGAGAGGAGATCCTCAGTGTTCTCAGCACAGAAATGACAGGGTAACTTGTCGGGTGAGGTGGGTTGCTCGCTAACGGGACTGTGGTTAACATTTCGCCATATGTAAGTGCACCAAGCTTGTATTTTGCATGCCTTAAATTTACACGGTGCTGTGCGTCAATTCTAGTTCAATGAAGCTGGGGATCAAAGGTAAAACAAAAAAACAAACCCTGCCCGGCAAATGCAACACAATCCTCTCACCTTCCCCTCTTTCCAGAGCCCTGAAGATTCCTGCCTCCCACAGCCATCCCCCTGGCCCCCATTCTGGCCCAGAAGGGTCTCCTGTCTCTCCTCTCCAGCTTTGGGGCCTGCTGTTGGAAACATCACACTTGATCTCGGAGTGATGATGTGAGGGCTGGCCTCAAGGTTTCTCCCCTGTTGCTAGGGCAGACTCGTGACTCAGCTGTCCCCCTCTGCCACTCCCCGAGCATGGGGCCAGCCATTTTCCTCCAGCCCAGCACTTTGTGATGTAGATTTCAGATGTGGCACCTTTCTTGTCCTGCCCCAGCTAGATCTCTGTGCTGCCCTGGGCACATCCAGGTGAGTGGCCGTCCTCAAGCCTTCTGTTCTTGTTCAGTCGCGCTTGGCAGAGGATGAATAAAATCCCTCCTCACCTTTCAGTAAGAGACCCCAGGGGGTTGTGACCTCCTTACATCTTGCCCATGTGTGTGTGGTGGGGGTGGTGAGTGAGCGGGGGTGGGGTGCTCTCAGGCTGGGGATGTGGCTTCAGCAAAGCCCAAGTTGGCTTCTTCCTCCAGAACAAGCTCTTAGCATTGGGGATCATTTCCCATCCTCGGCATGGGAGGAAGTCATGCCCAGATGGAGCAGCACCCCCACCCCCTTCTCCAGGGTGGCCCAGGTCCAGCAGAGGGAGACCAGAGTGTTAACTGGGAGTCAGGAGGCTGCTGGGGAGAACAAGATGGGATGAGGGGGCCTGGGATGGGTGGGGTCCAGCTGGAGAAAGAAGCAGATGCAGTGGACATCCTGAGGGATAAGGGATGCAGTTTCCACTCCAGAGGATGCGCCGAGGGGTGACATCCAGGGGACATCTGGTTCCTGGGCTTCTGCTGGGCCCCATCAGGGCTGCATCCTCAGCCCTAGGGAGCAGAGAGACCTCTAGAGAAAGCAAATGCGTACTCTGGTTCTTAGACACTGCAAATACCAAGATGCTTCAACAGGACTGTGGATCCAAAGAACAAAATGCTGACGATCCCCAGGAGGGGCCCCTGGGTGGGGGGCTCTGAAGGTTAATGGGAGACTGGAGAGATGGAGCAGGGAGCCTCTTGACTCCTGCTTAACTGCTGTGTGTCCCTGGCAAGTTGCTTGGGCTCTCTGTGCATCTGTTAAATATGAATGCAAATATTGGCGTTCAATAGGTGCTTAGCTCCTGGCTGTTGGATGAGAGGCTGGGAGAGGTATTGCAGGTAGAGTCTTGGCAGGAAGGTGAACAGCTCAAGACTAGTTTTGTTGCTCTTTTCTTGTCCAGAACATGCAGCACACTGTAAGTGCCTAAGAAAACCTTGCCAAGCTATTTGGGTCCAAGACTCCTGGGAGAGAGCGTCCTTAGGTGCCACCTGCAAACCTAGAGCTTCTTTTTCTTTCTCTAACTTGTCCTCCAGCCTCACCCGGGCAGCCATGGCAGGACCACTGGGCAAGCAGGCAGACGTGGTGTTTAAGTGTAGATTCTGAAGCCTGGATTCGAATCCTAACTCTGCTGCTTACCAGCTGTGTGACCTTGGGCAAGTCAGTCCACCTCTTCGTATTTCTGGTTCTGCCTTGCAGAGAGGTTTAGTCACAGTCCTCTCATCACGGGGTCTTTCTGAGGATTAAATGAAAGAATAGACCTAGAGCATGTGGCACGTAGTAGGTGCCGTAGGACCACATTGCCATAACAGTGATTTTTCTTTTTTAAAGATTTTATTTATTTATCTGGGGGAGAGAGAGTATGGGGGAAGGGACAGAGGGAGAGGTAGAAAGAGTCTTAAGCAGACTCCACACTGAGTGTGGAGCCCAAAGCAGGGCTGAGATCCTGAAATCACGACCTGAGCCAAAACCAAGAGCCCGATGCTCAACCGACCGTGCCACCCAGGCACCCCCATAACACTGACTATTATTGCTAGCTTGGGTTTCGGGCTCTAGACTCTTCTGGGGGGCTTCAGCAAGCAGACCTTTTCATGCTGATCAACCCCTGCCCCATCCCAAAATGTAGGGTCAAGGCAGTGGTTTCAACCAGGGGCAGTTCTGCCACCCAGGGGACATCTGGCAATGTCTGGGGACATTTTTGGTGGTCATGCCTGAGGAAGGTGCTACTGGCAGCTGGTGGGTAGAAGCCAGGGGTCCTGCTAAACACCCTACAGTGCCCAGGACCTTCCCCATCACCGAGATGATCGCGACCCAAATGCAAACAGTATGGAGGTGGAAAAACTCTGGGTTAAGAGCAGGCGCTCAGAGTCACACCTCCTACAGCCTGGCCCAGGGCAGGTGGCTTTCCCCTCTGAACTCGCTTCCCTGTCTGTAAAATGGGGATGATAGGTAGTAGTGCTTACAAGGGACTCTTGGGATCAGGAAGTGGGTTCAGAATGGAGGGGGTTTAGGACCTGACCTGGCTCCCAGCAAGTGCTCAGTGTGGGACAGTTGTTATCGATGAGTTATTATTAGTGACAGCGAGGACGATGGTGGTGGTGGTGGCCTGTGTTGTCTGTTGCTCTGGCATCTGATTTCTGAACTCCCTCCCGGAATAACCAGCCCTTGTTTGCCAGACCCCAGTGGCCCCACAGCCAAGTGGGTTTACTTCTGATACCAGAACAGGCAGAGTTGCGCTTACCACCGCTGGAGAAAATGTCCGTAAGCACCTCTGCTCAGGGAAGCATGTGGATCCGAGCGTTGGAGAAAGAGAATTTGATATTTTATAACCCATTTTAACCAACCTTTATTTTGAGCCCTCGTCCAGCTACGGTGGCGGGGGGGCGGGGAGAAACTGTGATCTGAATGGATTCAGGCTCCCCTCTCCCACCCAGGGTGGGGGTGAGTTAAGAGAAGGATCAGGGTTGGAATCTGGCTTTGCTATTTACTAGCTGTGTGACTTTGGGACAGTTACTTAACCTCTCTGAACACAGGGACAATAATAGTACCCACCTTATAAAGAGGTCATTATGAGAATAAAATGGTCAATGTGTATAAAGCACTGAGAATAGAACTTGGGACCCTGTAAGTGCACACTGAAGCTAATCAATATGATGATGATGGTGATGATGATGATGATCCCCAGTGGATTGTGGGTGACTGATCCAGGGTCTCTCCCCCTTAACACTACTGACATTTTGCGCTGGAGAGGTATTGGTTCTAGGGGGCTGTCCTATGCAGCATAGGGTGTTTAGCAGCATCTCTGGTCTCTCCCCACCAGATGCCAGGAGCTCCCCCAACTCTGACAACCAAAACCATCTCCAGACATTGCCCAATGTCTCCTGGGGGGGGGGGCAGAATTGGTTGGGTGACAGCGATTGGCCTGATCCTCGGCTGTCTTCTGTCCCCACTGGCATCCATTGGCATGAGCCGGGTCCTTCCCAGCCCACCACTGTTCCCCGACTTGCAAAAGCCTTCCCCCACCAAAAAAACAGCGTCTCTCTAAGACAGTGGAATTTAACTCACTGTCCTGGGAACGCACAACTGCTTCGTGGTGACCCCACCTGTCTGCCCCCCTTGTGTCAGAAATAACACACGAGAGTGTCCATCACTGTCCATGCAGCGTCGTGTCCACTAAAGGCTACCTCCAGTCTTTCTAATGTCATCACATAGTGGGCTGACAGCGCCCATGATGTCTCCACGATAACTCTGTTGATGGGCAGAGTGGCCCCCCCATGGCCAGGGGGAAGGAGCAGGAGACATGGCTGGGGGGAGGGGGGAGGAATTTGAGGTCCTGGGCGGAGGACTGGGGGTTTGGGCAGAGAGCCAGGAGCGGGAGCAAAGAGCAAGGTGGCAGCAGGGAAGGCTGAATCCCCTTCTAGGCTCTTGGGGACATTTCTGGTCTCTGACTGAGGGTGGCATGCAAGATCCCCAGGCCCGGCTTGTGTCCCCCTTGTCTCCTCCCTCCCTCCGGTCAAACTGACTCACTCCCTCTGCAGCTTGACCGCCCCCATCGCCCTTCTGGGCTCTCACAGTGGGCATTTAATTAGGGCCTTGGATGCTCAGAGAACGTTCCATGGAACCGTGGCCAAACCAGGGATTAAGCAAAGCTCAATGGGGTTGTTCCGTGCAGGTCTTCTCAGATGTTTTCATATGCTCATATGTTTTGCAAAATTTTCCAGAACGTATCTGCCCCCTTGACATTTCTGGCCCTCTGAAGCACTTTTGGGGTGCTCAGGGTTCCTGGAACAGATAAAGGAAACACTGCTTTAGCCCAAAGGGGAAACTGGAGTGGCAGAATTTCAGGCTGAGGCTCCTGGCCAAGCATCAAAGTTTTCCTCCTCCTCCTCTTCCCAGGACCTGGGCACTGAGAACAAGGCTGGTGTCCCACGGTTCTCTCTGGGGTGGCCCAGTGGGGTTGCAAACACTGGGCAGCCAAATTAGGAGCTCAGGATGAGGCTGGATGGGGTCAGCCCAGGCAGGACTGGGGGCTGGGCTGGTGGGATGAACGGGCTCTGTGGGGGATGGAGAGGCAGGATTCCTGGGCTGGATAACGTCCCTGGATCTCCAGGGGTTCTCGAGGCGGGGCGTGTCTTCTGGGAAGGCTTGTGGAGTCCCCTGGGATGAAGCCCAGAGTTTAGCTCAGGAGAGAAACATCTGATCACTCCTGGGGCCCAAGTCCAGGGTCACAGCGGGAAGCTGAAGATTGGCCCTGCTCTTCCGACAGTAAACATGGGCTGCTGGCCTGGCTTCCCCTCGGTCTAGCTGCCCGGCCCTGGCCCAGCCCCCCTCCTGCCGTGGCTCGCTGATCTTTCATCTTCCACCTCCTCTGTCCACCCTCTCCAGCCTCTCTGGTTGTGGGGACGCCGGGGACTTGGTCACTCCAGGCCTCGGCCCCTGTGTGTTCCTGATGGGTACAGGCTGTTAAGGCCCAGGGGGGCGGAGGCAGATGGGGGCTGGCTGCCCCTGGGCCGGCCTGTCCTGCAGTGTGGCTGTTACTATGACCGCTGTCCTTGGCATTGCCAGTGAGACAGGGAAACTGGGACAAAACTGAGAAAGCAGAGGAAATGCATGGTCTCCAGGACACCTTGACCTCGGGTGCTTGACAGGGCTCCCAGGCTCGGCCCCCTGCCATTCTCTCTTCTCACCCACCTCTGGCTGTTCCCGCTGCACCTGCTGGCACCACAGGAAAGAGCTCTCCACCCTGCAGCGACTCCCGTCCCCTCTCTGGTCCTGGGACCAGCCCCCACCGCGCTGCCTTGCCCTGGATCTCTGTGGGGAGCGGCTCTACCCGAGTGCAAGGCAGGGCTGGTGGATTTGGGAGGATGGAGAGGAGTGGCGATGGTGTGCCCAGGGGAGGGCGCAGCATGACACAAGGATGGAGGTATGCCAGGAGGAAGGTGCAGAGGCCAGGCTGGCTGGAGCAGAGGGCTGAGGAGTGTAGTAGCTTCAGTGAGGTCGGCAAGAGGGAGCCACGGCAGGTTCTTGCTTTGTTGTCAATTGTGGTAAAATTACGTAACAAAGATACCAATGTAGGGATCCGAAGGGGTACGTGCACCCCGATGTTTATAGCAGCAATGTCCACAATAGCCAAACTGTGGAAAGAGCCAAGATGTCCATCGACAGATGAATGGATAAAGAAGATGTGGTATATATATACAATG
>NC_138369.1:4410907-4441782 GCF_054177405.1 Leptonychotes weddellii | reverse complement strand
AAGACTGTTGAATCACAGACCTGTACCTCTGAAACAAATAATACATTATATGTTAAAAAAAAAAAAAGAAGAAGATAGCAGGAGGGGAAGAATGAAGGGGGGAAATTGGAGGGGGAGACAAACCATGAGAGACGATGGACTCTGAAAAACAAACTGAGGGTTCTAGAGGGGAAGGGGGTGGGGGGATGAGTTAGCCTGGTGATGGGTATTAAAGAGGGCACGTTCTGCATGGAGCACTGGGTGTTATACGCAAACAATGAATCATAGAACACTACATCAAAACCTAATGATGTAATGTATGGTGATTAACATAACATAATAAAAAAGTTACATAACATAAAATTTACCATTTTAACCATTCTTAAGTGCAGGGCTCTTAAGTGGCGTGAAGTAATTCACAATGTTGCGTAACCATCCCCACCCTCAGTCTCCAGAACTTTCCATCTCCCCACACAGAGACTCTGTCCCCAAGAAGCACAGACTCCCTACCCCCTTCCCCAGCCCTGGCTCCCACCCTCTCCTCTCTGTCTCTGTGGATGGGACTCCTCTGGAGACGTCTTGGGACTGGGGTGCTGTGGGATGTGTCCTTTTGGAATCTGTGTGGCTGCTGCTTCTTCTGTTTTTTTAAGATTTTTATTTATTTATTTGACAGAGAGAGAGAGAACACAAGCAGGGGGAGTGGGAGAGGGAGAAGCAGGCTCCCCGCAGAGCAGAGAGCCCGACTTGGGCCTCGATTCCAGGACCCTGGGATCATGACCTGAGCTGAAGGAAGATGCTTAACCGACTGAGCCACCCAGGTGCCCCTGGCTTCCTTTCACTTTACGTGTTTTCGAGGTTCATCCACATTGTAACATGCACCAGAGCATCACTCTTTTTAAGGCTGGATAACAAACATTCCCTTGTATGGACAGATCAGATTTTGTTTATCTGTTCATCCATCAGTGGACACAGAGTTATTTCAACCTTCTGGCCGTTGTGAAGAACGCTGCTATGAACAACTGTGTACAGATATATTTGATTACCTATTGTGTACAAAACTCTCCTTTGGGTAGATACCCGGGAGTGGAGTTGCTGGGTCACATGGTAGCTTCCAGTGTAATTTTTTGCGGAACTGCCAAACTGTTCTCCACAGTAGCTTCTCTCCTTCACTTTCCCACCAGCTGTGCACAGGGCTCCAGTTTCTCCACATCCTCACCAACACCTGCTGTGGTCCTTTTTTTTTTTTTTAATAGCCCTCATAGTAGGTGTAAAGTGGTTTAGGTTTGTATTTCCTTAATGACTTACAATGTTGTGCATCTTTTCGCACATCTTCTTTGCACAAATAAATGTCTGTTCAAGTCTCTGGACGAGTTTTGGATCGATTTTGTTGCTGTTGAATTGTAGCTTATTATATATTCTGGATATTAATCCTTTATGAGATATATGATTTGCAAATATTTTCTCCCATTCTGTAGGTTGTCTTTTTGCTTTCTTTTCCTTCTTTCTTCTAGATTTAACTTATTTACTTGTCAGAGAGAGAGAGAGAGAGCACAAGCAGGGGGAGCGGCAGGCAGAGGGAGAGGGAGAAGCAGGCTCCTCGCTGAGCAGGGAGCCTGATGCCGGACTCCATCCCAGGACTCTGGGATCATGACCTGAGCTGAAGGAAGATGCCTAACCGACTGAGCCACCCAGGCACCCCTGATTAATTTTTTTTTTAAAGATTTTATTTATTCATTTATTTGAGAGAGTGAGAGAGAGAGAGCACATGAGAGGGGGGAAGGTCAGAGGGAGAAGCAGACTCCCTGCCGAGCAGGGGGCCCGACGCGGGACTCGATCCTGGGACTCCAGGATCATAACCTGAGCCGAAGGCAGTCGCTTAACCAACTGAGCCACCCAGGCGCCCACCCCTGATTAATTTATTTTAAGTAAGTTCTATGCAGGGCTTGAACGCACCACCTGAGATCAAGAGTCTCATGCTCTACTGACTGAGTCAGCCGGGTGCCTCTCTCTTTGCTTTCTTTCTTTCCTTTTTTTTTTTTTTTTAAATATTTATTTATCTTTAGAGAGGGAGAGTGAGAGAGAGTGTGAGTGTGTGAGCGGGGAGATGGGCGGAGGGGGAGGGAGAGAAAGAGTCTCAGGGGGACTCTCAGCTGAGGGCAGAGCCCCAGGCAGGGCTTGATCCCATGACTGGGAGGGAGTTCATGACCTGAGCTGAAACCAAGAGTCAGTTGCTTAACTGACTGAACCACCCAGGCACCCCTCTCTTTGCTTTCTTAATAGTGTCTTTTTTTTAAATTTAAGATTTTACTTATTTATTTATTTATTTATTTATTTATTTATTTGGAGAGGGATGCTGGGGGAGGGGCAGAGGAGGAGGGAGAGGGACAAGCAGACTGTGTGCTGAATGCAGAGCCCATCGTGGGGCTCAATCTCAGTACCCTGAGATCATGACCTGAGCTGAAACAGAGTCGGTCACTTAATGGACTGAGCCACCAGGCGCCCCTTTAATAGTGTCTTTTTGATGCAAAAAGTTCTTAACCTGATGAAGTCCATTTTATCTATTTTGTCTTTTACTGCCTGTGCTTTTGATGTTATATGCATGAAATCCTTGCCAAGTTCAACGTCATGAAGATTTTCCCTAATGTTTTCTTTTAAGAGTCTTATTGTTTTAGAGCTTACGGTTAGGTCTTTAATCCCACGGTGGGTTCTTGAGCAAGGAACATCCCAGGGAGGACATGCCAGGCAGTACCTTGAGACCCCAGAGCACAGGTCATGCGGGAAAAAGACTGGGGGTTCAGCCAACCACAGGAACAGTATGAGCCAGATCTGGATCCAGGTCATATTATTAAGAATAGCTTGTGGAGATCCAAGGAGGTGATGTCAGCACAAACTGACCACTAGAAAGAGAACTGAGTGGGTGGGTAGAAATGGGTGTGGTTCACATGCTGGCAGCCCGTGTGGCCACGGACAGGAGGATAGCCCATGTAGGACGATGAAAATTTGGGAAGGGGACAGAGCTGAGTCATCACAGATGCAGGGCCAAGCTGGGGATGTGGCATAAGGACCCAAGAGAGAGCTGTTGAGTCTTAAGCAGGAAAGAGTATTCACCAGCACCCACTGCTCATGGGACTTAGCCACAAGGAGGGTAAGGGGGATGAACGGGGCAAGGGGGTTCCTTAGCCATCTGCCTCAGGGAGCAGGGTCTTTTTTTTTTTTAATTTTTTTATTCTTATGCTAATCCCCATACATTACATCATTAGTTTTAGATGTAGTGTTCCATGATTCATTGTTTGTGCATAACACCCAGTGCTCCATGCAGAACGTGCCCTCCTCAATACCCATCACCAGGCTAACCCATCCTCCCATCCCCCTCCCCTCTAGAACCCTCAGTTTGTTTTTCAGAGTCCATCGTCTCTCATGGTTCGTCTACCCCTCCAATTTCCCCCCCTTCATTCTTCCCCTCCCGCTACCTTCTTCTTCTTTTTTTTTTCTTAGGAGCAGGGTCTTTAAGGCTGGATGAGAGGACAGGGGGAAGGAAGCAGATCTGGGGAGCATGGGCAGCCCTTCTTTTTCAGCTATGATTTTTACTGCATGGTGTGTCTTTTCATTCCAGATCTTTTGCTTTCATTAAAAAAAGTTAAGAAATGGGACACCTGGGTGACTCAGTTGTTAAGCGTCCACCTCTTGGTCTCAGCTCAGGTCTTGACCTCAGGGTTGTGAGTTCAAGCCCCGCGTTGGGCTCCATGCTGAGCGTGGTGCCTACTTAAAAAAAAAATTAAGGTATAATTCACATACAGTAAAATCTACCCAGTTTAGGGTACAACTCTATGATATTTGACAAATGCTTACCACCATACAGCCACAACCTCAATCAAGATAAGAGTATGCCCCCTTCTCCAGCCTCTGGCAACCACTGATGGGTTCTCTATCATTATAATTTGTCTTTTCCAGAATATAGTGTAAGTGGAATCATACCATAAGCAGATTTTTTAAATTTATTTTTTTATTTTTTTTAAAGATTTTATTTATTTATTTGAAGAGAGAGACACAGCGAGAGAGGGAACACAAGCAGGGGGAGTGGGAGAGGGAGAAGCAGGCCTCCCGCCGAGCAGGGAGCCCGATGTGGGGCTCCATCCCAGGACCCCGGGATCATGACCCGAGCCGAAGGCGGACGCTTAACGACTGAGCCACCCAGGGGCCCCCATAAGCAGATTTTTAAGTGTGGCTATTTTCCTTCAGCAGAATGCACTGCAGATTCACCCCTGATGTGGGTGTATCAGTATTTTATTATTCCTTTTTATTGTTGAGGAGTATTCTGTGGTATGGATATACACCTCTTACCAGTTCATTTGTTGAGGGACACTTGAGTTCTTTCCAAAATTTGGAATTATCAATACAGCTGCTGTAAACATCTGTGTGCAGGTTTTTGTATGAGCATAAAGTTTTCATTTCTTTTGGATGAATACCTAGGAGTCCCGACTCTCCTCCCCTGCCCCTCCCCCCACCCCCCAGCTTTGGGTTATAGGTCACACATCATGCAATTCACCCATTTAAAGCGCACAATTCACACAGCTATGCAACCATTCCCACTATCTAATTTTAGAGCATTTTCATCTCCATAAAGAGAAACCCTGTGCTTACTAGTAATCACCTTCTATTCCCTGCCCCCTAGCCCTAGGCTTTCCATCTCTATAGATCTGCCTATTCTGGATATTTCATATAAATGGAATCATAGGACATGTGACCTTCTGTGACAGGCTTCTTTGACCAAGCATAACATTTTGACGTTTATCCGTATGTAGTGTGTATCAGTACCTTCTTTTCATGGTTGGATAATATTCCATTGTATGTACGTAGCACACTTTGTTTGTCCATTCATCCATTGATGGTCATTGGCTTGTTTCTACCTTTGGCTACTGTGAATAGTGCTGCTATGAACATTTCTGTGCAAGTATTTTTTTTAAATACTTGTTTTCAGTTCTTTTTGATAGATACCCAGGAGTGGAATTTCCAGGTCATATGGAAACTCTATGTTGAACATTTTGAGGCATTGCCAAACAGGTATGGGGCACCTGCAGGCAGCTCACCACTTTGCATGCCCACCAGCAGTTAGCAGGGTTATGATTTCTCCATATCCTTGCCAACACCTGTTATCTGACTTTGGGACTCTCGCCATCCTAGGGGGCATAAAGTGCTATCCCCCATTGCGGTTTTGATTTGCACTCTAATGAGTAGTGATGTTGAGTACCTTTTCATGATGGCTGCTTGTAGATCTTTGGAGAAGTGTCTGTTCAGATCCTTTGCCCATTTTTTTTTTTAATTGGTGGATCTGGTTAGAATGAAGATTCTGGCTCCTCTTTTAGCCGATCTGACCCAGACCTCATCTAATTCCAATTCCTTCTCTTTCCCGTGGCCCCAGCCCCACCCCTGCATGTCCCCTGGCATCCAGGGGACCAGCAGCCCACCTCAATCTATGAAAGCTTCCTCATACTCCTATTGCACATCTATGATAAACCCCGAAGGACCCTTTCTCAACACAGATTTGCACCAGGGGGACCCCGCTGGGTTCACCCTAGTAGAGAAATGACTGGTGGCTGTGGTGGGGAAACAAATGTTCTCAACATTACAAAAACTTTCAAACATACAGGGGAATGGAAAGAATTGTACACTGGCCCACCCACCCTTAGATTCTACAATGAACATGTTGCTGTGTTCACTTTATCACATATCTCTCCAGCCATCCCTCCCTCCCCCTCTCCTTCCACCTGCCAGTTAATGGTGTTTTTCATCAGTATCAGTATCAGTCACCCCCAAACACTTCAGTATGCACCCTGCTACCTAGAGTTCATTATTTTCTGTTTCTTTGTTATTGGGGAGGGGGTGAAATTTCCCTGCTAGAAACAGACACGTCTTCAGTGCACGTTCCCTGTATTTTGAGAAATGCAGACACCCATGTAACTCAACCTAGGTCAAGACAGAGAACATCAACAGCATCCGCAGAGAGCGGGATGTAGACAATTTTCCCTTATCTGCCTTGCTAGATATTTATTTAGATGTCCAAGTGTGTGTGATCACTTCGCCCTCAAACAGGATCATACAAACGTCCTGTTGTTCTCCAAGAGTAGATGTGGACCTGTTTCCACTCCAGTCCTCAATCCCACGTCTCACTCCATCAAACCAGCTGTTGATGGACATTCAGGTTAGCTCATGCTTTCTAGAACCTTGGCCATCATGGGGGAGGAGTGGGGCAAGGAAGAGGTTTTCAGGATGATAGGGAATTTCTAAGGCTGAGGGGGAAGATCAGTGGAAAGAAAGAAAGCAAGGCTGTGGAGCAAAGCCCACTGGTGGGCAAAGACTGCTCCCCGCCTGGTCTGCTCTCCCCTGGCTGTGTGAACGGCTCTTCCATCCTTCAGATCTGAGCGCACATGCCACCTCCTCAGAGAAGGTAACCGTCCCAGCCACAGGCGCCTGTCTTCTCTCTCACTAGTCCCTGTTTATCTCCTTTACAGCACTTACCTCCATCCGTCAGTATTATTTTTTGGCTCTAACTTGTTCATCGCACTCCGTTCTCCCACCTGAGGTATTGCTTCAAGAGGGCAGAGGTTATATGATTCCCTTATCCCCCCCTCCCCCCACCTCCAATACCAGGTCTAAAACACAGTAAGAGTTCAACACGTGTCTGCGCAGGGAACAGAAGGTTCCAGGTGCTGGGGGATGGGGACCAGTGGGGGTGTCTGGGAGCTCCGGACAAGCTCTCCGAAAAGTCAGAGGTGGGCTTGCGGGTCCGGAATCGAGCCCAGCAGACTGGGGCTCCTCTCCAAACCCACTCCGGCTTAAAGCAGGCTCTCTACCATCAGCTCGTTCAGCTCTGCTACTTCTGCCCCCGATGGACAGGGAATAGAGGGCTTCACGTACCCCAAAACCTCCTCTGTCCCTTCAGGGTCCAGTGAGGCTCAGGGGGAGCGTACTGGGCGCAGGGAGGTGGCTGGGACGCGGGGCTCGCACCTGCTCTTCTTCCTCCGCGGCATTTCGCGCGCTTGGAGGCCCAGAAGCACCTGAGCTGGCAGGTAAGACCGGCCAGGGTTGGGGGTCCTCTCCCACAGCCTGGGCGATGCCTTGGTGCGGACTTGGTGCACCCGCCCGGGAAGCTGAGGGTGCGCCCGAGGCCGGGAGGGGGCGGGGCTCGGGCTGAGGGAGGAGCCTGAGGACTCCCTGAGCTCATGGGGGGTGGGAGGCAAAGGACGGGAGGGCGGTGAGGGGCGGCTGAGCTCTTCAGCAGCCTGAGCCGTGCCACCGTGCGCGGCCACCTGTATCAGACCTGGAAGCTGGAGAAGCGCGGGGCGGGGCTGGGGTGCAGGCCTGGGTGGGGGAAGGGTCACGGAGACGGCGGGGACTGTCCAGGACTGCCTGCACCATGCACCCTAGGAGACGCTGCCCATGGAGAGGGCCCGGGTGATGGGGAGGGGCTTCGCGTCGTTGTGCCCTTGGCCACGCCAGCCCAACGACTCTCCCCGCCTTCCCTCCCCAGGGACGCGAGAGGAGGATGCGCTCCCATTACCCCAGGGTGCAGACCAAGGCCTGCCTGGGGTCTGGGGCCTGGGGGAGGTGAGGGCTGGGGCGAGGAGCCTGGGGGCTCAGTGTGGGGCAGAGTGACGGTATGTGCCTGTGGTAAGTCCGTGGGGCTGCTCCTGGCTGCAGGGAGTTGCACGCATTTATGAGTGTGTGCGTGTGTACGATGGCTAGCTAGGCTTTGTGTGCATTTGTGGGACGTGTCCACGGATGTGTTCAGGGGAAAGGAGCGCTGTGGTTAGAAAGCCTGCGGAGTCAGACTGCCTGGGCTGGAATCTGGCTTCTGCCCTTAAGACCGTGGGCCTTGGATAAGTTGCCCAGTTTCTTCCTGCTTTGGTGTCCTTTTTCCTTGTGGATTCATTCATCCACCAAATATTTACCGAGCACCTACGGAGTGCTAGGCACTACTCCAGGCCCTGGAGGTCGCAGCAGTGAGCAAAACAGTCACAGATCCCTGCTCTGGTGGGCCTGGCCAACAACAGAGGAAGAATTAAGTACACAGTATGCCAGATGGTGGTAAGTGCGGTGCGTGTGTACACGGGGAGAGGGTTGCTGTTTTAGCCTGAGAGGCCTTCCTGAGAAGGTGACATTTGGATACAGTCCTATGAGGTGAGGAGTGAGCTCTGTAGTGCTTCAGTGGAAGAAGAGCATCAGCCCATGCAAAGGTCCTGGGGCAGGATTGGGCCCGGCATGTTGGAGGAACGGGGAGGAGGCCTGAGGAGGCCTGTGGGGCTAGAGCAGAATGAGTTAGCGGGAGAGACGGAGGTGAGGGCAGGGAGGTGACAGGGGCAGGGTCTGCGGGGCCTTGTGGGCTGTGGGGAGGGGCTTGGCTCTCTCCCGCCCCCCCCCCCCCCCCCGTGGAAGGGCGCGGAAGCAGCTCCCTCTAGCTTCCGTGGGGATGATAATAGCATTTACCCCAAGGATTTGTTATAGGAATTATATGAATTAATCCGTGTAAAGTGGTAGTACAGTGTCTGGGGCTTACTAAACATACATTATGTAGTAAGTTATTATTATGTGTGGTGGACATGTGGGTCTTGAAGTGTGTCCGAACCACAGCTGAGCGGGGTGGCTGCTAGCGAGTTTGTTGCTGTGAAGGAATCTCTCCAAAGCTATTTAAAAAAACTCTGCTGGGTGTTTGAAAGCCCTGCTGGGGTTACTGCTTTCTGGCTTCGACGGGCTCTTTTGTATAACAGATGTTATCCAGATGTCAGCTGGGGTCACTCGGGCCTTGGAGATTTGGCGCCTGCCTCTCTCCCACGACCTGCGGGAAGCCCAGTGCCCTCCCTGAGATGTCTGCAAATTCCCAGGGCCTCTGTTCCCATGGTTCCTTCTTGGCCTGAGCTGCTGCCCGCTGAACCCTTGCTCTCACTCACCTAGCTGGGGCCTGCCCTGCGGAGAAACAGTCCCGTATTCCTGATTTCTCCACACCACCCCATGTGGTCCTTGCATATGTACCCCGTTGCCTGCAGGTCCTGTGCAAGATGCTACGCCCTCCCCAGGATCCCGCTGTCCTGACGGTTTTAACGTTGTCTGAGCTTCCGCGACAAGCTTCTGTTAAAACGTTGCTTGAAAAAATTCCACTACCCAAAGGAAAAGTTTGCATGCCTCTTGTCTGACCCAGCCAAGTTTATGACCAGCTTAAAGTGAACTGGGTTGTCGTGTGAAGAGGAGCCTCACTCTGGACACCCAGGGCCATGCCCGGGAGCAGCTGTAGGTGCTTTTGACGTCAAGTTGGTTTGAAGACTTGGAGGCAGGTAGGAGGACCAGGGTTGGCTGCGGGAAGTCGAGGCGGGGGGAGAGAGGAGCTGGTACAGAGCCAACAGTGGGGTGCTGGTGGTGAGCAAGTTGTGAAAGACAGTGATGCCCGCCCCCTCCCGGGAAACATCGAGACCAGAAACAGTTATGATGATGAGCCAGATTCAGCCAGACTCCTGAACAATTAGGCAGAGGTTGCTCCAGACAGAATCTCCTGTAGATTCTTCTGGAAGTTCGTGTAATAACCACTGACTGCTTTTTCAGGGTGTGGCTAGTCAGGGCTCAGGGGTCAAAGCTGAAGCAGCAGAACCTCTCATGGGGCAGGGGTGAGAGGAACCTCCCCGGGCAGGTCATGACATGCTGGGAAAAGCCCAGAACTGGTCTGGTTCCAAGACCAGGGCACAAGGTGTGTCAGAAAGATGCATTCTGCTCGAGCCTGGAATTGAAACCAGGGTCATGTTTAACCTTGACCACAATTCAGTGCGGCTGTGACGTGGACTGAATGGGACTGAATTGTACCCAGGACTATTCTCTGTGAGGCTCGCTTGGCTTCTGCATAACTGTAATCGTTGCATTTGGTGTCAACTTGACCCTTGGAATGGGCCTTCCGCCCATTGTCTGGTATGTCTTAACCTTTCCCGGATTACAGACTCATTTGGGAATCTAACCAAATCTACAGACCACCTCTGACTCAGTGCCTGCCACACGCCCCGCACCCCAAAGTGTATTTACCCAGATGATTTTTTGGGCAGTGGTACGGTCCCATGGTTGTTCAGATTGAGCACCTCTGATTTTACTTTGGTTCTCTAATTTGATGTGCCGAGCTAGGCGTCAGTCCCACATAGCAACTGACCATGGAGTTGGAACTGGATGCAAACCCTGGCTCTACCCCTTACCAGCAAGAGATGTAATCCACCTGTGCCTCAGTTTCTCTATCTGCCAAACCAAGATAATAATATATTTTTTAAAGATTTATTTATTTATTTTAGAGAGAAAGAGACAATGGGGGCAGGGGGTGGAGGGGGAGGGGGGAGAGAGAGAAGCCCAAGCAGACTCTGCATTGAGTGCGGAGCCCGATGTGGGGCTTGATCCCATGACCCCGAGATCATGACAGGAGCTGAAATCAAGAGTTGGATGCTCAACCAGGTGAGCCACCCAGGTGTCCCAATAATTGTTTTTTTTTTTTTTTCCCTAAGTGGAGACACAGGTTGATTCCTTCGCCTGTACTTCTAGTTTATGTGGAAGTTTGAACCAAAGAATTCCTGCCACCTAGTCCTTCTGTGGTGAATAAAGTACAATTTGTGGCACTGATCACACCAATGTCTTTGTCCATGTGGTTATTGTCAGGGAACTAGTGGTTCTTTCATGAGTGGGCGTGTCTTCTTCTAAAGAGACTGTGTTTGAACATTGTTTCAGTTCGCCTTAGCTGTGTAACAAATGACCCTAAAAATGTAGTGGCTGAAACCAATAATCATTTATTAACACCTGATTCTGTAGGTTGGCAATTTGGGCTCAGCTGGGTGGTTCTTCTGCTGGGCATGCCTGGGTTCCCTCATGGGACTGCGGTTAGCTGGGGGGGTTGGCTGGGGCTGCACGGTCTTGGAGGCATCATGCACATGTCTGGTAGTCAGCAGGCTCTTGGCTGCGGTGCCTTGGTTCCCTGCCGCTTGGCCTCTCTAGCAGGTGAGCTCCAGCTCATTCCCATGGTGGTTGCAGGGTTGCCAGGAAAAGCAGAGAGTGCAAGCTCTGCATGCAAGGGCCTCTCAAGCTTACCCTTGTGGCGTGTTTGCTAATAACTTCACTGGCCAAAACAAGTCATATGGTCAAGCTCAGATTCAGGAAGTAGAGAATCAGAATCCATATCTTGGAGAAGCTGCCAAATGTCATGGATTTTTTTTTTTTCTCTCCGTGCCCCATACCAGTTTGCAGGTGAGTGGCTGGGTATTGAGTTATCAGCTTAAAACTCAGAGAGTTTTGACCCTAATGAGTGTTTCTATTTCTCAAAAGAAGAGAACTTATAATCGGAGACTATAACCTCCAGGCTAGCCCACCAGTCTAGTTATGGAAAGTGACCTCCTCTGTATGGGACATTTGCATTTCTTTGTTGCGGGGTTCTCTCCCTCACCCACCGCCATTCTCTCGTCTTTCCCTCCCTCCCCCTTCCATACCTTTCTGCCTTTCACCTGCCTTAAGGTTTGCGCAGACTCTTGTGGGCTAGCCTGGGAACTGTATAGTCTTTCCCTGCATTGTTCTCAGGAGAACATGCTGTCTAGCGATGGATGGGATGGTCACAGCCACCCTCTTGTCCCCGGCCATGGGATTTTTGGGGCTATTTCTCTGTCCTTTGGCTTAAGGAAGGGCCCACTGGCAAGGTGGGCTCATACCTGTCTGGTCTACCAGTTGCCTTCAAACAGTGCCTGGCATGTGGCTATAACCTTCAATAAATATTAGTGCAGTGGATGAATGTTTACAGGCAGAGTCCAAGTCCCGTCTGAGGTTTTACACCTCTGAGGTCGTGTGCCATCCAAGGGGCTACTTCCTGTTGTCTACTGTCCACAGCCTTCTGGAACCCTGAGTGTGACCCCTTAGTGACTGTGGCCAGCTCCCTACAAAGTCCACAGACTCTCCACAGCAGAGAATGAGCTGTCCTCCTTCCTCTGCTGGAAATCTTCCCTGAACCCTTGACTCGACCCTTGCACCAATGACTCAAAACCAAACTCTTTGGTGGGAGATGGCAACTGGTTTCACCATGGGACGTAAGGGAGTAAGCGTGCGTCTCTAAGTCGGTCTGTGTGTATGTTTTGGGCGAGGGTGCAGATTTTCTTTGCCCTAGGTCCCCATCTTTGAGGGGCTTCCTTCGCATCAGGGACAGGGTGGATTTGTACATTTATTTTGACTGTTTTCCAGCAGAGGGCGGTCAAGGGTCTCGTTCTGGTCAGTCTATGGCAGGACTTTGAAGTGTCCAGCGGCGATGGCAAGGTGACTGGTTATGATTTGCATGGAGGTCGCCTGTGAGCTAGCCATGGACCCCTGTCTGCCTGTGTGGTGTCCATGTGTGGCAGCCAGAAAAGCCCCCAAACTGGGCACGGAATCCCCGGAACCTTGAATATGTTCCCCTCCAGGTTCCTGGCAAAAGGAATTCTGTACATGTGATAACAGTTCTGCATTTTGACATGGGCAGGTGATCCTGGATCATCTGGGCGGGCTCAGTCTAACCACGTGGACCCTCAAAATCAGAGAACCCTCCCCAGCTGGGACAGGAGCGACACGGAAGAAGGGGAGGGGAGATTTGAAGGGTGACAGGGATTTGGCCTGCTGCTGTGGGCTTTGAAACTGAGGAAGGGGCCACGAGCCAAGAAGTGCAGGTGTTTCTAGAAGCTGGGAATGGCCCTCAGCTGACAGTCAGCAAGGAAATGGGACCTGAGTCCCTGCAAATGTAAGGAACTGAAATCTGCCAACAACCCTAATGAGCAAGGAAACGGATCCTTCCCTGGAGCCTCCAGAAAGAAGCACAGCCTGTGGACACCTCCCTAGCCTGGCGAGCCCTGGGAGGGACTTCTGACCTCCAGAATGGTCACAAATGGTCACAAGACACTAACGGTATGGAAATGACTCTCTTGCTTTCTCCAAGAGAATGGTTTCAAGCCCACCCAATGGAAGTGGCGTGTCCCTCTGTGAGTGGCTTAGGGCCTGCCATGGATGGCCGGGTGTCTGGCTGTGGATGGTCAGTGACTATCACGGACAACTGAGTGTTTGCCCTTGAGCACTGTCGTTCCCTTGTTCTCTCCTTTTCTCCACCTGTTACTCGGAGGTCTGGAGGTTGGGTGGAGCCCACCTTCCCTCTCCAGTCCTTGCTGCTTGGCTATGAAGCTCTGGTGTGTGGAACCCACAGGTGTGCTTGGGAAACTGAGGTCCAGAAAGGGGGCACCACAGGTGGGAGTCCAGGTGGCTGCAGGGGTGATATCCCCTCCCTTGCTTCTCCACCCAGAAGGAGCAGGACATGGCTGTGCTGCCCCTGATCGATGGGGAAAGCTCATCAGTCAGGACCAGGTGGGCACATAGTGCATTCCCGAGGGGCCAAGCTACCTGCTCTCCCATCTGTCCAACGCTGGGTGAGGGGCGTGCTGTGATGGGAGGAGAGGAGCCCCTGCCTGGACTCCCCTGCCTCCAGATGGTAAAGGCCTGCCTGGTGATGGTGCCTCGGCCACTTCAGGTGAGTTGCTGGGCTGGGTTGGGGAGACCCTGTTCCCCACACCAGTCAATGTCCCTTTTGCCTCCCCCAGGGCTGCTCCTCTCAGACTTCTGGTCCATCCATCCACAGTGGTCCCCATGGGTCAGATGGGCATCTCAGAGGTGGGGGCTCTGGGATGGAGCTGGGTGGGTGGGAGATGAAGGCTGACCCCACAGGGACTGGGATGGATGGGAGGGGTCCTCTATGGAGCTGAAGAGGACCCCCTCCCAGAACTGTCCCTGTGGAGTCATACAAAGACTATGGGTTTCATGGCGGCCACAGGGGGTCCCCCCAGCTGGGGCCCTGTTGACCCATGACCTTTAGCTTCAGAGATAGATGGATACCTTCAACTCCGATGGAAGACCCACTCCTGAACCAGGTGAGCTGGTGGAGGTGGGGTGTGGTGGGGCCTGTGCCAGGACCGAGTGGGGTCCTTGGGCCCGGGGAGGAGGAGGGTCTCAGCCTGGCCTGTGGTGGTTGACTTGATTTGCTTCTGTGTGCATGCCCTGCCTGCAGGTAGACACACAGGTATGTGGACACAGGTGCAGGCCTGCCTGTGTACACACACATTTGGGTAAATGCTGACGCATAGGCAGGACACCTGGCTAGACGTGTGCATCATTTTGCAAGCCCAGCACTGTGCGAGCTCATCGACTGTAATGATCCCCACGTGGACATGAGAAACCTGCTCTAGGTCCCACCTGCCGGGCGGGGGTGAAGTTGGGATCTGATCCCAGGCAGTTGGGTCTGTTCGAGACATTGGATACACAGAGAGCAGCCATCCCTGCCCTCCAAGGGCTGGCATTATAATGGCATTATAATGGCAGAGACAAACACTACCCAGATCAGTACGTAATAAGGTAGGAGATAGTGATCAGTGCCCTGAATTAACACAAAGCAAGATAAGAAGGAGAAAGAATGAACCAGAGGAGGGATGTGGTTATTTAGCTCAGGGGTCAGAGGAGGCCTTTCTGAGGAGGTGATTTGTGAGGCGATATGAAGGAGGTGAGGGAGGGAGCTTGCTGATTATCTGGGGGAACAGTGGTCAGGCATGGGAACAGCCCATGCAAAGGCCCTGGGGCAGGACTGTGTCTGGAAGTTGGAGGAACAACGAGGAGTTCCATGTGGCTGGAGCAGAGTGAGTGAAGAGGAGAGAGGGGGACGGGGAAAGGGTTAAAACTTGGGTTTTTAACTCTGAGGGAAGTGGAAGCCCTGGGAGGGCTGCACCTGGCTCAGGTGCTCACAGGCGCCCTCTGGTGGCTGATGTGGGGAGGACAGACTGTGGGGGACCAGGACTAGTCCAGGTAGGACCTGGACCAGGTGGGGCTAAGGAGGGGAAAAGTGGGTTGATTCTGGCTAGATTTTGAACCGGAGCTTCTAGGGTTTGCTGAAGGATTGGATATGGGGTGTAGAGAGAGGAGCTGAGGGTCCCCCAGCGCTCCTGGCCTGAGAGAGCAAAGAACTGATGGGCCTTGAACTGAGCTGGGGAAGACAACCAGGTCACATGACCTTTGAGATGTCACCAGAGACCACCTAGGATGCAAACAGAGTTGTCAATTTGGGAATTATGGCATAAGGTGATTTTTAAAAAAAGTTTCAATTGGTTTTAATAATTCCTTGCTCAGATTACTCTCATTCTTCTGAACGTTCAAATAGTTCCAAGCTATAAACTGTGCCTAGATAGCCAATGCATTTAGTTTTTTTCCCAAACATCAAAGGTAACATCTGCCAACAATTGTTAACAATGCCATAGTCGTGACCATCAAACATTCCTTTAGCAGTCCAGTTGTAGCAAGTGGCAAATCAAAGGGAGAAGTCTATAGCGATATTTAGTGCTGTTGCAAAAGGTCCTCAGCCCAACATAAAATAGTTTAAATATCAGAATGTGGTCCATTCCCTATGGTCATTGTTCAGGAAGGTTCCTGAAATTGCTATTCTTCTGTGAAGTGTTGGGCTAAATCACAGTGAATTTTTATTTTTATTTTTATTTTTTTAAAAGATTTTATTTATTTATTTGACAGAGAGAGACAACGAGAGAGAGAGAACACAAGCAGGGGGAGTGGGAGAGGGAGAAGCAGACCTCCTGCAGAGCAGGGAGCCCGATGCGGGGCTCGATCCCAGGACCGTGGGATCATGACCTGAGCCGAAGGCAGACGCTTAACGACTGAGCCACCCAGGCGCCCCCACAGTGAATTTTTAAATTGTATCCTTGGTAAATAATCATAAGTTCACGTCTTGTCAATCAGAGTGAACGCTAATGCGGCATCCAGAAATCTTATCATCTGTTTCTCCAAAAGGGACCCGGGTACTGCTTCCCAGTGTCTTAGCCGGATTTCTCCACACTAGGCAAGTAGGTGATTCTGGGAGTAAGAAATTATCATTATTATTATTTTTAAAGATTTTATTTATTTATTTTGAGAGAGGGAAAGTGAGAGAGCGAGAGAGCAAGAGAGAGAGAGAGCGTGAGAGTGAGCATGCGAGTGGGGCAAGGGGCAGAGGGAGAGGGAGAGAGAGAATCCTAAGCAGACTCTGCGCTGAGTGCAGAGCTAATGCAGGGCTCGATCCCATGACCCCGAGATCATGACCTGAGCTGAAATGAAGAGTTGGAAGCTCAACTGACTGAGCCACCCAGGTGCCCCCAAATTATATTTTTATTAAAAATATTTTTTGGATGGATGATTCAGTTTCTTTAATCCATCAGCAGTTGTTATGCATTTACATTTTTCCCCTGAATTTAATCTGTACCCATTCTTTTTCCCCCAGCTTTGATATAATTGACCTATAACGTTGTATAAGTTTAAGGTGTACAATGGGATGCTTTGATACACTTGTATATTGCAGAATGATTACCATGATCACCACCATAGCATTTGTGGTGAGAACATTTAGGATTTACTCTCTTAGCAGCCCCAAGTGTCCTGCTTGTCAACCAGGCAATGCCAAGGTCACTCTGGCCTCTCCCAGGCACTGGGTACTGACATTAGTGAATGTATCTGTGTCCCGTCCTCGCAGCACCTCCCATCCCCAGAGAGGTGGGGACAGGCTCGTCCACTGGTGTGCACCAAAGTGCATTAACTCACCACCATTCTCCAGCCTTTGTGACATTTGGACTTCTTGAGTCACCATAGGTGAGGCCTCCTTTTATCGCTGGATGCCCTACAAGGCAGGCGAGGGCTGGGTGGGAAGGGTACGTGAGGGTGTCCGTCCCAAACGTTCACACTCACGAGCAGCTGCTGGGTCTACACGTCGGGGAAAGGGACTGGCTGACTCCACCCCTGGACGTGGGGCAGGAGGTCCAAGCCTGCTCTCCCCAATGCCTGGTGCCCGATCAGCCGGTTCCCAACATAACTCTGGCCGATGCAGTCCCACACTAAGGCCCTCACCCTCAACATTCAGCACCTCTGGCTCTCTTGTGTCCATAGTACTCCACTGGGCCAAGACCCACACACCCGGTCTGTGGACACTTCCAGAACCTTTGTGAGCCAGCATCCACAATCTCCAGCTCCCAAGAGCTGGCATCCAACACATTGATCCCGTGATACTCGAACAAGTCAGCATCCAGTTATCCAACACGTGGTACCCACACTCAGGGCATAGGAGAATACTCTAGCATCTCAAATCCCACTTTCCCATCATCCATGCCAGTATGTCATTACTCAGGCCCATACTGAACCCACCCCAACATTCAGTGCCTGCAGACTCCCCGTCTCTGGCTGGTCGAAGCCCAACACATGGAAGTCCCAACTCCCACCACTGTCAGCACCCCGACTTCTCATCAGACAACAAGCGACGGTGCTCCCCCAAACAGGCTGCTGCGCTGTCCCTAGTCACGTTGACGTGTGGGTGTTCCAACACCTCCCTTTTGTGTTCCAGGTACTGGCCGCCATCTAAGGTCTGGCAGCCAAACGCCAAAATGGTCCAACAAATGGACGCCCTGATGGGCATTATGTCCCTCCTCCAGCATCTATTAACAGCCACAATCAGAAAACACCCAGCACACCCCAATACCCAAGGGGCCTGCCTCCAACACCCTGCATGGTTCACAGAGATCCACAGCCTATTCCTGTAATCCCCCTGCTCCCCACTGGCCAAGCTAACCAAGCTTCCACCGGATACTGGACAGGGCAGACCAGCGCCCGGCCCTCGGTATGTATGCCTGAGTCCAGCGCTCGGTGGCCGGCCCCCCACATGGTGTCGCCCTGATGCCCGGTGAGTTCTGTTCCCCAGTCGTCACCAGCCAACACCCCACCATCCGTGTCAACGGCTATACTTCTGCTGGGTTGACACAGCAAAGGCTAATGCCCGGTGCTTTCACACCTAAGAGTCCCCTTGTCACCCAGTACCCCAACATGGCACCACTTGAGTTTTTGACCTCCTAAGGGCTGTGCCTGCTGACACCCTGCCTGTGGTCGGGTTCTGGGGGTGTGGACTGTGGCCTGACTCGACTAGGTCCTGCCTTCCACAGGTGGGGGGATCATTCAGACTTTCTGATGGTGGAGGGGTACCATTTGGCCAGCGAGGCCAAGGGGCCCAAGGGGCTTGGACAGGGGGCCAAGAATATGGGTGTCTGAGCTTCCACCTGCCTGGCGCTGGAGACCATCATGCCCCGGCTTAACCTTCTCTGCCTCCCCTTAACACCCAGGGCCTTCTTGTTGGCTGGAGTCAACTCCTTCCCTCTCCCAATCTTGGCAGTGGTAGGGGGGATGACCTCTCTCTCAGTCAGGGCTCTCCAGGGAGACAGGACCAATAGCATATGTATGTGTATGTATATATTTCGAGATTTATTTTAAGCAATTGGCTGAAGCAATTGTGGGGGCTGGCAAGTCTGAAGTTTGCAGGGCAGGCTGGAAACTCCCCCAGGAGTTTGTGCTGCAGTCTCGAGGCAGAATTCCTTCTTCTCCCGGAAACCAGTTTTGGATCCTAAGGCCTTCAACTGATTGGATGAGGCCCACTCACATAGCGAAGGCAATCTGCTCCTTAAAGGCAAAGGATTGGAGATGGGAGCCACATCCCCAAAATGCCTTCACAGCAACTCTTAGATTAGTGTTTGAATGACCCAGAACTTTAGTCTAGCCAAGTTGGCACAAGACTAACTTTCGCATCCCCCCTTCTGACCTCTCTGCCTGGGGGAGGAGGGATGTGGGTGGAGGAAGACCCAGAGAGTCTTAGACTCACACAGACTGTGTAGCCTGGTCCAGCCCTGGTATTTTTGGGTCCCTCTGGGGCTGAAGGGGTGTTCTTTACACTGGCCTTCCTCTGGCCACTGAAGAAAGACCCTACGAGTCCCCAGATAACAAGTTTTCAATGGCAAAATAAACTCACCTTCTGTCCTGTGTGAGCTCCCTCATTCCTCCCCCTGGGGCAGGGGAAACTGAGTCAAGATGGGAGACTCTCCAGGACTCCAGCACAGAACCCATCAGGACAGGTGAAGTAGAGCGAGGACCCTGAATTTCTTTTCTGACCATGCACCCTCCTCCCCCTCTCCCCCCGCCCCCCATCCTCCACTGTGATTGGCTCCAGCCCCAGCTCCCGGCCACTACCTCATCTTTCTGGCCACAGCGATTGGCTCAAGAGTGGGCATGTAACCCCCTCAGAGCAATGAGAGGCAAGGAGACTTGCTAGGGATTCTTGGGACTCACGTTCCTCCCGCTCCCGACTTTTTCCTTCTTTGGGTCAAATGAAAGAGACCCTCAATCTGGCCCTAGACAGTGTGGTTTGAGGATGGGAGAAATGACAGTGACCATGGTGTGGACTGCAGGGCTGGGACTGGGGCTTTAACTGCTGTGTGGAATCAGGTCGTAAAGCCCAGGCAGCCTGGGATAGTGGAGGGAAGACACCAGAGCCTTGAGGATATGTGAGCACCTGGATCAAACCTCACCTGCTGCCGTCAGACTTTCATCTTTATTGTGATAATGAAGAAAATGATACATGACATCATGTAGCCCTTACTACATCCAGACCCTTATTGTAACCTCTTGACATGTGTTAACCTATTTAATTCTCCCAACAACCCTCTGAGTTAGGTCCTATTATTATTATCCCCATTGCACAGATGAGGAAACCCAAGCACAAAGAGGAGAAAGCAATTCTCCCAAGGCCACATAGCTGGGGTGGGCAGAGCCAGGATGCCTGGACCCCTCATCCTGTGTGAGATCCAGCCTCTTGCTCCTGTCATTTACACCCAAAGGGGCTCTGACTGATTCCAGGTGATGCCAAAGGCTGCACAGCCAGAGAGATTAAATCAGAGTCATTCCTCCCTTGTGTAGAGCCTTAGTGGATCCCTGAGGATCTACACGAGGCAGACCCTGCTGCCGTCTCTACCTCATTTCCCGCCGCTGTGCCCACCTCACTCGGCTCCAGCCCCATAGAGCTTCCTCTCTGTTTCTCCAAATCACCGAATTTATTCCAACTTTGCCCCCCCAACCTCTGCAGTTCACTCTGCCTGACATCCCCATCTTCTCCTCCTCCTGGTTAACCAGGCCATGTCCTCAGGGCAGTGGTCCCTGACCACCCTCCTCCTGACCTCTAGGCCAGTAAAGCCCACACGTCAAAAACACATGCCCTGTAGGCTCATATCTTGGTCCATCCCTTCCTTGTTGTGTGACCTGGAGCCATTACCTTGATCCCCCTGTGCCTCAGTTTCCTCCTCTGTAAGTTGGGGTAATAATAGTACCTGCCTCACAAGTTTGGGTGAGGAATAAAGGTTATTATATGTAAAGTGATTAGAACAGTGCAGAACACTTAGTAATCATGCAGGCAGCACATAATAGTAATAATATTAATAGTAATAATTATCATTTTGTATTTTTCTGTGACCACTTGAAGATTTTATTTGTGTTTATTAAAACATGAAGGATTGCAAATCATGAGGCACAATATTTTTCATTGGCAAGTAAGTGTAAGTATTATTTCATACATGAACTATAGTGCTGAGTTTGATATCTTAAAAAGGGAAATTGATTCTTTTTATTTCTTTAAATCTTCAGCTTTATTGAGGTGTAATTGACAAAATTGTAAAGTATTTAAACTGTAGAAAGCTTATTTTTTTAAAAAAATTATTCTTTGGGGGCGCCTGGGTGGCTCAGTCGTTAAGTGTCTGCCTTCGGCTCAGGTCGTGATCCCAGGGTCCTGGGATCGAGCCCCGCATCGGGCTCCCTGCTCAGCGGGAAGCCTGCTTCTCCCTCTCCCACTCCCCCTGCTTGTCAAATAAATAAATAAAATCTTTAAAAAAATTATTCTTTGTTTTAACATTAATGAATGAATCAAGAAAGTAAAATGGTACATCAGTGGTACGACTTAGTGGCTTCCCAAACTCTTCTGTTTGCAGTTTTATTAAAATTCACTTAGTTCCTGGCCACTATTTACACAAAGTCTTTTTCTATCTGGCCTTAATTAAATTTTCACCATCTGTACTTATTTTGGGGCTCTTATAATTTTTTCATTTCATGATTATTGCTGAAGGTGAATTTATTTTATAGGAAGGGGAAATTAAAAGATGACCTCAGCTGGGTGTCAAATACACCGGGAACGGGGCTGGGCTTTCAGTTAACGTCTGCAGAATGAATCCACGAAGGAGGGTGCAGTTCCACATCGTGCCCACGAGGTGCCGCTGTTCCCAAGTCAAGGCCCGCTCTTCCTCAAATCCGGCGGGGAGGACGTGGGGTGCTGGGGGGGGGGGGGCGCGGTGCACAGCACGTGGGGCGTGCCTCGGGCTCGGGCTCCTCCTCACCTCCAGCCCCCCACCCTGCCCCTGCAGTCATGTCAAGGGGCCATGAGCGAGGGCTTTCCTCCAAGCAGCTCTGACCATCTATCTCTCCCAAACATACCCATGCGGTCCTTACATCTGAGCCTTTGCATGTGCTGTTCCCTCTGCCTGGAAAACCTTCCATCCTCATTTACTGATGTCCATTCAAAAAACTCATACTGAAGTTAAAGATTGGGCCTCACTTTCCCCTGGGGGCACATTCCAAAATGCTCTGTGCTTGTTTCCTCTGCTGGGTAGACTGGGCCAGAGGATATGTCCAGGGCAAGGAATTAGAAAATCTGAAAGGCAATGGGGAGCCACAGAGGGTGTTTGAGCAGGAGAGAATCCTCACATGGAAGGAGAGAAAGGGACCCTTCCTTCTGCTCCTCTGATCTTTCTAGAAGGGTTTCAGTGGGGGTGGAATGAGATGCTCTAGCATTGGCCATCCAGACCACCCCCCTTGCTGGGCCCCCAGTGGTGAGGCCAGCAGGTCCCCCTCCCTTTGTGCTCTCCTGGTGGGGCTGTTTGCACCCCAGTGACCCCCCTGAGTTGGAGCCAGCCCACAGCACCTGCTCCCTGGGCAGACACCAGGTTGGAGGGGGGCAGCGCTGCAGGGAAAGCCACGAGCTACAGGCTGTGGGCCAGGGTGTCACCTTTACGGAAGCGCTGGTGACTCCCTCCACCACGGAGGAGTTTGGAGGCCTCGTGCAGCTGATGTGGCGTGGCTCGTGGCTCACGCAGGACTTGCTGGGGAAACAGTGACCTGGGAGGTGAGCCCCGTGTGCAGGTAGAGGCCCGCGTGGGCTGCCCGACATCCAGGGTTCTGGGGGGAACCTCGGGGACCCTCACCCAGACCTCCGCCCCCTCCCCCGCCCATCTCTGTCCCTCTCATACTGTCTCTGAGTCTTTTCTGCTCCCTCCAGCTTTCCTGCCCCATCTCTCTCTCTCTCTCTGTGTCTCTCCCTGTGTCTCGGGGTCTCTGGCTCTCTTTGGGATTCTCTCTGTGTGTCTCCCTACCTGTGTGTCTTTTTGTCTCTGTCTGTCACATCTCTCTGGCCTCATCCAAGCCCCGCTCCGGGCTGGGCAAGGGAGAACAGGCCTCTCTCTGACTCGGAGGGGCCTGTCCTCTCCCCTCTTGGGCTCTGTCTCCTCGGACCCCGCTGCCCTGGGGGAGACCCGGAGTGGCCCTGGGTCACTTCCTGGGACAGGAAGGGCTGGCCAGCGGGGAGGCAGCCAGGGCCAGGCCTCACACAGCCGCGGGTGGGAGCATCTGGCTTCAGCCCCCAATGCCTGCATCTATTTTGGGGGGCCCTCCAGCGACTGCCTTCTCTCTGCAGCCCACTGCCTCCAAAGCCCACCTTCCCTGTGCACCCCACCTCTGCTCCCTTCTCTCGGGCTCCTTGCTCCCGCCCCCCTCTCTGCCCCTTCTTTGGGTGTTGCCCCCATACCCGGCCCCTGTCCCCTACGTCAGGAGGCTGAGGACAGCTGCTGTCGCCTGGTCAGCACTTAGGGGTGAAAAAGCGCGGACTTCATGCAACCCCGAAAAGGACCTGAAAGTGCTGGTCGTTATGGGTGACTCCACCCATTGTTGTGTGTGTGTTTGGTGGGGGGCGCTGGGTGGAAGGCCGAGGTCTCAGAAGAGGGTGCGTGGGGACCTGGGAGGGTCTGCTGTGGTGTAGTCGTCTAGGGGTCTGGCTGTAGGGGAGGGTCGGCTTTGTCACTTGGCGGGGGGCCCACGGTGCTCCGGGATGTGGTGGTTAGGTCGGTCCAGCTGCTGTGCAGACCTGTGCGTGTCTGTCCTCAGGGTCTGTCTGTTGTGGAATCTGACTATTGTGGGGATGCACTGGTGGTAAAGACTGGGGGGTGTTGGGGTCTAGTGTAAGTGCTGTGAGGTCCCAGTGGGCCTGAGGACGGGAACGAGCATTTGTTGCAGACAGTTAGTGGTTACAGGTCTCTGGCTATTGTTTGTTGGGTGTGTCGTGTGTCATTCGTGGGTTAGTGGTGATCTGCTCTCTCCCTCTCTTTGCTGGCCTCCCTCTCTCCTTCTCTCTCTGCCCTTCCTGCCTTTTCTGTTTCTTTCTGTATCTCTTTCTCTTCCTCTCTGTCTCTCTCTTCTCTGTCCCTCCACAATGTACTTTTACCCACATGTTTATTGAACAATTGCTTTGTGCCCACCATCTGGTGGCAACAGGTGCCTGGGGCCTCTGGGCTCTGCTCAGATGGCGAGAGCAGGTGAGACACCCCACACGTATCTGTGATTGGCACTGAGGGTAGAAGTCACTGGTTCACTTGGTGCAAACCATCTGGATGTTTGTGTCTCAGAGACCACCCACTGTCTAGGTCAGGCCTTGCTCCCCAACTTCAAGTCTGACATAGAAGGGTTTGGGTGGGGTCAAGAACTCTGTCCTGCATAGAGGGTCATGGGCATTGAGAGAGGGGATCGGCCATGCAGGTATTGAAATGGGAGGGCATGCTTGTGCAAAGGCCCTGGGGCAGGACTGGGCCAGGCGTGTTGGAGGAACAGTAAGGAGGCCCTTGTGGCCCAAGTGGAATGAAGGGGGGGCGGGGACGGGGAGGCGGGAGGGTAGGGAGGGAATGGGACAGGTTGTGCAGGACCTTTTGGGCCTTGGGGAGGACTTGGGCTTTTACCCTATGGGAGGCGGGAGCCCTGGAAGGCTGGACGTGTCTGGGGTTCTGCAGACATGCCAGTCCATGCTCCGGACATGGCCACTTGCACAGTGTTTCCTTCTTTTTTTCCAATTTTTTTTACTTTGGTAAAATACACAACATATAAAATTGCCATCCTAACCATTTTTAGTAATACAGCTCAGTGGTATTAAATACATCCATAATGTGCAACTGTCTCCAGCATCCGTCTCCAGAACTTTCTCATCTTTCCAAACTGAATCTCTGTCCCCATTAAATACTAACTCCCCTCTCCCCCTGCCCCACCCCCCAGCCCCTGGCGCCCACCATCTACCTTCTGTCCATGTCTCCGACTACTTTGGGGACCCCATATCAGTGGATTTATACAATATTTGTCTTTTTGTGACTGGCTTATTTCACTGAGCAAAATGTCCTCAAGGTCCATCCGTGTTGTAGCAGGTGTCAGAACGGCCTTCCTTTTTAGGCTGAATGTTCCATTGTGTCGACGGGCCACGTCGTGTTGATCCGTTCATGTGTCGATGGACACGGGGGCTGCTTCCACGTTTTAGCTACTGTGAATCATGCTGCTGTGAACATGGGTGTGCCCACACCTCTTTGAATCCCTGCTTTCTGTTCTCTTGGGTGTAAACCCACAAATGGAACTGCTGGATCATATGGTAGTTCCATTTTTAAGTTTTTGAGGAACCCCATACTGTTTTCCACAGTGAAGGACTGCGCCATTTTATATTCCGGCCAACAGTGCGTTCTAGTTTCTAGATTCTAGTTTCACCACATGCTTGCCAGCACTGGTGATTTTCTGGTCTTGTTTTGTTTTTCTTTTTTTGATAGTAGCATCCCCATGTGCGTGAGACTGTATCTCATTGTACCGTTGACACATGAACATGGGAATTGTGGTGTCAGCCCCCGCGAGTCAAAAATCCACATACCACGTTTGGCTCTCCAAAACCTACCATCAGCCTGCTGTTGACCAGCAGCCTTCGTGATGACGAGAACAGTTGATGCATGCCTATGTTGTGTGTTACATGGATCGCTGTGTTCTTACAGTGAGGTCAGCCAGAGAGAAGACAGTGTTGTTAAGGAAATCATAAGGAAGAGAAAGTGCATTGACAGGCCTGGAGGGTGTTTATGAAGGAACCCGCGTGTGAGTGGACCCACACAGTCCAAACCTGCACTGTTCTGGAGACAGATGCTGGAGACAGTTGCACATTATGGATGTATTTAATACCACTGAGCCGTATTACTAAAAATGGTTAGGATGGCAATTTTATGTTATGTGTATTTTACCAAAGTAAAAAAAACTGGAAGAAAAGAAGGAAACACTGCAAGTGGCCATGTCTGGAGCATGGACTGGTCCTCCGGAATGCTGAGTGATATTGAACCTCTTGTCATGAGCTTATTGGCCAATCAGATATCTTCTTTGGAGACATGTCTGTTCAAGCCCTTTGCTCAATTTTTTTTAAGATTTTTTTTTAAATTTATTTATTTGACAGAGAGATAGAGAGCACAAGTAGGCAGAGCGGCAGGCAGAGGGAGAAGCAGGCTCTCTGCTGAGCAGGGAGCCCAATGCGGGGCTCGATCCCAGGACCCTGGGATCATGATCTGAGCCGAAGGCAGCCGCTTAACCGACTGAGCCACCCAGGTGCCCCTCTTTGCTCAATTTTTAATTGAGGTTTTTTTTTTTTGGTCGTTATTGCTGAGTTGTAGGTATTCTCTATGTATTCTGGATATTAATCCCTTATCAGATCTATGATTTGCAGATATTTTCTTCCATTCTGTCGGTTGCTTTTTTGCTCTGTGATTAGTGTCTTTTGATGGTGTCTTTTTTTTTTTTAAACAACTGAAACAGGGGCAGCTGGGTCCAGGTGAAATTTATGCTGGGATCTCCTGTCACAGCTCCCACTGATTCTGACTGCATGGCCCAGGCTTAGCCGGTCTTTATCAGTCAGGTTAGGATATGGGCACTTCTCCTAAAGCAGGGTTTCTCCACTACATGCTGGATAACCCTTTGTCCTGGAGACTGGAGGGTGTTGAGCAGCATTCCTGGGATCTACCCCCTAGATGCCAGTAACCCTCTCCCCTTGTCATGACGACCAAATGTGTCCCCAAACATTGACAAACATCCGAACCACTGCCCTAGAGCTGGAGGTGAGGTAGGAGGCTGCCTGGGGGAGGTGGGGGGGCAGGCTGTGCAGAGAAGGGGTCGGGAGCTAGCCTCAGTCTCCTCACCTGTGATATGGGATCCAGCACAATCATTTATTCAAGTATTTATCGAGCATCTACTGCATGCCAGGCCCTGGAGCGGGGATATACTGGGGAGGAGAAACACAGGTCTTTCTGTGAGAGATGTTCGTAAGTTACACAAGTGAATGTAAAATTACTTGGATAATAAATGTTAAGAAGTTGAAACACCTGATGTTCAGTAGGCGCAGAGTAGGGGCACCTGGGAAGTTCGGGAGGACTTCTCGGAGAAGTTACAATCAGAGGATGAGAATGAGGAACCCAGGGGAGGGGAGGAAGATGGTCCAAACAGCAGGACTGTAGGTACAAGGGTCCTGTGGTGAATCCCAGTGGTTGGAGCACAGGGGGCCAGTCCCTTGTGGACTGTGCAGGGGCTCCATGGGTCGGGCAAAGAGCGTGGTCTTGATCTCCTGAGGGTTTTGGGCTGGAAAGCGGCATAATCTGTGTGGTGAAAGATCCCTCTGGCAGATAGTGTCTGTAATGTGCTTAGCATGGGCAGCGCTGGGCACCCAGAAGGGGCTTGGATGGGGCCAGTGGGTGTCCAGGCCCTGCCTATCTCCGGGAACCATGGTGTATTCCAGGCATGGGGTGGGGGCAGGGAAAGTGGGATGTTGCTTTGAGTGCAGTTCCGGGGGATGGAGGAGGGACAGTCACTCTTGGGGTGGAGGGCAGAGCTCCCCAGAGCCGGAAGCTCTTTCTCACAGAAAGGAGCCTGAGGCCCTGGGGCTCCCTGGGCACTGAATCCAGAGCCAGGAGCTGCGTCCTGGTGTCAAGGTGCCTTTGGGACCTGCTACACCCCTGGCTGTATCTTGGGTCTCCAGAGGGTAGGCTCTGGGGTCCAGCTGCTCAGGTTCCAAGCCCACCTGTGACCGGCTGTGTGGTCAGCTCTGTGACCTCCCTGAGCCTCTGTGGCAAAAGGGGGCGAACCTGCCTCTCAGGGAAGTTGTGAGAATTGTCATTGTTCACATTCATTCATTCACTCAACAAAGAGCTATTAAGCACCTAAGTGCTGTTCTTGGCACCGGGACACAGAGAGGGACCTGGAGATGGTGAGGGAGCGACTGTATGTGAGTATCTGGAGGAACAGCATTCCAGGAGGTGGGAACAGCGTGTGCAAAGGCCGGGAGGCAGGACCATGCCTGGAGTGCTGGGAGCGCAGAGAGAGACCCCATGTGGCTAGAGCAGAATGGGTGCAAGGAGTCACAGCCGTGAGGCTTGGAGCAGGATTGACGAGATGTGTGGGTGGATGGTGTCCAGATACCTTTGGGGGCACTCAGGTGCCCGGAAGAGAGACCCAGGGCCTGACTGGGAGCAGGGGCTGTCTGG
Source organism: Leptonychotes weddellii (assembly GCF_054177405.1). Lineage (NCBI taxonomy): Eukaryota > Metazoa > Chordata > Mammalia > Carnivora > Phocidae > Leptonychotes > Leptonychotes weddellii. The sequence continues at coordinate 4,414,270 of NC_138369.1, read as the reverse complement.
GTCCTGGACTTGACTGGACAGGGGGCACCTCTGAACTGTTACCCTTGGGGTCTGGGTGGTGATTGGGGCCAGATGTCCTCACTCCTTCCTGGCGACACCACCCCAGGCTGGTTAGGGGGCCTCTTCTCATTTTGGGGGTTGTTTTGGTTTGGGCTGCATAGAGGGGGAGGTGGAGCCTGAGGAATCTTTGTGGCCAGGAGCCGAGGACTTAAAGTCCCCGAGATGAATTTTGTTCCTGGTCAGTTTCAGGAGGTCGATTTCCATTGAGCCGATGCTCATGGGGGACACCGTCCTGCCATTGGATCAGACCTCATGAGCCCCCGGGACCTCCGTGAAGCTCAGGGAGTTCAAGAACAAAACACCTACTATGTTTTGGGACTAAGCACGTACCTAGGTTACTTACCAACCCGGGCACCAATCTTGTACCCATTTGACAGTGGAAAGACTGAGGTTCAGAGAGCAGCTGGCCCCTGTCTAAGGTCATGCAGTATGTCATTATCACAGCACGGACGGCAGACACCCTGTCGCTGCCCCACCCGCTTCCTGCCTATCAGTCTGGTCCTGGATCTGGGACTCTAGCTGGGCTTGTGGGTTGGGCACAGAGGTACCAACTGCTTCCTCTCCATGGGCCCCGGGAGGGGGCCATGGGGAGGGGTAGGGCCTGCCACAGTCCCAGAGTGCCTTGCATTTTCCCCTTGAAATCTGAGTTCCCACAGAGGGTTCTCGGTTTTAGAGGTTGGTTTCACTGGGGCTTTTATGAGGCAGGGGTTTTCTCAGAGTGAGAGGGCCCCAAGGCTCCATCAGTCTCCCCAAACCCCATGAGAGTGTAGCCTCTTGGGACTCTGTGGCCTTTCTGAGGAATGGGCTGGGCTGTATCAGCTCCATGGGAATAGCCTCTGTGGGTCCATAGAACTCCCTGGGCAGTCTTCTGAGTCAGAGGAAAGCCACGTGGAACAATTTGGGGAGGAGGGCATCTTCTTCATCCCTGGGCCCCTGAGTCTGGGCAGGGAGAAGTGGAGAAGTCAGAGCAAGAGAAGTGGTTTCCAACCACCTGCTTGCACACCTCCTGTGATGGGCAGCTCATTACCTCTGGAGGCAGCTTCTGCTGGGTTAGTGAGCTGGAATTTCTAGAAAATTCATTATTATTATTATTCTGAGAGAGAGAGCAAGAGAGCTCGTGAGTAGGGGGGGCAGGAGAAGATGAGTGAGAGAGAGAGAGAGAGAGAGGAGAGAGAAAAGCCTAAGCAGGCTCCATGCTCAGTGTGGAGACTGATGTGGAGCTCAATCTCATGACCCCAAGATCATGACTTGGGTTGGACACCCAACCAACTAAGCCACCCAGGTGCCCCTAGAAAATTTCAGACTCTGACTCCAACTTGCATCTCTATGCCCTAATCTGTGGTCCTGGCTCAACCTTCTGGGACCACACAGAGCACACCCTTTTTTCAAATATTTCACTCCTGTTATTTATCAAGTACCTATTCTGGAGATCTGTGGACAGGGAGGGCACAGACCCAGAGTGATCACTGTGGTGATGGTGGAAACCCACAGGATGCTGGAAGCCCAGAAGAAGCTCCTGGCCTAGCTGAGAGTGGTCAGTTTTGTGGGCTTGCTGTAAGAGGTAACATCTATACTCAGTCCTGAAGGATGAGTAAGATTTGGCTGGGGAAGAGGTGAGAGAAGAGGAAGAATATGTAAGACAGAAGGGACAGCATGTGGAGGTGAGAGAACACCTCTTTAGGAAATAAAAGAGGTTCTAAGTGGCTGGAATGTGTGTTTGAGGAAGGATACTGGGGCTCCTGAGACCAGAATAGGGAGATGGCTTGAATAGTGATCCAGGTGGGAGAGAAGTGATATCCTCATTCCTCAAACAGGGTGTGAGTCCAACTTTATTTCATATTGCTTAATTGCTTTGCCAGGAAGCAGTTTACACCTTCGCTTCTAGGTACACAAGTGCCCATCTCACCGCATCCTTGCCAGCATTGGGTTTTATTGTTTTGAAATCTTTGCCAATTTCAGCCAGGAAAAAACTGGTATTTCATTGCATAGACGAAAACAAATGAGTATTTCTCTTGTTAGGGAAGTGGGGTGAACAATTTTTCCAGATGTGCATTGGCCACACAAATGTCATCTCTTGCTTGTATTAAGAAGGCTTACACCCACTGGAGACTTTGTGGTCATTTTTAGTTCCCCTCGTAGCACGGAGCAAAGGGAAAGCTTGTAGGCTGCCCTCTGACCACGTAGGTGGGGGATTTGTAAGTCAGCCTACCCTCTCTCCTTTGATTCATCTTTTTTTCTCACCTTTTTTTTTTGTCCTTTCAAAGTTTTAAATTTCTCTCCTCTGTTTGTGGCCCAGTGACTGTAGCTTTGTCCTCATCTGGGGTTTCTATGGGCTCAAAAAAAAGTGTTGGTGAGCTCCAGGGAGGTGTTCCACTTGAGACCCCCTGGATATGCCAGGTGTCTTGTATGTACAACTTTCTCTTTAATTCTCAAAACCTCTGCATGTGACATGGACCCTCGAGCCCATTTTATTTTATTATTTTTTTAAGATTTTACTTCTTTATTTGACAGAGAGAGAGACAGCGAGAGAGGGAACACAAGCAGGGGGAGTGGGAGAGGGAGAAGCAGGCTTCCCGCGGAGCAGGGAGCCCGATGCGGGGCTCGATCCCAGGACCCTGGGATCATGACCTGAGCCGAAGGCAGACGCTTAACGACTGAGCCACCCAGGCGCCCCCTCTCGAGCCCATTTTATAGTTGAGGAATCTGAGGCTCAGAGATGTTAAGTCATCTGTCCAGCATCTTGTGGCCAGTATTGGCTATTTCTCTGTTTTACTCAGTTAACTCCTTTCCTTAACATTCAGATTCTGTTTAATTTAATTCTAATTTTGGAGGAGAACGCTGGCCATTTCTCCATATCCATTGTCCCACCTGACCAATCAGGGGAGGGAAGCCCTGTACGTACATGGGTGGGCACACCCTTGTCATAGGGCACTTCTTCTTTGGTTCCTCATTCAAGTTAGTATTTTCCTGTCATTTCTAAGTGTTTGGGGAGGAATGGGAAGGTCTCAGTGTGTACTTGGTCTGCCATGTTGAAAGGAAGTCCAGTTTTGTTATCTGTAAACTGATACAGTGTGTTGAGTGGTCTCTGAGGGTTCTCACAGGTATTTTCTTTTTTTTTTTTATTCTTATGTTAATCCCCATACATTACATCATTAATTTTAGATGAAGTGTTCCATGATTCATTGTTTGTGCATAACACCCAGTGCTCCATGCAGAATGTGCCCTCCTCAATACCCACCACCAGGCTAACCCATCCTCCCACCCCCCTCCCCTCTAGAACCCTGTTTGTTTTTCAGAGTCCAT
>NC_138369.1:4361455-4410407 GCF_054177405.1 Leptonychotes weddellii | reverse complement strand
GATGTTGAGCACTTTTTCATGTGTCTGTTGGCCATTTGGATGTCTTCTTTGGAAAAATGTCTGTTCATGTCTTTTGCCCATTTCTTGATTGGATTCTTTGTTCTTTGGGTGTTGAGTTTGATGAGTTCTTTATAGATTTTCTCACAGGTATTTTCAACATAAATAATGATGGGAGCAGCTCAGCAGAAGCCCTAGTGGAAGAGGCTTCTAATACCACCACCACTACTACCAACAACAACAAATAAAAAGGAGCCATGTGGATCATTTACTATTATTATGTACCGGCTTTTAACACCCAAGATCTCATTTATTCTTTACATAGCCAATGAAGTAGGTACTACTGTTATCCTCATTTTAGAGGAGGCCTTGGAAGCTCATAGAGGTGATGTGACCTGCCCAAACACACTTATTTAGGAAGGAGGATTTGAACCCAGTTCAAGCAGGCTTAAGGTCTTAACTCTGTCCATCCATTGCATCATCCCAGCAGCGTGGGTGCTCATCTCAGCCCTGTCCCCTTGTTAGCTGTGTGGCTTCCGGATCCTTTTTCCCTCTGTGGACACCGATCTCCACCCGTCAGAGGTGCTAAATGAACTCAAAACTGTGTCTTCAGTGGAAGGAGTAGGGAAAGCCAGGAAGGTTTAACCTGGTGTGTTAGAAAGGCATGAGCTCCGGAGCTCATCACACCTGCATTCTTGGCCATGCTGACTCAGGCAGGTCAGTCACTTGACTTCTCAGAGCCTCCGTTTTTTCATCTGTCAAATGAGGGTGACGACCGAACTTTGTTCTCTGAGTGGTGGTCAGTGCAAAGTGAGACACTGTTTGTGCCTGGCACATAGTAGGTACTCAACAAGCATAGCTGCTTTCCTTTGAGGAAAGCAGACCGGAGTAGGGGCTGGGGGGATGTGAGCGTCAACCCATCAAATTCCCAGAGCATTTAGGGGCCAAAGGGAGGAGGAGTTTTTCATGAGCAGAGAGGATGAATTCTAATAGGAAAAGGTCTGGTGAAGGTCGGTATTAGCTCCATTCCTGGAAAACCTTGATCGTGAGAGCTCACGCGGCCTGGCAGTGGCTTGACTTGCAGTGAATGAGCTCCCCGTCACTCCAGAAAACCAAGCAGAGCTTTGGTGACCACGGGAGGCTGTGGAGGCTGATGGGGCTGGGGTGGTACTGGCCGGGGCCGTCTCTGGGGGAGACCCTTTTCCTGTTTCCTTATTTGCTGATGCTGCGGGCTTTTGCACAGGAGTGCCCCGACTCACTGCTTTCCATTGAGTGCTTCCTCGGCGACCACAGGAAGGCTCAGCCCAGCCCTCACTGCGTCTTCTCTAAATAAATTCAGGCAGCTAAGTTATCTACTGCCCCATCTCCCTTTGGGTTCCTGTGGAGGTGGGGGTGGTGGTTAGGGGGCGCTCAGGCCAAGCCACAGGGAGGGGGGACTCAGGAAGGGAGCTTCACAGTGAGACTAGCCCTCATCTACTTCACTGGCTTGGTACAAGAGCCCCCTGTCCCTCTACCTGACCGCCAGTCCTCACTGTCTTCTTTGGCCATCTGCTGGTTTTGACTTGGTCTTAGAGGACCCCTGTGCTTCATCCCCTTCCTTTCTAGCTCATCTGGCCCCTGGTCCAGTTGTCTCTAAGCCTGCCCTTCTCTTCTGACCTCTCTCCCCGAGCCAGGATGGTGCCTTCGGATGCTGGCCCCAGGGCCCTGGGATGTGCTCCCACACTGGTGCACATCAACTCTTGGTCTCTTGCCAGCATCCTTGAGGTTGGAATGGTGGTCAGGACACCATCTGAGGCCCCCTGAACGGGGCCAGGTGGGTGGCAGGAGGATGCTGTGACTGGTGGGACAAGGGACTCTGAGAGCCTGTCTAGGGGCTTGTCTTGGTTGGGGCTCAGTGGAAGGCTCAGGCCCAGCCCTTTAGTGGGGAGAGAGTGTTCATTCAGGCTTACTGTACCGCACTCTCAGGGCCCCTGACCCTCGAGCATTACTTCCTCTGCTTACTCATTCATTCACTTGCATTTTACTCATTTATTTATTTATTAAGATTTTATTTATTTATTTGTTTGAGAAAGAGAGAGAGAGAAACAGCATGAGAGGGGATAGGGTCAGAGGGAGAAGCAGGCTCCCTGCTGAGCCGGGAGCCCGATGTGGGACTTGATCCCAGGACTCCGGGATCATGACCTGAGCCGAAGGCAGTCACTTAACCAACTGAGCCACCCAGGCGCCCCTCATTAATTTATTCAAATACTCACTCATACATTCATTGGTTCACTCCAAAAGACATTCATGCAGTGTCTTCCTCCGTTTACCCCCTGACCCCGGGGGTGGAGAGGGGGTGAACTGAGGTGCACGTGAGCACTGTTTCCAGGAGTCTAAGATACTCGCACTTTCATAAGCACACCCCAGAGGTTTCCAAGCTGAGGATAAGTAGGGTTTTGAAAAGATTCCTCTGGGCTGCTGGTGGGTTTGGAGGGATCGTGGTGGAGGTGGGTGGGGGCCAGGTGGGCTAGGAGATGCCTGAGCTGCAGCCAGGGCTGTGGGGAGCACAGAGGGGGCACGTGCACATGTGGATGGGGCATTGGTGGGAGGTGGGGTGAGTGGGGCCAGGAGAGGAGGATGCCAGGGTGTTAGTAATGGCTCTGGGTCTAGATTGGTGGTGGCCCTCACCGTGTTGGGAGGAAAGGATGGGTTATTTGTGAAATTGCTGAGTATCCCCAGGCCAGCCATGTAAGCTCCTGAGCCTCAGTTTTATTCTCTGTAAGCAGGACGATACACTCCTGCTAGAAGGTGTGATGGCCTCAGACGTCTGGAAGGGGTCAGTGAACTTGGCCTCCTGAACAAAGGTGTGTTAGTTGGTCTGGCTGCCAGGAGCCCAGGTGTGAGCAGCAGGCAGGTGCAAACCCAGGGCTCCCCACCTGGCTCCTGTGGATCAGGGTCCACAGACTGCAGATGCTTCTCTAGCCCATATGATGTGGGCCAGTGGGGGGCGGCCTCCCGCTGCAACAAGCACCAGCAGGTGGGCAGGTGGCCCCAGATGCCTGTTGGGCTTCAGAGGGGGTCTTGGGTCTTGGTGCTGGCGTCCCTCCAGGAATCAGGAATTCTCAGAGGGGGTCCGAAGCATTGGCACAGGGGTCCCTCTGATGACTAGGACTTCTTGGCCACTCAGGGGACCGCAGAGCCCCACAAGGCTTTTTTCTCCAAGCCCAGCCATGATTGCCAGACATAGCAGCCCCTTAGAGCTGTAAGCAGAACGGACCCACACATTAGACCGACTGGGTTCAAATCCTTGTTCTGCCACTAACTTACTGTGTGACTTGGGCAGACAACAGACCATCTCACTCACCTTTGCCATGAGACTGTGGGCTTTGTGAAGGCAGGAGGCTGTTTGATTTTCCTTTGTTGCCCCAGTAACCACTGTAGGACCTGGCACTGTGTTGTATGAATGAATGAATAAATATGCATCCCAAGGTATTTTGTAAAGTAAATATTTTGTGGGCAAAAAAATATGAGAACCTTTAAATCAAAGGTTAAATATGTGTGTGTGTGTATTTGGTAGGGCTTCTCAGAACCTTTAATGATTCTTATATAGGGAATAAGATACACAGTATTTCTCAAATGCATTATATATATATTTTCTTTTGGCAGAGAACCCTTGGCACTGGGGTTCCTGACAACATACTTTGGGAAATGTGGACTTAGAATCATGGTCAGAGTTCTGAGGAACGTTGTTTTTTGATGGTTTATGCCTCGATCATCTTTTATACGTGATCTGAATGATCTAATGCAGTCACAGACACTAATGCCAAGTGCTGTTAGGACAGAGCAAAAGACTAAATTAAAATAATAACATTGGAGAAGAAAAACGGCTTTTCCAATCAGCTATTACAGTTTATCTTGAAACTGAGTGCTAACTTTCTTGGTGGCCAAAGCAAAAAGGGAAATGCAAGTAGGCTTCATGGTTTTTGATCGGCAGTTAAAAGGAGGGCCAAAAATTCCCTTCCTTCCTTCCTTCCTTCCGCCCTTCTGCCCTTCCTCCCTCCCTCCCTCCCTCCTTTGTTTCTTTCCTTTCCTTTTGTTTCCTTCCTTCCTTTTCTTCTTTCTTTTTTTCATTTCAGAGGTAGAGTTTAGTGATTCCTCAGTTGCATATAACACCCCGTGCTCATTATGTCAAGTGCCCTCCTTAATGTCCATCACCCAGTTACCGCATCTCCCCACCCACTTCCCCTCCAACAACCCTCAGTTTGTTTCCTATAGTTCAGAGTCTCTTATGGTTTGCCTCCCTCTCTGATTTCGTCTTATTTTGGGAGGGCCGAATATTTTCTTTTTTTTTTTTTTAAATTTTATTATGTTATGTTAGTCACCATACAATACATCATTAGTTTTTGAGAATATTTTCTGTGAACAAAGTTCTGTTTTCATTCATTTGTTCGTTCGTTCATTCATTCACTCAACAATGTTTATTTACCACCTAGTGTCTGCAAGCACAATGCTTGGCACCAGAGATACGGTGGTAGACAAAGACATATACCTGCCCTCATGAAGGTTAGCCATAGGTTTTCTGAACAAGGATGCCAGCTCTTGATGTCTACTCTTTCTTGGAGCCCATTGTGACTTCTCAGGCAGAATCCCCATGACTTGCTCTGGGGTTTCTCTTTTTTTCTCCGCCTGTTTTGTATCAGGGTCACAGAAGGTGAGGACATCCTAGGTTCAGGGAACTCAGGACGTTGAGAGAGCCCAGATCTTGCGTTAGAATTTTCAGGAAAACCAATACGAGAAACTGTGCTGAGGCTAAGGAGGTGTTCCCATTCTTGGAGTATCCCTGGGACCCTGGGCATCTTTTCCAGCTCCCAACCCTAGGAGCTTGGAATCTTATGATTTTGATTCTTTTTCCCACCCCTGTTCTTCATGTTCTGGTTCTTCAAAACTAGGTACATGGCAAATTCTCATGGGTTGATTTTTGGTGGTTGGGTAGATGGATGGACCCATGGATGAATATACAGATGAATGAATGTATTTGTGAAAGGCTGGATGACACGGGGTGGGGATACTTATTGGATAGTTGAAGGAATGGACAAGTTGAGGGTGGAGGGAGTGAGACCACTGAGTGAATATATGGACGGCAAGGTGCCTGGCTCTCAGTAAAGTTACATTAGTATAATTATTAAAATTTTTTTTATTATGGTAAAAGATACATAATAACATTTACTGTCTTAACCATTTTTAAGTATACAGTTAGGGATTTTAAATACATTCTCATTTTTGTGCAGCCATAACTACCATATACTTGTAAGCTGGAAATTCTATACTCATTAAATCATTAAATCATAACTCTCCATTTTCCTCTCCCCTCAACCCCTGGCACCCACCATTCTACTTTCTGTCTTTATGACTTGGACTACCCCAAGAAGTCATCCTATAGCACTTGTCTTTTTCTGTCTGGCTTATTTCACTGAACCAATGTCCTCAAGGTCCATCCGTGTTGTAGCAGGTGTCAGAATGGCCTTCCTTTTTAAGGCTAAATAATATTCCATTGTATGTATGGACCCTATTTTGCTTATTTATTCATTTGTCAATGGACACTTGGGTTGCTTCCACCTCTTGGCTATCATGGATAATGCTGCTATGAAGATAGGTGGACAAATATTTCTTTGAGACCCTGCTTTCAATTCTCTTGGGTATGTACCCAGAAGAGGAATTCCTGGATTATAGGAAATTCTATTTTTAATTTTTTTGGGGAACCATCATACTGTTTTCCACAATGGCTGCGCCATTTTACATTCCCACCCACAGTGCATGAGGGTTCTGATTTCTTCACTTCCCGGCCAACACCTGCTATTTTCTGTCTTGTTCTGATGGTAGCCATCTGAATGGATGTGAGGTGGTATCTCATTGTAGTTTTGATTTGCATTTCCATAATGGTCAGTGATGTTGACCATCCTGTCTGCTTATGGACCTATTCCAGCTCTGTGACCATTTTGGAACTGGGTTGTTTATTTTTTTTGTTGCTGAGTTGTAGGAGTTCTCTGTATGTTCTGGGATATTAATCCCTTACCAGACATATGATTTGCAAATATTTTCTCCCATTCTGTGGGTTATCTTTTTACTTTAAGGGCAGTATCTTTTGATGCACAAAATTTAAGATTTTTTATGGAGCCAAATTTGTCTATTTCTTCATTTGTTACCTGTAGGCACAATATTATTTTTAAAAATGAATCTATCAGTGACTGGACAGTTAGATGGATGAGCATGTGGGCAGTAGATGTATAGATGACTCTGTAATTGGTTGGGGGATAGATGGATGTTTGAATGAGTGGATGGATGGACAAATAAGATGGTGGATGGGTAGTTGAGTGGATAAATGGATAGATGGTGAGTTGGTTGAATAGGTGGTTAGAGGGATGAATAAATGGACAGTTGAGTGAGTGGACAGGTGAATAGATTACCTTATGAATGTATGGGTAGGTGGATGGATGGGCAGATGGGCAGATGCAAAATTCTGGCCACATGTGGAGGAGATCTTGGGACACAACCTTGGCACAGTTCAGATGAATAGTGGCTTATTTTCTGACCCCAACTTGGCTCAGTTTAACTCCATGGACACATTTTCTTTCTTTCTAGGTTTAGCCTTCTTTCTAACTCCCTCTGAATCTCCAAGGGTCTTACCCTGGAACTCAGATTGAACTGAACCCTTGGCTTGTCAGCTGATCTTCTCAGTGGTAAGAACCCTGGGGGAAGGAATCTGCATCCTCCGAGAGAATAGGGTGCCCTACTAGCTCTCCATAAAGATTGTGGTCTGTTCTTAAGCCTTTTCCAGCCATGTGGCCTCTCTGGCAGCCTCCCCAACTACTCCGCCAGGCGCCAAACCATCCCACCAGCTTCCCTTTCCACTACATCCCCCCTCTGCCTCCATCCTGGTTTCCAGTGGGGCTCCCACTCCACCTGTGCCCTCCCCCATCAGTGACGGTGGGGTCTCAGGATAAATTAGAGAGACAGTCATCCAGGTCAGCCTCCTGCCTCCTGTCTAAGACTTCTCTCCTGTTCCCCAGGACCCCAGGCAGCCATGGACGTGGGTCTCTCGGGCCTCCCAGTTGTATCTCAGGGTCGCAGCAAGACCCTGAGGGGCAGGGGCCCAGTTGTGCGGCGGCAGCGGGAGTTCATGCCCGAAGAGAAGAAGGACAAGGTTTACTGGGAGAAGCGGAGGAAGAACAACGAAGCGGCCAAGAGATCCCGGGAGAAGCGGCGTCTCAACGACGCGGCCCTCGAAGGCAGGCTGGCCACGCTGCTGGAGGAGAACGCTCTGCTCAGGGCTGAGCTGTGGGCACTCAGGCATCGCTTTGGCCTTCTGCCCTCCGTCGCTGGCTCCCGGACCCTGCCCCTGCAGGCGCTGCTGTGGGAGCCCCCCTGGACTGGAGACCCCCACCCTAGGGCCCAGCCACTCCCCTCCCTCCCTGGCTCCCATGGCTGCCTTTTGAGGCCATGCGCTCTGGACACTGGGGTTCCAGGATGCCGGGGCTGCCTGGTGGCTCACAAGTGGACTGGTCTGGCCGCTTCCCCCAGGTGCCCCCAGGACCCTGTTCCCCCCACCCCCGAGAGAATGGACATGGCCTTGCAGGCTGCCCTCCCAGCTGCCTTCTTCAGCTGTCACCTCCTGGATGGGTATGGGGGGACCAGACCGGAGCTCAGGCCCTTCTGGGGGCTGTGGTCACCCATGGCCTCTGGTTACCAGGCCTCTGGGCCCTCAGATGTGTTGCTGACACCCACTGCTGATCCAATGGAGCTGCCTCCTGGGATGGCCTATCCTGTCCCAGGGAACAATCTTGAGGGTCTTACTCAGCCCTCCCTGCCCCACAAACTGCAAATCAAATCCCAAGCCTTGGGCAGAGGACCTCCAGGGTGGGGGAATGGCCGGGGCCCCCTCTGAGGGTTTCCCCTGGGCAGGGCCAGGCCCGCAAGGCGGTGTTGGGACTGAGCATGGGTGTGTCTGGGGAAGATGAGTGGCTTGCCCCTGACTCAGCTCCCAGGCTGGGCAAGGGCCTTGGAGGGGTCCACTTCTCAGTGTTCAGGCCTCTGGGAGGAGGGGATGGGGTTTCATCTTGGATCATACCCTGGTTCCCATCCTGCCTAAAATATGTGTTTTGGGTAGTCCCTTTTTCCTCCCTCCCTCCTTTCCTTCCTTTCTTCCATCTTCTCTCCTCCTTCCTCCCTCCCTGACTTTCATCCATCTATCCTTCTTTCCTTCATTTATTCATTTAATCACTCATTCGTGTGCTCATCTGTTCGTTCGGTCATTCATCCATCCATCCATCCATCCATCCATCCATCCATCCATCCATCCATCCATTCTCTCACCCATTTGCTTTCACAATTTACCTGCCCCCTTGCCCACCCGCTCATGATCTTTGGACCTCCTTCTGTGCTCAGCTTAGTGACAAGTGTGAAGAAACTCTCTTGGCTTTGCAGTTCCTATTCTGGAGGTAGTGGAGGGGGTTTGGGGATAGACATACTGAGGGTCCTGCTGAAGGAGGAGGCAATGTCTCAGGGTATCTGAATCCTTGTGTCTTGGGCTCTCCTAAGGGGCTCGCTTACCCCCTCATTTGGGAGTCAGTCTCACCCAGTTCAGATGGCTTCCTCTGTGTCTTGGGTCAGGGTCTTGAACCACAGGAACAGGTCAGCAATATTGGGAGTGGGGTGGGGGTGGGAGTCCATTTCTTCTCTCTCTCTGGCTGCCCACAGCCGCCGAGGCCGTCTCAGGCCCAGCACACACACTCCCGGGCGGACAGGAGAAGGGACCGCTGCAGAGAAGCTCCCCCAGGGACCCTGGAGCCCCAGAGCTCATCAGAGACCCTCCCTCCCCAGTTTCTCACTCAGGCACCACTTTTTAGAAAAAAAAAAAAATCAAAGTTTTTATTAGATTCTGGATGAAAAGCCCCCAACTTTGATTGTGGGGAGAACTGGGTAAGGGGGAGCACTCCTCTGGGCTGATGCACTCTCTCAGCCCTGGCTGCCCCGGCCAGCTGGGTTATTTGGCCTCAGGCACACCCCCCAGCAGCCCCTGAAGCTGGGCCGTTCTTGGTCACTCTGGGTTTATTGCAGTCACAAATGTGTGCCAGCCAGGAGCACTGCTCCTACTGGGCAGCATGGGGAACCCACACATCACTGCCCGGCCCCTCTCTACCTGCTCACTCCTTGGTTCTGGTTCCAGGCTGGGACTGGGCAAGGTCATCCCCCGCCACCCCACCATGCTCTGAGTGTTTGGCCTTCCAGTAGGAGCAGAGAGCAAGGGCCCGGCTGGGCCTCCCATCCTGCTGGTCACAGCTGTAGCCAGGGGAGGCTTGGCCATCACAGGTGGGAGATATCCAATGCTTTTGGTTTTGGCTCAGAGACTCCTGTCTCCCAAGAGTGTCCTGGGGAGGCAGGAAGGAGGGCTTCCTGGAGGGAGAGGCTCTGGCCTGTTTCTCCCCAGCCAGTGCCCCTAGCTGGGAGGGCGGAGACTGGGGGTGCAGAGGAGCTGACCTCCAACACAAAGGTGCCACACAGCTGTGGCTAATCCTGCACAAAGGCCTTTAATGATGTTCTGGCTCTGACCAGAGGGATATTTAAAAATGCTTAAGGGAGAGGGAAGAGAGAGATTGGGGTGGCTGTGTAGCACTCCACTGCGGGGAGATGCGGGTGACTTGGTGCTTGCTATCGACAGTGCCACCTGGTTGGGGTCTGAGGTGTCTGGGACCAGCTTGCTCATGTCCTGTAGACACAAGAGCAGGGGCTGGTCACACTTGGGTCACTCAGGCCCCCTTTAAACTTCCAGCCCCAGTTGGAAAAGCCCAGAGATGAATCTGCCTAAAGCAAATCATAGACTTTCCACATTAGAAGGGACCCTCAGAGTCTCTTGATGGGTGCTTATCCAGTCTACTTGAATACCTCTAGGGATGGAGAACTCACTTCCTCTAAAACTCATCACCACTCCTTCTCTAGAGTCAAAACCTGCTTCCTGCACACTTCCACTCTGATCTTGTTCTAGCCACAGGGGGCCGCTCAGAACCCCCTCCCGCTTCCCTCCCTCTGCTCGAAGGTAGCTGGCATGGTAGAAGCCTCTGTTTCCTCCTCTCCAAAGGAGAGACCACCACACACCCCTCAGATAGTTTGAGAAGACTAAATCTCATTTATGGTGTGCATGGCACTTTATACATAGCAAGTGTTCAACAAATGTTAACTCCCCTCCCTTTTTGCCTTTTTAGAAAGCTCTCATGTTCCCAGCCCCAGAGTAGTACTCTCTTCAGGGGAAATATCCTCTCATTCTTTAAAATTCTTTCCTTTGTTTTGGTCTGGCTCTTTTTTTTTTTTTTTGTCAGTGCTATTTATATATGATGACTCTTGGAACTGAATATGAAACATTTCTTCATCAAATACATATTTTTTCAACAGATATATTTTTCAGCTCCCATGTGTGTCACACAGAAACTGGATGAGAGAAATGATGCTCCAGACTGAAGAGTTTGCAAGGGGAAACGTGCATAAACATTTAGAACACCCTAGATCTCACACCTAGTGAAATCTTTTTGGTTATGAATGTGTGAAATTGCCTTCCTGCTTCAGGCATGTCTGACCCACGTAGAGTGTGTACAATACACATTGAGTGAAAGTTTCTGCCCGCTTGGTTGGTTATTGCTGGGGGCAGAGATCAAAGGAGTTGAAGATGCTGATGAGGACACGTTTCTCTGCCTTGTCTACCAAGGATTCACAGACACATCATGGCTGAACTCTATGTTACCTGGATCCTTTCTACCTACTGAACTCATGATTCACAGGCCAGCAGCCCAGCAACACCGGGGAGCCCTCTGGAAATGCAGACTCTCAGGCTCCTCCCAGAACAGCTGAATCAAACCTGCATTTTAATGCAATCCCCAGGAGACCCACATGCACATTAAAGTTTGAGAAGAATCAATCCAGAGCAGAGGTTGACAAATTTTCTTGTATGAGACCAGAGAATAAATACTTTTGGCTTTGTGGGTCAGACAGCCACTGTTGTGTCTACTCTGCCCTGTCTTTGTAGCATGAAAACAGCCATAGACAATATGTAAACGAGTGGGTGTAGCTGTGTTCTAATAAAACTTTATTTCCCAAAACAGGTCTGGCCAGATGTGTCCCGTTGGCCACAGTTTGCTGATGGTGTATCCCTAGGAGTAGAACTGTGGATGCTGGGGGTGCTTGTCTTCAACCTTGATATTGCCAAAATGTTCTGCAGAGTGGCATTGCCAATTTGCAATTCCTTGCATGTAAAGGAAGTTTGTGTTCTGCCAACACTTGGTTTTGATGGGCAATTTGATTTTTGCCTATTTGGAGGGTGTAAAGTGATTTAACCTACATTCCTCTGTTGAACATCTTTGCCAAAATCTATTGGTCACTTGGATTTCCTCTTCTGTGAATTGCCTGTTCTGTCCGGATATTTACCTTTTTCTTACTGATTTCTCAGAGCTCTTCATATATTCCAGATCACATATGAACATCACAGACTTTTCACCTGACTTGTGTTTTCATTTTATTCCTCGTGTATTTTATTTCAACAAAAGTTGGAAAATGGGATGTATCCAAATTTATCAATCTTTTTTAATGGTTCGTACATTGTTTTGTCTTGTTGAAGAGCCCTTCCATGTCTCAAGGTCATAGACATAGTCTCTTAAAAGTTCCTATAAATGTTTTCAAGTTTTGCTTTTAACCAGCCTCTTTCTGTTGCATGAAATGCCATTATTCAAACTTCCTTGATCAGAAGAATCACCTAGAGGTCCTTGTTTAGTTATAAATCCCCTGAATCAGACTTTCCAGGAGAGAGGCTTTGGAATATGCACTTTTTATTAGCACCTGGGTGATTCTTACAATAGACCAGTTTGGGAGAAGTTGGTGCAGTGGTGAGCAGATGGGTTTGGGAGCTGGGCAGCATCCCGTCCTGGCTGGGTGGCCTCATGCATATCATCAGGCCTCCCTTGTTTATCTGTAAATGGGGATTCCAAATATACTCACCCCACAGAGGCTTCTTATGGAGATTAAGTGAGAGGAAATACCTATGTGGCTTGGCACAGGGCCTTCCTCTGGGAACTGGATTGTTTATCCACATGGAGACTGTAATTAATCCTATTTCAGTTTTTGTTTTGGTCACCAGGGGCTTCGGGGCCAAACTTACAGCTCAACCATGACAACTGTTCATTCATTCATTCATTCATTCTGAAAATTCATTTACTCAGGGCGCCTGGGTGGCTCAGTTGGTTAAGTGTCCAACTGTTGATCTCAGCTCAGGTCTTGATCTCAGGGTTGTGAGTTCAAGCCCCACATTGGGCTCCATGCTGGGTGTGGAGCCTACTTAAAAAAAATTATTTTACTCACTTAGCAAATATTTCTTGATCATATATGATGTTTAAGGCACAGGAAAGAGCAGTGAACAAAACAATGTGGTTCCTGCATCTGTGGTGCTAGCAGCCTAGCTGGGGAGACAGATAAATAAACAAGAAAAGTAGAATCCTTGGTGGTAAGTATCATGGAGAAAAAAGAGGCAGAGGGCTTAGGAGATGAGGCAGTGGGTGGGTTGTAGTAATTGAAAAAGGGAGGTGAGGTCCCTTGTTTTGCCCAGAAGGTGACATTTGAGCAGAGGCTTGAGGGAGTCATGCATGTATCGGAGAAATGTCACTGCCTAAGCAAGAGAGAACAGTCCATGCAAAGGCCCTGGGGCAGGACTCTGCCTTGTGAGTTGGAGAAACATGGAGGAGGCCTGTTGGGGTGAAGCAAGAGTGAGCGAGGGGGAGAGAGGGAGGAGGTGAGGATGGGAGGTGAGGGGGCAGCTCATGCAGGGACTGTGGGCCGTGGCCTTTTCTGTAAGTGAGATGGGGGTGCCGGGGAGTTTCTGAGTGTATTTCTGCTGTAACTGTCCCTCCTCCCACCCCACTCCATCCTGTGGCATGTGAGGCTGAGTGAAAATAAATAAACCCACCACATAAGCGCAGGGGAGCTGGCTCACTGTCTGAGAAAGGGGGTGACTGACCACAGTGTCGGTGTGGTTTATCTCCCCAAGGGCAGTCACATGCCGCCTTCCCTTGGAACCAGGGTGCTCATCCCATCCCTGTTTCTGACCCTCTCTGAGACCTGAGGGGAGGGCAGGTAAAGCTGCTCCATGAGGAGGAATCATGCTGCCTTCCACTATCACCCCTTTGGACAAACATGGGAGGACAGGCCGTCAGGCGCGTGTGGGGGACACCAGAAAGGCGAAGGGCTGCTGAGATGGGGGAGGTCAGTGAGGAAGTGACCAGGAATACCTGAGCTCAGGTAAATCAGAAGACATGGGCATAATCCAGAGATAAGGTGGCTCTGGCTGGTGACAGTGGGGAGGACAGCCGTGCAAGGGGCTGGGAGGTGAGAAGGAGGTAGAGGTTTACACCTGCCCCACAATGACCATGATCCCAGGAGTCTGTCACCCAGGACAAGTGGGCTCATTTTCTGGCCACCTTGAATTTTGTCTCACCTGCCCTCTGCAAAAGGCTTCATTTTTATTATCCTCATTAACAGATGAGGAAACTGAGGCTTGGAGCAGTTACGCACCTTGCCTAACGTCGTGCGTGTTTCTTTTCCATAAAGTCCTTTTCTGCCTCAGACCTCAGCACTTGCTGTTTCCTCTGCTATAATGCTTTTCCCTGCGTCTTTGAATGATTCTCCTTTCCCACCTTCGGGTCTTTGCTCAAGCGCTACTTTCTCAGGAAAGGCTTTCCCTGAACACCTGCTCTAGTAATATGCCTCTGGTTATTTACACTGACCCTGCACATGGTAGGTGCTCAATGCATATTTGTTGAATGAATAAACGACAGTTGATTCTCCTAATGACAGCTTAGACTGCAGGTAAATCCCATGTCACCAGGTGTGATAACCTGTCCCTGCCTGGAGGACAAAGGCAGCATGGGGACGGGGAGCCTCTAGGTGTGTTCACCGCAGGATCCCTGGTATTTGGGAAGGGGCCTGTCACACAATCGGTGGATGATAAATACTGTGAATCAAGGTTTGACAAGGAAGCAGAGGTCATGCTATGGAGCAGAGGGAGACAAGGAAGAAGGAGAATGTCACATGGCTCATTCATTCATTCATTCATCCATTCAGGACTTCCCAGAGAATGAAACCAATTCCTTGCCCTTCGGCGCCTGCCCTTTTGAGAAGGAGATGGACAAACTCTGAGTGAATGAGTATGAAGGAGATAGACAGGTTATGTCAGATGCCGCTGAGGGCTGTGAGCTGAGAGCAGGAGGTGGTGGCAGTCAGGGACTTGGGGGGGCGCTCAGGGAAGCTGCCTCGGAGGATATCTGAACTGAGTTCTGGAAAACATGAGTGAGAGGAGCCAGTCCCCAAAGGCCACATGTTGTGTGATTCCCTTCATACGAAATATCCAGAAGACAGAGGGCAGTTGGTGGCCGTGAGGGGCTGGGAGTGGAGAGTTGGTGGAGGCCGTGGCCTTGGTACCGCGTTTCCTTTGGGGCGATGGAAATGTTAGGTGGTGGTTGCACAGCTCTGTGAATGCACCAGGTGCCACTGAATTGGTCACTGTAAGATGGTGAATTTTATGTTGTGTGAATATCACCCCAATTTAAAACAGTGCCGGCGAGCCTGCCATGTCCAGAGGATGCAGGACGGAAGACATACAGGCATCTGGGAACTGGGAGGGCAGAGAGAGACCAGGGACCCATGCAGCATGCAGAGGGGATGTAGGAGGAGGTGCCCTCAACAGACCCCAGCCTGGACATGTGGCCCTCAGAGGGCGGGGGGAAGGCAACCCTGCCGCCCCAGCCTTGTGGGGTGCTTGGGTGACCGGGGTGAAATGCCTGGGCCTGCCCGGGTGGGGATGACTCACATTCACACACTCCAGCCCGACTGTGCACGTGTGTGCTCGGGACCTGAGTGTAGCACACGCATGCACACTTGGGCTAGAGCCTGGGTGTGCAGGGGTCCCCTCAAATCTCCCCATATGTGGCAGGAGGTGGGGTGGGCTGAAGGCTCAAAGATAGGGGAGGAGGGCGGAGAGTGGGGCCCCCTCCCATGTGGCCACAGGTGTGGGCCCCCCATCGCCCCCTCTCTCCTCACTGCTGTGGGCCCTGGGCCCTGGGGGCTCCCCCAGCCTCCCCTCCCCTCCCTCTACTGTAAATTCTGAGAAATCCTGTCCGTGGTTTGGCCTGGCTCCTCCCCCGCCCTCTAGCAGGGCTGTCCTGGCCACTGTCTTCCTGTCTTGGGACTGGGTGGGGGCTGGTGATGGGGGCAAAGACTAGAAGAAACTGCCCCCTCCCAGCCCGGGTCCTCAGAAAGAGGGGAGAGGGCTCTGCACTGCTTCTGAGGCCTCACGTTGCCTCTCTGGGCCTCAGTTTCCCCTTCCATAGAATAGAGATGAGAGTTCTTACCGCAGAGGGAGGAGTGAAGGAGGCAACCCCTGATAGTGGTTAGAGCACTGTCTGGCAGGTAGGGGGCGCCTGATACATGCTAGCTGCTATTATTATCCACTTCCGGCATCTTACTTTCCCTGCTCCAGCCTCTGCACCTTTACCCTCTCTGTTCCCCCACCCAGAATGCCCTCACTCCTGTCCCCGTGTTCAAACCCAGGGGTCATTTGAATCCCAGTTCCACAGGAAACAGAGAGCAGTGGGACCAGCTGGGGCTGGGAGGCAGGGAACCTGGGTTCGAATCCTGGTTCTGCCGTGGATGTGCTAGTTGGCCTCTGATGGGTCGCTGCATGGCCCTGTGCCTCAGTTTCCCCAGTCCGATGCTCTGTGTTTCTAAGCCTTCCTGATGAACGACCTTCCTGGGAACCCTCACTCTGCACCCTCCATCCCCAGCTTACTCTACTCCTCCAGATGCTGAGCCACCTTCCTTGACTGTTATAGCCACAAACTATGACACTCTTGGAGGTTTTGGGACCTCCAGAGAACTGCCTCTAACTCATGCTCTGCCCATTCATCTCCTAAAATGCAGCTTGAATCTGCCGACTTCCCAACTTGGCCACCAGCTCACACCTCCTCAGGTGGCCCTGATGTGTCACGTCCCTGCTCTCAGTCCGCCCATGGCTCCCTATGGCTCCTAGAAAGAAAATCCAAAGCCTTCTATGCAACTGTGAATGAAACACAAATCTGAGTTTGGGCAGGAGAGCCTTTATTCAAAAGGTCAGGGGAGAGGAAAGGGAGTGAGCACTCGGACCACGAGGTCTGCAAGCCTCTCAAGACTCAGGCACAAGGCAGTTTTCTTTTATAGAGAGGAGTGAATAAGACTGGCAAGAGCCAGGGTTGGGGAGGTGGGATGGAAAGACAGTGTGATGGGAAAGCGGATCAAAGGTTGTCCCCCTGGGGCCGGCCTGTTCTCTGGAGAGGATATCTGCTGGCTCAGGTGAGGAGCACCTGAGTTCAGGGCCCTGGGGAAAGGAAAGGAGCTGAACCAAAATTTGGTTAAAAAGCATTGTGTTCTGATGGATCACAGGGGACAAGCACTTCGGCTGATCACTTCTGAGGCAAAGTAGGAATTTGGAGGGTCTCCATCTGGCCTTGTCATAGGTAACCAAGGAAGTTTGCATTGGGATTCTCCGGAGAGACAGGAACAATAGGATGCAATAGGATGTTGTATGTATGTATGTGTCTGTCTGTGGTTCTATTGTCTTATCTCTCCAAAAATCTATAGTTAGATATCTATCTCTACATATATTTGTAATCTATATAATATTTATATACTACACATATCTAGAGATCTATAGAGATATATCTAGATCTACAGATATTTACAGGTACCTTTATACATTATATGTCTTTAATGTCTATGTGTGTGTGTATATATATATATATTTTATCTATTAGATATCTATAAGTAGATATAGATAGATATACGTATGCCAGGCTACAGATAACTATCTAGATAGATCTATAGACAGATAAACATCTATATCTATGTCTGTCTATCTAGAGATATATCTAGAGATATATCTAAGCCTGGTATATACCTTTCTTATAAGGAATTAGTTTATGTGATTATGGAGGCTCTCAAGACTTGAGAAGTGCAGGGTGAATCAGCAGGCTTGAGACCCAGGAGGAGCTAGGTCTCAGTTCAAGTCCGAAGGCTAAAACAAAGCCAGTAAGCCAGTCTGAGGGCTATCATGCAGGTAGAATTCTCTCTTATTCGGAGGACAGTCATTGTTTTGTTCTATTCAGACCCTCAGCTGATTGGATGAGGCCCACCCACATTCGGGAGGGCAATCTGCTTTACTCAGTCTACTGATTTAAATGTTGATCTCATCCCAAAACACCTTCACCCTCACAGACACACCCGGAATAATGTTTGGCCGTATCTGGGCACCCTGTGGCCAGGCCAAGTTGGCACATAAAACTAACCATCACAGGGAGCATCTGGGAGTCTAATCTAAGTCATACGGTAGGGTGTTCCTTGCAGTAAGCAGTTTCTCAGAACACAAAGGGTGGGGGGATTCCCTAACCTTCTCTGTTTTCTAAGATCAGAAAGCTTGGGTAAAGTTCAATATTGTCACAGCCCATAAGGCCCTCATCACACGCCCCATCCCCTCCCTGCTCTCACCTCCTCCTCTCTCCCCCTCAGTCGCTCTACTGGGTCCCTCAAACACACCAAGCTGGTCCTGCCTCCAGGCCTTTACCCTCGTGGTTCACTCAGCCTGGAATGCTCTTCTCTCATCTTTTCAGATCCTCTGTGATCACCAGTCACATCGCCCTGTTGCATTTTCTTCAGGGCATTTTTCACGATCTGAAATTCTTCTTTCTGTTTGCATTTATTGTCTTTCTTCTTTCTTCTTTCTGCTGGGCAGAAAGTTCTGAAATCACCAGCAGGTAAGTGTTGGTTGAGAACCTACTGCATGCCAGTTCCAGTTACTTCCTGAAAGTCATAGTCTGCTGGGAGAGGCCAACACAGGTTGGGTCACACATGCAGATAGAATGTATAAGCCTGATAAATGTTAGGTCAGACTGAAGCCTGATGCTGGTGGGCCTGACGCACCTGGGTGGTGACACAGTGTTTCCCAGAGGTGAGATCTGAAGCAGGGATAGGCATCAACTAAAGAAAGAAGAGGAAAGACAGTGTTCTGGGTGGAGGGGACAGGTCGTGCAAAGGCCCTGAGGTGGGTGGGAAAGTGCTGAGGCATGCAGGAATAGAATGCACTGGGGAGTGCAGTGAGGAGCCCTGAGGGGTTAGCAGAGCTTTGGTCCAACTGTCAGTGGGGTTCTGGGAAAATCCTTTAGCTCTAGGGCTATGGGGAACCAGCAAAGAATATTGAGCAGGAGAGGGGCATGATTAGATTTGCTTCTGGCAGAAGAGATTCCTGAGGTTCGAGGTAGGGGGGCAGACTGGAAGGGGAAGGTGGGAATACTGGGTGCCCATGGAGAGGAGGGGGTAGCAACCTGGCCTATGTGGAAGGCATGGGGCTGGGGAGAAGGGGGTGGAGAGCAAGGCCCAGGAGGTAAGATGAGCCCCCTTTGGGGTAACTGCCAACCAGCTGGGCCAGCTGCACCTTTTCCGCTCACTGCCCAGTGGCTTGGTTAGCCAGGCATCAGTTGGGTTTTGGGGAAATCAATTAGCAACTTATCTTGAACCCTGTTGCCCAGCCCAGTGCTCCTTCCCTTTTCTTCCCTACATCTGGCAGTCCCATCTGTCCGTGCAAAGTTTCAGGACGCCCCAGGTGACAGCTGGGGTGAGGGGATAGGTGTGACTGTGTACAAAAGGTTCTGCTCAAGCCCAGAAATCCCTGTCTGCTGGGAATTATACTTTTCCTCCCCCAGGGCTGGATTTAATTCTTCTGTTCCAGGGTGAGGGTGGGCCCAGCAGCTGCAGGTGCCCCACTGTGGGTGGGGCAGTGGTGTGGGTGATTTCCTGGTTTCCGTGGGAAGTAGGTTCTGTGGCCGTGGTCTTGAGGAGCCTGATCTTCCGGTCTCTCCTTCCTGGGCCAGTCTCATGCACGCAAACAGTCTCAGCCCCTTACCATCTCCCCGGTGTCTCTGTCCATAAAGCTGGGATTAGGGCATGGTAAGTGAAGCATTCCTCTGAGCAAAATTTAAGGGGGCACCCGAAATCTCAGGGATCAAAGTACATAATGTTTCTTATTTTAATTGACATATGTTTGACATATAACGTTGTGTAAATTTAAGGCATACCACATTTGATACATTTATATATTGCAATATGATTGTGGTTGTAGCCCTAATTAGCACCTCCCTTTGGTTCCATAATGATCATATCTTTTCGGTGGTTTTCTAGTCCCTCAGCAAGTGTGATGATTATGATGCAATGTTGCTCTCTGTATTCACAGCGCTGCGTGCTAAATCCCTAGGGCTCATAAGGTAAATCATCCATTCAAAGCAGTGATTTACATTGAGAGCATCTCCCGTACCCTAAGATTCACCTTTTGAAAATGTACAGTTCAGTGGCAGTTAGTACATTCCCAGGGCTGTGCAACCATCACCACTATCTAGTTCCAGAACATTCCATCACCCCAAAATGAGTGGCCAAGCTGGGGGAGGGGTAGAGGGAGAGGGGGGAGAATCTCAAGCAGACTCTGTGCCGAGTGTGGAGCCTGCCACGGGGCTCAATCCCATGACCCTGAGATCATGACCTGAGTTGAAACCAAGAGGCGGACGCTTAACCGACTGAGCCACCCAGGTGCCCCTCAATGCAATATTTTTTTTTTTAAAGATTTTATTTATTTATTCATAAGAGACAGAGAGAGAGGCAGGCTCCCCGCTGAGCAGGGAGCCCGATGCGGGACTCGATCCCAGGACCCTGGGATCATGACCTGAGCCGAAGGCAGATGCTTAACCATCTGAGCCACCCAGGCACCCTCCCTCAATGCAATATTAAAAAAAAAATCAAAATTCATGCAAAATAAGTCCCCTGATGAACAAAACTATCACATTTTAAAACACAGACAAGGATTGATGGTGCCCTTTGGCTCTGTGTCCCTCTCCTGCCTCACCCTAATCCCACCCCGTCTGTGCTTTGCTTGGTGGGCTGACCCCACCTCCTCCAAATACGTCCTCCCCTGGGTCCCCCAAAGAACAGAGGGTCTGGACCTGGGGTGAAGCCCTGGCAGTGACTGGGTGGATCCTCTTTTTTTTTTTTTTTTAAGATTTTATTTATTTATTTGACAGAGAGATAGTGAAAGCAGGAACACAAGCAGGGGGAGTGGGAGAGGGAGAAGCAGGCCTCCTGTGGAGCAGGGAGCCTGATGCCCGCTCAATGTGGGGCTCGATCCCAGGACCCCAGGATCACAACCCAAGCAGAAGGCAGATGCCTGACGACTGAGTGGGTGGATCCTCATTTTGTTCAAACCCGTGGAGGAGGGTCTCCAGGTCCTCGGTGGCCTGCTGGCTGGCTGGCTGGAGGACTTGTGGTCTATGTTTGGAACACTCTAGTTGAAACGGCAGCCATCTATTTGGCCCCTACTGTGTACTGAGCATGTTAAGTTCATTTTATGCACTACTTGAAATGGTTTTAAGAAATTATTTTTATGGAGGCATTCGCACTGTAGAACATTCTAATGATACATTAATTCCTAGAGTAAATGTGAAACCCCCCACCCCCTGCAGCCCCAAAGACAACGGCAATTTCAGCGGTGTCCTTCCACACTTCCTAGAGCGCCTGTATCATGCTTAATCCTTATAAAGCCCCCCCCTGAAGTGAGCACTGATATCACCCTCATTTTATAGGTGTGTTGAGTGAGGCTCAGAAACGTCAGG
This sequence comes from Leptonychotes weddellii, assembly GCF_054177405.1. Classification (NCBI taxonomy): domain Eukaryota; kingdom Metazoa; phylum Chordata; class Mammalia; order Carnivora; family Phocidae; genus Leptonychotes; species Leptonychotes weddellii. The sequence continues at coordinate 4,389,663 of NC_138369.1, read as the reverse complement.
TCACTTGTCCATGGTCATTTAGCATGTGAGGAGGCATGACTGGAACTCATGTCTGTCTGACTCCAATGCCAGAGAATGAGAGGGAGGGGCCCCTACGTAGGATTCCTGTAAGCTCATCTGAAATCCTGGCTCATTCATTCAGTCAATCAACAGACATTTCCTGGACTTGATTGAAAGCTGGGTGCGGGACACACGCGGGGCCTGGAACTCATGGCCCCAGGGGGTGACGCCATCTATCGACAAGGATCAGACAAATCAGATGATCATCGCTGGCGCTGCCTGGGTGGATACCAGAGGAACTTAAAGGAAATATTCATATTTAACAAAAAACAGAATCACATGATTCAAAATTCTAAAACTTCAAAAGGGTGGGCAGTGGGAAGTCCCCTTCTGGTCTTGATGCCCAGGTTACCCTCTCATAAGCATCAACCCTCAGTGGAGGTGATATTGCCCCCAAGGGGGTAAAAATTAGTTGGAGGTGTGTGTGGGGAAAATGTGTTTTCATGTATAAGGCACAGAAACACATAGAAATCTGTGCTGTTAAACTTTCATGGGAGACAGGCAGGAAAAAATGTCTAAAAGTGATTGCCCCTTAGGATGGGACATTGGGAAAGTCTTTTCTAGAAGCAACCACCATTCAGTTTCCTTGTGAAATCTTCCAGAGATGTTCTGCGTGTTTTCTTTTTTTTAAAGATTTTATTTATTTGACAGAGAGAGACACAGAGAGAGAGGGAACACAAACAGGGGGAGCGGGAGAGGGAGAAGCAGGCTTCCTCAGGTCTGGGATCATGACCTGAGCCGAAGGCAGACGCTTAACGACTGAGCCACCCAGGCGCCCCAATTCTGCGTGTTTTCAAACAAATCTCTACATACTCATTTATTCCTGTTTTTTTTTTTTTCCATAAATGGTAGTAACATAGCCTTTGGGCCTTTTTTTTTTAACTCAAAATATATGTTGGTAATCACCTCATGTCAATGAACACAACTTGCTGGGGTTCCTTTTTGAAAGCTGTGCAGTATTCCTTTATGTTCAAGGGTCATTTATTTAACCTGTTCTGGATGGTCACGCAGTATCGGAAACACAGAATGTTGTTTCCCACGTTTTGCCACCATTAGGTGCTGCAGTACACAAGGGATAAGTGCATTTACGTCATTTTGCACATGAGTGATTGTATCTGAAGGAGAAATTCTTGGAAGTGCCATAGTGGGGCCAGGAGGTGTGGGCATTTGTCATTTAAGTATTTACTGAGACTCGTCCTGCATTGCGGTTGTGCCAGCTTCCTTCCTCATCATCAAGGTAAGAGAATGCCAGTTTCCCCACAGCCTCGCCAATGTGGGTGTTATCAAGCCTTTTGATCTTTGCTAATCTGATGGGTTAAAAATGGTAGCACAGTATAGTTTTCATGTTCATTTCCCTTATGAGACTGTGTATCTATTCTTGGGTCAAAGAACCATTTGTCTTTCTTTCTCTGTGAGCTTAAGGTTCATATCCTTTGCTAACTGTTGTAGTATTTTTCTTATTGATTCTTTCCAAGAGCTCTTTACATATTATGGACATGTTCCCTCTGTGTTATGAGTTGCAGCTTTCTCAGTTTGTTACTTAAAAATTATGTATTATTTGTTTTTCTAAAAAATTGTCATTTGCCTTGACTTTGTTCAGGGTGATTTTTACTTTGCAGATTTTTTTTTTTTGATGTTTATATGAAGTCAACTGCTTTGATCATTCCTTTTATGGCTTCTGGGCTTTGTGTCATACTGAGAAAGGGGCTACCTTTGATAAGATAGGAAGTGAGAAGGAGCACTCTGAGTACAGGGAATAGCAAGTGCAAAAGTCCTGAGGAAGGAAGGGGACTTGGCATGTATCTTGATGCATATGTAGTGAAAGACCAATTTATTTTAAGGAATTGGCCACGGGATTGTGGAGGTTGACACAAAATCTGTAGAGTAGGCTGGAAGGTTGGAGACCCAGGGAGAGTTGCAGTTTTAACCTGAAGGTAGTCTGCTGGCAAAATCCCTTCTTTCTTGGGGGGAGGTTAATTTTTGTTCTCTTAAGGCTTTCAACTGATTAGATGAGGCCCACCCACACTAAGAGGGGATAATGTTTTACTCAAAGTCTATTGATTTAAATCTTAATCTCATCTAAAAAATACCTCCACCGGGGCGCCTGGGTGGCTCAGTTGGTTAAGCATCTGACTCTTGATTTTGGCTCAGGTCATGATCTCAGGGTTGGGGAATAGAGCCCTGCATCAGGCTCTGCTCTCAGTGTGGAATCTGCTTCAGATCCTCTCTCCCACCTCTCTCTCAAATAAATAAATAAATAAATCTTTAAAAAATACCTTCACAGCAACATCTAGAATGGTGTTTAATCAAACATCTGGGTACCATTGCCTAGCCAAGTTGACACACAAAATTAACCATCACAAGTCCAACTCGTGTCACCTTGGTACATACATATCTCCTTAGACCCTACTTTTGTAGTACATGATATGGAGCCCCTGCTCCTTGTATTGCTCTCACAGGACCCAGGACAGGAATGTGCAGCCTGTGCCAGGATGGGGTCCCTGATCCACATGGAAGAGCAGACTCCAGGGATGGGGAGGGGTCTCTGGTGTTCTCAGTGCTCCACTGGGAGTTGGGGTGGGGGCAGGCAGAGAGTGCAGAGGTTTACCTACAACTCCAGGGAGGAGGTGAGATTTCTAACAATAGGCTTGAGGTAGTGGGCTCCTTATCCCTGGGAGCGTGCAAAAGGGAGAGGCACATGTCACAAGGGTTGTAGAGAAAATTTCTGCATCAGGGAAGGTTTGGAGTTGGGGGACCTCAGTCTGATCTAAATGAGAGTCCACCCAGCAGCCCAGAAGTGGTGGGGGTTTCTGCATCCTCTTCACTTCCTGTACATCACAGAGCCAGCCTGTCCCACATCCCTTCTATAAGTGTGGCTGGCGGTGCCCTGACAGCTCTGTGTGGGGTGGGTCTCACTTGAGGTCTGGGGAGGACTGGTTTGCTACAGTCTTTGAGGTTCTAAATGTGATGCCATGTGCAGTGCCTTGAGCTTGGAGGTGGTGCCCCCTTGTGGGAAGAATGAGAAGTTTCTCCTCACTACCTGTAACCTCCTGGGGGTTCTTGCCTAGGCTACAGATTGAGGCTGCCTGCCTGGTGAGGAGGTGAGGCAAGGGGGTTCAACACCGAATGTTTGTGATCTGGAATCCTGGCCTGACTAGGGGGCCGTCCCCCCAGCTGAGGACCACTCACTGGCCAGGAATGGGACTGGAGCTCCTGCCTAATCCCCAGGACACCGTGGGACACGGTGGGTCGGACTAACCAGGGCCCTCGTTCACCCACATTATCTGATGGCAGATGCGGGGGTGGGGGTGCGGGTGGAGAGGGGGTGGTGGTCTCAGTACTCCACAAATAAATGAATTTCCACTCCTGAAAATGCTTGCACAAGAAGAGTGCTGGCCGGTGAGTCAGATGGAGGAGGGAGGGAACAAGGGATGGGGGAAAAAGCAGGGGGAGAGAGAGAGAGAGAGAGAGGGAGAGAATGAATCCAAGTGAGCAAATAAAAACCAAAATAAGAGTCAGAGAGACTCAGGGAGACAGAGACAGAGAAGCTCAGCAAATACTGACTGATTGGATGTATGAATGAATGTTTCCTTGGACTGAGGGAGACGAGGACCCAGTGTGGACATGGATGAGCTCGGGCAGCTTGTGCTTATTTTGTTGATAAGCTGGGAGGATGTGTCCAGGCTGCAGGCTGGGGTTCCTGACATTCTTTAGGTTGTGCTGGATGGTGTGAGGCAGAGGGTCCTGCCTCCAGCAGGGGCTCAGGGTAGCCAAGGACGAGGTTGGAGGGAGGAGGGAGGACCCAGGATGCTGTGTGGGGAGAATGCCCAGCCTCCGTGGGAGGATAGTCCGGGACAGTTGGTCCCTGGGGACCTGTGTGGGGGGCAGGAAGGAGCCAGTGTCCAGGTGGAGCCCCCATCTGGGGTATCTGCCCCAGGGTCATGGTAGGATTGGCAGCCCTCAGGAATGTCGCTGGCTATTGGTGCCTCAACTAATGGGATGGGGCCCTGGGGGGCTGGTTGTGGGGGTGGGTTTCTGGGGAACCTGAAAACCCTGAGGTAGAATGTCCTGGGTGTCCATCATGGGGCAACCCTAGGAGAGTGTCTTTGGGAAGGGAGTTGGGGGGGTCAGAACACAGGAAAGGGCCTAGGGCATTAGTGGGGTAATCATGGGATGGTCCTGGGACTGGAACCTTCCTAGGAGGATTTGAAGGGCTGAGGAAAGGGGATAGGAGGTGCATTGTAAGGCAGGCCATGTGGGAGACACAGAGCAAGGAGGTGAGCTGAGAGCAGTGAGGCTGACCTGGGGGTCTGGGGATTCAGAACATACTGTTCTTTCTTTGGTGGGGGGTATGGATGGGGAGGTGGGTGTGGGATGGAAGGAATGAATCTTGGAGAACAAATTATGCAGGGAGGGCAGAGTTAAGGGGGAGGGTGGAATTTGGGGGATGGGCTTTGGACACTGGAGGAGCCTTTAGTGGGCCATTGTAGGGGAGACCGTTGAGGATCAGAACATCGGTCTTTGTGGTGGGTATGGAGTTTTGGCCTTTGTGGGGGGATGCTCAGAACATCAGGGTATAGGAGAACTTTGGATAATCAGACGGGGAAACTGCTGAGGGGGTGGATTTGGGGTGCTTGAACTAGGGGTGTCTTGGCAAGTGGCTCTTGGGGGTATTTTTGGGGGATTAGAAACGGGAGAAGATTCTGAGGGTGCACTTAGGGGTTGAAACACTCATGGAAAGGTTCTCGGAGTTGGGGGTTGGAGCACCTGGTGCAGCTTCCTTGGGGAGGAACAGGTCATGGAGATGAGTCAGGGGTCCTTGAGGGACATAGGGAGTGAATTGGGGGCTTAGAGCCTAGAGGAAACTTGGGGGAGGTTTATAGCAAAAGCAATAGATCATTGGGGTGAGATTAGGAGATAAGAATCTGGGGATATCTTTGGGGTGGCCTTGGCAAGCGGTCCCAGCCCGAGAGTGCTTTTGGGGAGGGATCATGGGAGGTGGGTTTGACAGGGTCAGGACAAGGTGGTGTGTTGTGGGTTGATCATGGGGAAGGTGGGTTTCGGTAGTCGGAGCTGGGTGTCTCTGGGGTTGGATCCGTGGGAGGTGAGTTAGGGCAGGGCAGAACCACGATGTCTGGGAGGTAGATCTTGGTGGAGTCGGGACCCAAGGCGAGTCTGGGTGGTGGGTCCAGGAATGGATTGGGCTGGGCCCTGGGGTAAGGCAGGATAGAGCCGGCAGGGTATCGGAAGCTTTACTGCCTCCCCCCACCCCACCCCCACTCCGCCGCCCGGAGTCAGTAGCATTTGCGGTACACGATGTGGGGCCCCTGTTCCTCATACTGCTCCCGCAGGACCCAGCAGGACTGGAAGGCGCGCAACGAGGCCAGGATGGAGCCCCCAATCCACACCGAGAAGTTTCTGGTGGGCTGTGCCGCCACCACCACGTGGGCCTCGGGGGGCAGACTGTGCAGCAGCTCGGCCCGGAAGCGGCCCTCGAACCCCTGAAAGAGCGAGGAGCCCCCGCAGAGCAGCACGTTCTGGGCCACGTCGGCCCGCACCTCCAGGGGCACCTTGTGAAGGCTCTGTTTGGCCATCGTGGGGATGCCCACGGGCTCCAGCCCCGGCATCTCGGGAGGGCTGAACAGCAGCTCTGGGCACTGGAACAGCTCCTTGCCCAAGGTGACCGTCCGCCCGTCGGGCAGCTTCAGGGTCTGCTGGTATTCCTGCTCCGGCCGGGCCTGCTCCTTGAGGAAGTCAGGGGCCACGTGACAGTAGCGGTGCTTGATGTTCTCCACGGTGTCCAGGTCCTGCTGGCCCAGCGTCAAGCCCGAGCCCAGCAGCATCTCTGCCAGGAAGGCGGTCAGGTGTGTGCCCGCCAGGTCCAGGCGCTCCGTGGCGTGGGGCAGGTTGTAGCCCTGAAAGACCGGCACCGTGTAGGTGACCCCGTGGCCGGAGTCCACCACCAGCCCGCTGATCCTCCCGTGAGCGTAGACGGACAGCACCGACTGGGAAGCCACGTACATGGCAGGAGAGCACAGCGACTCGAAGGCCACCTCCACCAGCTTCTCGCGGTTGGTGGTGGGGCTGAAGGGCGGGTCGGAGAACAGCAGCGGCTGGTCCTGAGGGGCCACGCGGAGGTCGTGCTCCAGCAGGTGGCGCCAGATGAGCTCGGCCGCGTCCCAGTCCACCACGATGCCGTTGCGCACAGGCTGCACCAGGGTTAGCTCTGGGCGTGTGCGGGCGGCCTCGCCGATGAAAGTCTCCAGCACCGGCTGCCCACTGGTGGCCGGCTTCTTGGGCTGGCAGCCCACGATGGTGGCCACGGTGTAGGTGGGCCGGGCCTGCCCCGCGAAGCCCACCTTACAAGTGCCCGTGCCCATGTCGATGACCACTGCGCCGGTCTTTGGTGGCAACCTGTCGCCCACCATGCTGGGGGGTTCCTGCCGCAGGGTCTTGTTCACCAGGATTGGGTTGGGGTTCACGCCAGTCCTGGAGGCCTTTGGGGAGGGCTGGGGCTTCGTGCAACTGGACGGGTTTGCATCCATGGCTGCACGTAGCTGGGTAAGCTGCTTGGCGAGGCTGACCGCTTTCCTCTGGGGGTCCGAGGGTATGAGGAGAAAAGGCCGAGGCTGACCAGGGGCAGGCAGAGGCAGGGAGAGGGGCCTGGCCGGTGGTCTATGACATCACCCTGCCTGCTGCCCCTTCAGAAGATTTCACAATGCAGGGGAGGGGATGAGGACGAGCTCCTCCCTGCCCCAGAAAGCTCCCAGAATACTCATCTATTCTGGATTCCCCCAAAGTGGCATATTTGGGGGAGGAGGCTAGAGGGTGCCAGAGGAGAGACCTCTGATCCAGCTCCCTGACCCAGAGCCCAGTAAGACCCAAGAATCCTTCTCTTGGTGCTTCCTTTTGAAGCTCTTTATAGTGTGGTAAGGGAGAGCTAGTCACAGCCCTCCTTAGAATTCAATCTTAAAATTAATTTAAAATATTAACCCTTAGAATATTAATCAGAAGGTGGTCGCCTAGCTGGTGTAGCTTTTCTGGTTTCCTGAAGGAAACAGAAGCCTGCTTAGGGTGGGGGTGAGACTAGGAGAGACACAGACATCCCTCTACTGTTCTGTGACCCTTCTGCTCTGCCTGACACCTGGAACAGTCTCCCTACCCCATTCCCACAGAGCAGGAATTTGCCTCTTCCAATCTCGGCAAGACACCACCTCTTCTTGAAAGCCTTCCCTGATTTCTCTTTCTTCTCTCTACCACATGGTGGTGGTGATGAAGGGGTGTCCACCTTCCTTCTAGGGATTTCTTCGGCTTTCCCTTGGTGGGAGGGGGGCTCTGTGGGATCCAAAAAGGGGCTTTCAGTAAGATAAAAGGGACAGGGCAGAACCAGGGAATTTCCTTCCTTTTTAAGGCTAAATAATATTCCATTGTGTGTCTACACCACATTTTGCCTACCCATTCATCTGTCGAGGGACCCTTGGATTGCTTCCATGTTTTAGCTATTGTGAATAATGCTGCTATGAACCTGGTTGTGCAAATATCTCAAGTCCCTGCTTTCAGTTCTCTTGGGTATATACCCAGAATTGGCATTGCCGGATCATATGGTAATTCTATTTTTTTTAAGTTATTTATTTATTTGAGAGAGAGAGCATGAGCAGGGGGAGGGACAGAGGGAGAAGCAGGCTCCCCGCTGAGCAGGAAGCCCAACTCGGGGCTCGATCCCAGGACTCGGATCGTGACTTGAGCTGAAGGTGGACGCTTAACCGATTGAGCCACACAGGTGCCCCTGGTAATTCTATTTTAAATGGTAATCGTTTTTACAATATACAGGTGTATCAAATCAACACCTACACCTTAAACTCACACAATGTTAAATGTCAATTACATCTCAGTAAAGGTGGGGGTGGGGAAGTTCACGGACTCTTGTAAATAGCTGAGTAAATGAACATTTCCAAAAACATGTATGAGATCGCACACAAAATCGGTTAAAAACTCTGGCCGGGATTAAATCTGGACACAACTGGGAAATGAAGCCTTCTTACCTCCATACTCCTGTGACATATTCAGCACTAGTCCTGGCAATTTCTATCACTACACGCACACACACATTTATTTGTTTTAACTAACAGGTGATAACACCACCAGAAGTGGATTTTGAAGCAACTCTCCCATTCTGTTGTGGAACCTACTGTCCTTAGTTGAGACAATTCCTTCCTCTCAAATGCATCCCCTTTTGGATGATGTGTGTGCAAGAAATGAATTCTGTCCCCATGAAACACCAACTCCTACCCCCTCCCCCAGCCCCTGGCTCCCACCATTTTCTGTCTCTGTGGATGTGACTCTTCTAGGGACCTCCTAGACGTGGAATCCTACCATATGTGTCCTTCTGTGACTGGCTTATTTCACTGAGCATAATGTCCTCAAAGTTCTTCCATGTTGAAGCAGGTGTCAGAATATTTTGAGGGACCATCATGTTCTTTTCCATAGTGGTTGCACATTTTCACATTCCCACTAGCAAGGCAGAGGGTTCCAATTCCTCCACATTCTTAACACTTGTTTTTGCCTTTCCCCCCTTTTTTTCTTTTTAATGATAGCTATTGTAATGAGTGTGAGGTCGTGATAGAGTTTTAAGTATCAGCATGTTAGAAAGACATGTTTGGTTCAGACGGACTGTTACATAAAGAACTGAATAGACGGGGTTCAGAGCCCAGCCTTTGGTATTGCTAGTGATGTAGCTGTGTGCAGAAGGGGAGGCACTTTCCATTATTCCCCCTCATTCAACACATCTGCAAGGATGGTCCCTTGACCTCCTGAAAGAGTATTTTGGTGAATTTAGTCTATAGCCATTTAAGACAAAAATAAACATTTTTTCCCTTTTCAAGAATCATTGTGGCAAGTGAGAGGGATAGTAGTTGATAGTTCGGGATGGGGGTCAGGTAAATTCTCACTGCATCTTTATGGTACTATGTTCATTTTTTTCTGATGGGGGAAATAAAGCCTCAGAGGGGTGAAGTAATTTGCCCAAAGTCACACAGCTGGGATGGCACAAGAGCAGGATTTGAACCCAGATCTCTGAGATACTGCAGTGGCTGAGTGCGGGTCTGGAAAACTGTGAGGTCTAAGATCCATCTGAAACAGTACAGATGGAGGCTGGGACTCTGTTGACCTCAGGTTCCTCTGTTGTTTCTGGCACATAATAGATGCTCCATTCTCGGATACTGCAGCAAACAGGACAGAGAGCATCACTGAGTAGAGGCAGCAAGGAAATAATGTGGTCAAGACCACAGATCTGGAGCCGCCTGCTGGGGTTGGTTAAACCTGGCCCCGCCACCTTTATAGTGAAGCAAACTACTAAATCTCTCTGTGCCTCAGCTTCCCCATTAGCTAGTTAGAGGCAATAATGGTACTGACTTCAAAGGGCAGGTATGTGGATGGACGAGTTATCTGTGAAGAGGTTAAGTCAGTGGCTGGTACATCTTGCTTTGTGAAGGTTTACACAAATTGCAGGTATTGTGTGCTTCAGTCGTGTGTATGAGCAACCAGTACGTGGAAGTATCTGAACAACAGCTCTGCAGTGGAATTAGGGATTTAGATGGGCATTTCTCTTGAAAGGGCATTTTTTTCCAGTCTGCAGATCTTTGCACTGGGCTTATCTGAAACCTGCGTGGGCAGCCCCGCCTTCCACCTGCGTCTGTGGTCCCCAGGAGTTGAGTTGTACAGCTTCCTGCCAAGAGAGGGCGTCCAAGACCACCAGCTTCTTTTTCTTTCTGCTAAGTCCTTGGCTCAGTTGCTCAGGGGTTCACATCCTTGGTTGCAGCTTAGGATCACCAGAGGAACTTAAAAAAGAATCCCCGTGTTCTGGCTGCACCCCAGACTTGAATCAGAAACTCTGCAGATGGAGACCAAGCAGGGGTGATTGTTTAAAGCTCCCAGGAGACCTTAATGTGAAGCAAGTGGAGGTCCATTGGTCTGGGTCTTCAACATTCTCAAATTCTCCTTCCTTCCTTCCTGCCTTCCTTCTCTCTCTCTCTTTCCTTCCTCCCTCCCTCCTTTCCTCCCTCCCTCCTTTCCTTCCTTCCCCTTCTTTCCTTTCTTTCTCTCATTCTCAATTTCTTAATTCCCCCTGATCATCAGAAACGATGGACTGGGAGTCTGGGGTTGTGACACAGTTCTCTGGGATCAGCAGGTTCTCATGCTTAAATGTGTATGAGAGTCTCTAGAAGGGCTTGTTAAAACACAGAGTTCTCGTCTTGCCCAGAGATTCTGATTCAGCAGGTTCAGGGCCCTGCAGAGAATCTGCATTCCTAATGAGCTTCCAGGTGATGCTGATGCTTCTGGTTGGCTGACTTCACTTTGAGGAGCATTGTCTGGAGCCTTGTGGACATCTGGGAGATGAAAGGAAAACTTCTCACAATAAAACTTATATATATATATATATAATGTTATCCAGCCATGAGAAAAAAGGAACTCCCATCATTTGTGCAACGTACATGACACTTGAGAGCATTATGCTACGTGAATAAGTCAGAGAAAGATAAACACTGTGTGATCTCACTTATATGTGGACTCTAGCAAAGCCCAATTTGTAGAAACAGAGAGTAGAATGGTGGTTCCCAGGGGCTGTGGGGTGGGGGAAATGAGATATTGGTCAAAGGGTACAAACTTCTAGTTATGAATAAGTTCTGGGGATCTAATGTACAGTAGTGACTATAGTTGACAATACTGTATATATACTTGAAAGCTACTAGGAGACTAGATCTTCAACTTTTTCACCACAAAAATAGTGATTATGAGATGTGAGACATCTGGTGGTAACTATTTTGCAGTATGTAAGCATATCCATCATTGTACGCCTTGAACTTACACAATGTTGCATATCAGTTATATCTCCATAAAACTGGAAAAAATACAGAATAAAAGACATGACTCATACAGTGCTCCTATTTGTTCTCCAGGGTTTATGGCAAGACTGCTCAGGTAATCAGTGGTCGAATTTCTTTGTTTATTGCCGTGTTATGTTCTACAAAGTTGCCACGAACAGCGACTACTGAACTCTAGTTACAACATTTTCATCAACCATTCAAAACATAACCCTGTGTTATGTGATTCTGTTTAAAAACATGGCTAATTAATACATATTATTGATCTTACTAACACTGAACTCACAGCCAACATCGTTATACCTCACGCCTGAATGAAGCTTGTCCAGCTCACGCATTTTCTCTGCAAGGCACCCCAAAGTCTTCTTGTGCATGAGAACTCTAGGTAGCAGTGCGGCATAATGCTTCTGGCTGATTTAAACAGTGAAACCAGGGGCATAAAGGACAAAAATGTGAAACCCAGTGCACTAAACAGATCATGAAAAGGGCACTTACTTATGCCCAATGCTCTGCACAACAAGAAGGCAGAGCATTGTGGGAACTCAGCTGGGAAGGAGCATGTAGGCAATTTAGATTTTTTGCTGCTCTGTGCATGTCTGAAAATGACCATGAGAGTCCCAGCAGTATTGAGTTTGTGATTACAAATAAATTTAAGTAGGTGAATTCTTAAATACAGACTCTGTGAATAATGGGGATTGGTTGTACATACACACACACAAAATCATATATATGTGTGTGTACACACACACACACACACAGAATCTCAAGTGCCTGTGTGTATTTACCACACAACATAAGCAACAAAAACACAACAAACACACTGGAAGCCTTCTGTGGATCTCCCCCCAGAGAGTATCATGTTGCTGAATTGAGGGTGTTTTTCACATGGGGAAATGCCACTTTTGCCGGGACACGGCACCTCTTTCTGGCTGTGTTGACATCAGCAACTCCATTCATTCTTCAGTCAGCAATGCTCACTCACTTGACCTGCAATGTGACCTGAGCATCGCATTTTAAAAAGCTTGCAGGTGCGGGAGCCTGGGTGACTCAGTTGGTTAAGCGGCTGCCTTCGGCTCAGGTCATGATCCCAGGAGGTCATGATCCCAGGACCCTGGGATTGAGCTCCGCATCGGGCTCCCTGCTCGGCAGGAAGCCTGCTTCTCCCTCCCCCACTCCCCCGGCTTGTGTTCCCTCTCTCTCTATCTCTCTCTCTGTCAAATAAATAAAATAAATCTTAAAAAAAAAAAAAAGCTTGCAGGTGAGTCTGCTGTGTATTCAGTGCTGAGCACCACTGATTACCTGAGCAGTCTTGCCATAAACCCTGGAGAACAAATAGGAATGCTGTATAGATCATGCCTTTTTATTCTATATTTTTGATGCTTTGACATCTTGGGGGCTCCCCTCCCAGGGCTAGCTGATTCCTAGAGATAGCACACACCTCACCTGCCAGTGCACCTTTCATGGGCAAACCAATGAATCCAGAGCCCACACTCCCTACCCCCTCCTCTGTGGGGCTTTCACACTCAGGGCCACTGTTCCCCTCTGCTGATCCCCAGGGCCAGGTTCCAGACAACAATGGATAGCCCCTGTGTCCCAGAGCCCACTGAAGTTATTCAAACTAGCCAGTCCTAAGCCTGTATGCCCTGCATTGTCCACATTTCCCCCTCACTCCCTGTGTCTCCTGCCTGACCCTAGTGCCTCTCTGAGGGGCCCCCAATAGCGTGCCACGACCCTTCCTCTTGGGAATTGTAACAAGCTAGCTTTTCAATGGTCCTGCTCTCCTACCCTGTTGGCCTCACCTGCTCAGATCATAATAAACCTATATCTTAAAACAGACTCCTTTGCTCATCCTTCTGCTTGGAATGCTCAGTGGCGTTTGGATGGCCCTGCCCAGCTCCTCTTGGTTATCCATGCGGTGCTCCCTCCACCATTCCTGTGGTTCATTAAGAGGTGAACATCATTGTTTTCTCATGCTCTCCTGGGACAAATTTGAGATGCAGGGCACCTGACTCCCCTGCAATTAACTTTCTCTGCAGTAGAAAGGAGAAGCCGGAAGAGGCTTTTGATATAATACCTTCCCCTGGAACTGCCAGCCCTTGACAGTTGGTTCATCACTGCTTGGCTGAAGAAGGAGCTGGTGGGCTAAGTGGGGAGTGACACATTCCAGGGAGGTTTATCAGGAGTCACTGTGAGATGGGGAGAGCTATGGGTGTGTCTCTCTGGGTCTGCTCACGGCCCTAGCTCAGTGGACTTCAGAGCAAGGTAGGAAAGGAACCAGCAGGAGTTGTGTCTTTTACCTTTGTCTCATGCAAACTGGATGCATAGCACTATGAAGGGCCAGGGCCCATTTTCCCAGCCTGCGAACCAAATATCTGGATACTTGACACCATCTTTGTGGGTTAAGTCCATGACAGTGTGTGGTTTTTGGTGAGGCAGGCTCTCCAGGTATGATGGAACCAGTTCCACTATCTGTGTGTCCTCACACAGACCTTTATGCAGATGTTGCTGTATCAGCAGGTGAGTTTTGTCCAGGTATGTTGGTGAGAAACAATCTTTTTCTGTTTTGGGGTTTTTTTTGAATCCTAAACCTTCACATTTATGTAAATATCCTCTCAAAACTTTCAAACACATAAAATCTTCTATCAGTTTAATCTTGAAGAAACCCCTTTTGGAGGTTGACCTGCTTCTGGCTGAGCTGGCTGACAGCTGTCATCCTAGGATCCCCCTTCACCATCATTCTAGGGATTCTCTTTCAGGTTGAATCCTCTGTTTCTTCTCCTTAGGTTGATGCCTCATTTAGGTGGGACACATGCTCCCTGAGTGAGTGCAGTGGAGACAGATTGGAAGAAAAACCCATCAGGTCTAAAAAAATGTTATTTTATCTTATACTTACATGGTTATTTGACTAGCTATGGAATTCTAGATCTCAATTAATTTTCCCAGAGCATTTTAAAACATCGCTCCATTGCATTCTAACATTTGATGTTCCTGTTGAAGAGTTCAAGGCCACCCTAGAGGGACACCTTGGTGGCTCAGTTGGTTAAGCATCTGTCTTCGGCTCAGGTTATGATCCCGGAGTCCTGGGACTGAGCCCCGCATCGGGCTCTCTGTTCAGCAGGGAGTCTGCTTCTCCCTCTGCCACTCCCCCTGCTTGTGCTTGCTCTCTCTCTCTCTCTCAAATAAATAAGTAAACTGAGTGTTATATGAAAACGGTGAATTGTGGATCACTACATCAAAAACTAATGATGTATTGTATGGTGGGTGACTAACATAACATAATAAAATTAAATTAAAAAAAATAAAAAAATGATAGAAGTTCAAGGTCATTCTCATTCTTGACTGTTCCAGGAAAGTTGTTTTCTCTCTCTGAGAGTTTATAGGGTACATTCTTTTTTTTATTCTGATGAGCAATTTTCAATCTTGAAATTCACAACTTTCATTCAGGGAAATTTTCTTGCCCCCTATTTCCATACTTATGAAATGCCTATTTTTTAAAAAAGATTTTATTTATTTATTTGTCAGAGAGAGAGAGCATGCACAAGCAGGGGGAGCAGCAGGCAGAGGGAGAAGCAGGCTCCCCACTGAGCAAGGAGCCCAATGTGGGACTCAATCCCAGGATTCTGGGATCATGACCTGAGCCAAAGGCAGACACTTAACCGACGGAGCCACCCAGGCATCACTGAAATGCCTATTGTTTTGATGTTGGGCCATCTGTATTGATTCTCTGATTTATTTACCATTTCTCTACTATTTTTCTCTGTGCCTTTTTGTTGTTTTGTGATATTTTCCTACATTTTATATCTTAATCCTATTGTTTTTCATTTCTCCTATCATTAAAAAATTCTAACATCTTTTCTTTTTTTTTTAAGATTTTTTATTTATTTATTTGACAGCGAGAGAGAGACAGTGAGAGCAGGAACACAAGCAGGGGGAGCGGGAGAGGGAGAAGCAGGTTTCCCGCGGAGCAGGGAGCCTGATGCGGGGCTCGATCCCAGGACCCTGGGATCATGACCCAAGCCAAAGGCAGACGCTTAACGACTGAGCCACCCAGGTGCCCCTAACATCGTTTTGTTCTTTAAAGAAGAAAATCTTTTTCTTGCTTCACAGATACTGTCTTTTTAGTTATACCTCTGAGTTCTAGTCAGTTATAGCTCTAATGTTACCAAGAGTTTCTTTTTTGGTTTCTTCTTCCCTCAGTCTGTTTTCTCCGAAGTGCTTTCATTTTCAGTACGACTGTTGTGGTCTCTGTCTCTTGTATGAGATACTGTTTGGTTAATTGGGTAAAAAGGTGATTGGAAGCTCTGTGGACATGAGTTAGCTTCGTTTATACTTTGGTTTTCTATTTAGGGTAATCTGGCTGGGCTGTTTCCTTGGGATTTTCTTAATGGTAGTTTTTGTTTTGTTTTATTTTGTTGTTGTTTGTGCTTATCTTTTGTTTTGTTTTCTTTTTTTTGGACTGGTTGATTCCCAAAAAAAGACTCTCTCACAGAAGCCAGTCCTTTGGATAGCTACCCCAAATGTTGGATGAATGCTCTAATTCTTTCCCTCCGGAGGAAACCAGGATTTGGGTTTTGTGCCCCACTTGCTCTGTGCTGAGGTGGGTAAAGGTCTGTGACCAGTGAGATCATGCTTTCCAAATCATCACCTTTGTTTTCAGTGGCTCCCAATCTGGAGCACCTTCCCATCAGTGCTCAGACTCAGGCAAGACAGAAACCAGTCCCTCAGGCAGCCCCTCAAGATGTTAGAACTTTGGATTACAGTCCAGTCCTTTCCTTCCCTTCTCAGGGACAAGCCAGGAGCTGGGGGCTTCCTCCTGTTGTGTGGTGCTGTCATGGGGGAGATATGATGGGGAGAAGGTGCCATGTACTTTCCTATTGGCTTTCATGCAGCTGACCTCATGCTCTATTAGGGTGCAAGAGCCCCTCAACTAGTCTCTGGATTTTTCACAAAAGGAATTGATCCATGTGCTGTTGAATCAGTGTGTCCATGTGGGAAAGGAAGTCCGGGGCTTCCCATTCCACCATTTTGTTGATGTTGCGGCTAATCTTCTCTGAGTATAAGGGCCCCGGTCATATTGGATTAGAGCCCACTCTAATGACCTCATTTCAACTTAATTACTCCTTTAAAGACCCTATCTCTAATGACAATCATGTTCTGAGGTCCTGGGGCATTAAAATTTCAACATATGAATTTTAAGGGGATATGATTCAGCCTATAACCATGCTACAACATGGATGGACCTCTAAAACGTTATGCTAAGTAAAATAATTCAGACACAAAATGTCACATATTATATGATTCTGTTGATATGAAATAGGTAAAATTTGTGGGTACAGATAGCAGATTGGTGGTTGCCAGAGTCTGGGGTAATGGGAGTGACTGCTCATGAGCATGGAGTATCCTTGCGAGGACGAAAATGTTTGGGAACTAGATTGAGGTGATGGGTACATGGCACCATGAATGTACTAAATTCCACAGAATTGTACACTTCAAAATGGTTAACTTTAGGTTTATGTGAATTTCATCTCAATAAAAAAATGTGTGTGTGTTTATGTGCATAAAAAGAGATAAAGCAGGGTGGCTAAAGAATAACAATTGGTGAAGGGTATATGGATGTTCCACTTTTCTGTAGGTTTAAAATTTTTTGAGTAAAAAGTTAGAAAAACTGAGAAAAGACTTGCTGTTTTATTATTAGTTTCTAGGGATTTCCATAATTTTAGCCTTTTGTCCTCCAAAGACAAGAAGTGATGATGCCTTGTCAGCAAAAAAGGGCAAATTAAGTCAATTCAAAAAACAACTAAAAGTCAGTTGATTCAAGAGAAATACAGGTATATTCTGCAGACTATCTATCAGACCACCTGGTTAATCTTTTCCCAGCAGAATGCAAAGTCTCTTGGTGTTAATGCCCCAACTTCATAAAATGTATGTATCTCTCAGTATAATGTTTTCTGGCTCATGTTTACACAGGGGAAGTTTATATTTCCATCAAGTGAAATACAGGGTTTTAAAGAAAACAACGTATAGAGAAAGGAGTGATAACCAAGGAGAGTGTGCATCTCATGTATTGCCAGTGCCAAGAGAGGTTATCATAACAGCTTACTCAATGTGAGTCATTCTCTGCTGTTGTGTGCTTGTGCTGAACTTGCTTCCCCAGCACTTTCTACATTTTGGCAAAAGCAAAGGTCAATGTTCTACTGTGAGTCTTCAAAGAGTTGCGGGAGTGAAAGAAATCTTGGAAAAGGGAGCGATAGAGAAATATGACTTCACACTAAACAACTGTAAACAAATATGTTCATTTTGCATAAGCTTTTTACTGGTTTTAGCTACAGTTTAGGAAATTGGTTGAAAGTTTGGGGTTGATGTAAAATACAACTTTTCCCATTTAAAATAATGGTAAATAGAGTCCCAGTCGACAGTTTTATGTTCATCTCATTTTCAGGAATGGATAACTAATGCTAAATAGGAGATACCTGTTAAAATAAGATGGCACACGAGATGGGAAAAAATAAGAAGGTGGTATGCAAAGGATTAATATTTGAGGCACACGTCTAGAGTAATAACAATTTCTTTGCCATCTTTTTCTCTTCCCCTGTTCTTTAGAACAACATGGCCCAGCCATAAATAACTTTAAGCATGGCTTGTTCCATCCATCCATCCATCCCTCCATCCCTCCATCCCTCCATCCATCCCTCTATCCATCCATCCATCCATCCATCCATCCATCCATCCCTCCATCCTTGATGCAGTTCAACATGCTAGATGTTGAGGATTCAAGACCCACTCCCTACTATTCCATATCTTGATTTCTTTTTCCCAACTCCTGTCTGCTCCAGCCCTTCCTGTTCAATAAACATCCATGTGTCCATGTGCTTTAGGTACCAGTGACACAGAAATGAATAATAGCCTTGCTGTCAAGGAGCCTTGCTGTCAAGGAACTCATGGCCTACGTCAGTGTTACTCAAAGTGTAGTCCATGAACTGGTATTGGCCTTTGAGGAGAAAAGGACCTTGAAACAGACTATAACAATATTGCTAAGCTTTAGTTCAACTGACATGCTGTCCAGAGCAAGACTTTCTCAACTAAGGAAGCAGTGTGTTGAATAACTTTCTGACACAAGCTTCTTATCTCCAAGCACACTGTCACAACTGCTTTGAGTACTGGTCTAGAATCTGCTTGGAAAGATGTCATGGTGAATGTCAAATCCAGTTTGTAAGGTCTAGCTGTATGGTGTGCTGAGCTGAGAAGCCCCACCCAAGCTCAAAAGTAGAAAGCCATGAGACCAGTTACTAATGTCTGCCATGGGCTTGGGAGTAGAGTGTGGTGGCATGGCACAAGGAATTTGCTGGTGGTTACCTACTATATATCAAGTCCTTAACATATGTCATTATTCCTGC
Source organism: Leptonychotes weddellii (assembly GCF_054177405.1). Classification (NCBI taxonomy): domain Eukaryota; kingdom Metazoa; phylum Chordata; class Mammalia; order Carnivora; family Phocidae; genus Leptonychotes; species Leptonychotes weddellii. Next base: position 4,371,329 of record NC_138369.1, on the reverse strand, counting down.
TTCCATTCCACTTCCACCTGGTTGTCACCTGTCTGACTCAGCTTTGGTTTCAGCAACGCTCTTGGTAATTCACTCAGCCTTGGGAGGCTTGCCTGTGACTTCCTGCCATGGGCACCTGCTTAGGGTAGACTGGCTCTCTGGTCTCTGCCCTTCCCCCTGACTCCGGCTGTGAACATATAATATGCTCACAGGCACTAGACCATCTACCTTTGGACCATTGCATCTCCCAAGTTTTGGAAGCCCCTAAAGAATGGAGTCTAGAGGAAGAAATATCACAACCCAGGGAAGCTGCCTCCTAGCTGTTTTACCACCATTCCTGCCTCATTATTTAACTCAGAAGAAATCTCCTGGACATTTTTTTTTTTTTGGAGCAAGGGATCCATTTGCAGCAATGGATTCCCTCATCTTCTCCTCCTAATTAGATCCAAACAAAAAGACTTGGACATCTCTCACATTCATTTATCCACATTAGAGCTGCTCATCCTTCCTGTAGTTGAGAGATGAGTAAATGTTTTTCCACAACCTCCAGGGACAAAATATCAGGGGCCCTAGGCTCCCACTGCAACTAATTTTCTCCCTTGCTGAAAGGGAGATGCAGAGGGGTTTCTTGTGCAACAGGTCTCCCTGGAGCCCCCATCCCCAGATGATGACATCTATCCCTGCAAAAATAGAGGCAGCACTGGTTAAACCCTTGATGCTGGAATCCAGGGAGGTTTTTATCAGGGACTCTTCTTGAATGAGGGATGTTGAGAAAGCTCCTTCACTCTACCCACAGACCCTGGTGAGTGCAGGCAAGAACTTGGAACCCAGGCTTGTGGGGATATTGGGGGTCCAGGCATGATGTAGAGATTAGACATTAGTGGCAGGATGGATCTGAGCAACTGGTGATATCGTTTCCCATAGACAAGCTAGGTTGACAGGTATTGAGTGGAAGGATGAATTCTTGTCCACTTCTTTTGACATTTGCCCACCTCCAGGCAGTTGTCTTTTTTTTACTGAATGCTTATTCTTTCCTTGTCTGTCTTCACTGTTGTGAACCCAAGATGGCCAGGTCTCTAGACAGCAGAAGGTCATCCATGTTGATGTTCAATCCGTATTGAAGGTCATCTCATGTTGACCTTCCATAAAAGCATTTGGAAGCAGCCACACATGGGCCCCTGACCTTGATCAAGGGGCTGGTACCAGAACAACCCATCTGGCAGGGGTTGGGGGCACCTTCAGCTTCCCTCCTGAGGACCAGCCATCCACAACAGTGATCCCCCAGAGGAGTTCTCAGTTCTGACCTCCTGGACACAGGAGCTAAGCACTGACTACAAGAAAGAGGCAGCATCCAGGGATGTACTGTTTCCAAATCCTAGCCTGTCCTCTCAGTAGCTGTGCGAGTTTAGGTAAGTCACATACCCTTCCTTAGCCCATTTGTCAGTAACATTAGTTCCAACCAAAATATTGCTTCCCTTACAGAATGTATTCACTCAGCAACTATTTATTGAGCAAGCTCTGCTGTGGATCCTTGAGCTGGTGTGATTGGAGGTGAGTATTAAACAATATAAATGATAATGTCCTGCAAACTGTCATTTGATTAGGCAGGTAACCAAGGGCCCAGATCACACCTGGTCATGATGGAGAAATATGAAAGTTGTATGGGGAACAGGAAGTGAACATTGCTGGTGTCTTTTCCCTGGTCACTTTGCATCAACAAAGGGATGCCCAGCCCCAAGTTTGGCATTACTGAGGATAATGGGAAAGAAAGTGGTAAAATTGCATGTTGGAAACTTGCCAAAGGTGCTTCTCTTCAACCCAGAAGAAAAGTACTGATTTAGGAGTCACAGATGATTTAGCCCAGGTTTGAGTGAGTTGTGGCTACCTCTGCCTGGCTCTGCCTGTCTAACTTGCAGGTTGGGGAGGTTGGATGGATGGCAATCCTTTTCCAAAAGAGGTCTTGATGGTTGAGAGTTTGTCAAAAGCTCAGGACACAAGGGGATCACAACCAGACTCTCCAGCCACTGAGGAACTGCTGGCTAGAGATCCCCAAAACCCGGGCATTTGTATAACAGGGGGAACACTTGGGCACCCCAGAAGGAAAGGCAAATTTGGGGGCATATAGGACTGAGTATGTGAACATCTGCAACAAATCCTGAAATGTCTATTACAGTGTTTGGGGAAGTGTGTGGAATGTCAAGGGAAAAACAGACACTTTGGAATCAGATTCCTATTCTGTTCAAATTTTGGCTGTTACTTCTTTGCTGGGTGGTGCTGGGCAAGTCACTACACTTCTCTGAACCTGTCTATGTCTTCTCATCCAAAAAATACAGATAAATAATGCCTACCCATAGATTTTTTTTATTGTGATAAAATATACAGAACAAAATTTACAATTTTGACCACTTTTAAGTGTACTGTTCATGGTATTAAGTATATTCACATTGTTGTGCATCCATCTCTACCATCTGTCTCCAGGACTTGAAGATTATAGTGTTAAACATGTAAAACAGTTAGCCAGATGCCATCTACAATTGATGTCAGCTTCTTCAGGGTGGTGATGTGTGAGTGGACAGAGAAAGACCAGGTTCTTTTGGACACTTATATAGCTCTTGACAGGAGCCTGTGGTAAAACCTATTTCACTGGTGGGGATACTTGGTGTTTGGGGGAATTGATTGTCTATAAGATGGCAGGAAATTGCAAGAATTATTTTTTTTCCTGTATGGAGACATGGAAATGGTAAGGTACTCCCAGGATTTATGCTGGGTCTGAGCTCAAACCAATTTAAGAATAAACATCTGGAAGAGGAATTGTGTAAAGCCTGTGCAGGTCACAGTTGCCCTGTAAACCAGAGGTTCTCAACTGTGGGTGATTCCACCTTACTAGGCACATCTGGCCACATGTGGAACCAGTTTTGGTTTCCATGACGAGGGGCGGTTGTTGGGGGCTGCTGCTGGCATCTAGTGGACTGAAGCCGGGGATGTTGCTAAACTTCATACAATGCAAAGGACATTTTCCCATGACAAAAATTTATCTGTCCTCAAATAAGGCCACAGTGGAAAAACCCTGTTGTAAGGCAATGGATCTGGGGATGAATGGGGTTTTGAAGACTCTGCTAAGGGATCTTAGAGGCCAGAAAAAGGGCAGGTGGGTTTTAACACAGTATGGACGAGGGCATCACAGAGCAACACTAAAGAAGATGACAGAGCTGGACAGGGTCAGGCTTGACCATGGAAGAGGCCACAATGTTGAATAATAATAACAATACTACTACTACTACTACTACTACTAAATACTGATGAGAGTGTTTTATGTGCCTGGCACTGTGCTAAGTACCAGAGATCAGCCAGTGATCTCTAATGCTTTTCCTATCTAGAGAATTAGTAATAATTCTATAACAATTATATAATTTATAGATATTGTGCATAATTATATGAATTGTATTTATTATATATAATAATTTACAATTTATTGAGCACTTGCTACATGTCAGCTCTTAACAATCATCCTTTTTAAAAAAAATTTTTATTTGTTTATTTGAGAGAGAGGGTGAGCGTGAGCGGGAGGAGGGAGAGAATCTCAACCAGACCCTGTGCTGAGTGTGAAGCCCAATGCCAGGCTCCATCCCAGGACCCTGAGATCATGACCTGAGCTGAAACTAAGAGATGGATGCTCATCTGACTGAGCCACCCAGGTGCCCCAACATTCATCCTTTTATTTAATTTTCACAATTATGCCTTGACACATATTTCTGCCACCCACTTTATGGATGAAGAAACTGAGGTTAAGTAGCTACACAATGTCATGCTGCTACAAAGTAGTTGAGCTGGGATCCAAGCTCATTTTAATCTGACCTCTGGGTACACTCTCCTAATCACAAATTGCATGTGCTCCATTTCTTTGGCCTGGAACAACTTTCCTTCTTCTGGCTGCCTGCAAAACTCCTACCTGATCTTCAAAACCCAGCTCCAATGCTTCCTCCTCTCTGAAGCCCTCTCTGACCCCACCCCATTCCCTGGGTACTTACAGCATTGTGCATGTGTCTCTATTATATTGCTGATTAGATTATTCTGAAATGATCTGATCAATGCTGCTTTCCCTCTCAAACTCTAACTTCTATAGCCACAGGACTATTATCTTACTTCCTAATACCATTGACTGACTTTAAAGAAAATGTTGCCAATGAGGCAGACTATTTCATTCTTGGTTGGATTTCACTGTTAGAGAGTTCTTCGTTAGGGTGAACCACCCAGATGGCCTCACTAACATTCACTTTCCAGGAGCATGAAGCAGTTGGTTCTGGTGCATCCCTCTCACAGTAGCTCTTCAGATACTGAGGGCATGGGTCATCTGTCCCAAGAGGCTTCTCTGACTATGCCCAGTGGTATTTCCAGCCATTTCCTACAGAACATCTTATTCACTTCCCTCTGTCACAAAGATCTTGTCCATTTATCTCCTCACTTGTCATCAATATCCTGATGGAGAATGTGGGGTACGGGGAGTGGGGAACTTGCCTAGGGTGATTCACCTCTGAATGTCTTATGCCCAGACCAGCTTGTGACTAATGTTATTGAATGCATGGGTGAATGGTAGGTTGGGAGCTAGGATGTGATAGGAAAATCAGGATGGTGGATAATTAACAACCCTAAAGGCCTTCGGCAGCTTTAGGACAAAGAGCTCCAGTGAGGCCTTCAGTAGAATCCACTTGCCCTTAAATGGCCAGTCTTGTTGCTTTTCTAATTATCTGCAGTTGAGAACAGACATTCTTTTAGTCTTGCATTGTCCACTGTTGGGAGTTGTGGATGGTGCATGGTATTCCAGGGCAAGCTGGATTTTCCTGGGGGCTTAGAGGTTGCCAAGAGAATTAAGTATTCCCAAATTTAAATGTGTAGCTCCCTCTGGCCCATGGTCATCTTTCTTGGCCAACTCATTCATCCAGGCAATATTTATTACAGGCAATCTTCTAGGCCTGGTACCTTACTTGAAATTGAGTCTGACCGCTCACAAGTTCACTCTTCATCCAATGCAACAAAGTCACCAATAATTGCTGAGTTCACTGACAACTGTCCTCCCCCACCCAACCCCAGGCCATTTCATCCCCAACCTGCTGTCACCCATAGCCACCCTCTATGGCTCACACTCCCTAGATTCATATCCTCAATGTGACCGTGTGTAGGCTCATAATTAATTTCTCTTTCCTTCAGATTCTCATCCAGGCACTTGGACCTAGGCCTTTCTCTGTTTTCTTCCTTGATTTATTGCTTCATCTTCATCATCCTCTATTTTACCTCCCTGCCTTTTTGGACTCTCACCTCTGCTTTGGACCCAGGACCATTAGGAGGAGTGGTATTCAAATATTCTACTGGAGCTAAGTTACTGTCTTTGACTGGGACTTCAGTGTTTGGACCTCAAGAGTCAGTGGGTAGCTCTTCACTGGGGTGTGGCCAAGTATCTCGTTCAGAGATGCAAGCTGCTGCTCTCCCTTCCCATGCCTATGACAGACATCACTAATTGATCATGGCATTTCCAACTGCTGATTCTAGCTGTGACCTCATAATACTTCTCCAGGCAGCCACTACCAAGTGATGGCAATTGGCACGTGGGTCGAAACTCAGTTGCAGTTTGTCTTTTTCCTTGCATTTGGTCTCTTTCCTGCAGCAAAAGTACATTGTGTAAAACATGGGGGATGTGAATCAATCAGTGACCTCTGACTTCATTCTGGTGGGCCTCTTCAGTCACTCAGGGTCACGTCAGCTACTCTTCTCCTTGGTGGCTGCCATGTTTGCCATGGGCCTCCTGGGCAACACCATTCTGCTTGTCCTGATCTGCCTGGACTCCAGGCTCCACACATCCATGTACTTTCTGCTCAGCCAGCTCTCTCTGTTTGATGTTGGTTTCCCCCTGGTCACCATCCCCAAGATGGCATCCCACTTCCTGCAGGGAGAAGGTTCCATCTCCTTCGGGGGTTGTGCAGCTCAAATATTCTTCCTGATCCTGATGGGCGTGGCTGAGGGCATCCTGTTGACCCTCATGTCCTATGACTGCTATGTTGCTGTGTGTCACCCTTTGCAGTATCCTGTGCTCATGAGGCGCCAGGTGTGCCTGCTCATGGTGGGGTCCTCCTGGCTGGCAGGTGTGCTCAACGCCTCCATCCAGACCTCCATCACTCTGCACTTTCCCTACTGTGCCTCCCGCATCGTGGACCACTTCTGCGAGGTGCCAGCCCTGCTGAAGCTGTCCTGTGCAGACACCTCAGCCTACAGAGTTGGTGCTGTCCACCTTGGGGGTGCTGATCCTTGTGCTTCCCCTTTCCCTCATTGCCATCTCCTATGGCCACGTTTTGGGGGCTGTTATACACATGCACTCAGAGGAGGCCCGAAACAAGGCCTTCACCACCTGTTCCTCACACATCACAGTGGTGGGACTCTTTTATGGTGTAGCTGTGTTCATATACATGGTGCCGGGTGCTTACCATAGCCCACCCCAGGACAACGTGGTCTCCCTATTCTACAGCCTTGTCACCCCTACTCTCAACCCCCTTATCTACAGTCTGAGGAATCGGGAGGTGCAGATGGCTTTGGCCAAAGTGCTCAGCACAGCTGGGCTCAGGCCAAAGTGATGACCACAGAGGGGGTTGCTGGCGTGATCCTAGTGGTCCTTCATTCCCTCCATTTCCCCAAAGCACCAATTTGTGGTGCAGCTATTAAGGCCTTATATTCAAGGCTAAGTGTCTGTCCAGCTTCTTCAGATCCCTTGACTAGTTGGGTTAGTGTTTTCTCCCATGGACTTGGGGAAAGCAAGGGTAGCAGTCCCTGTCACTTTTAGTATATTTTTCCCTATTCTTTAGTACTATTTACATGAATGGAAGGCCCTGCTTTGTAAAGTTAAAATCTTGTTGAATTGATAATTATGCTAGTAATAATGAGCACTTGTTGACCATTTTACCTGCTAAGTGAATGTTATTTTGTCCTCACCACAGCTTTGGAGATGTAGGGACTATTATGATGTTTATGTATAAGAAATAAACAAGACTCAAAAAGGAAAATAACTTATGAATGGTCACACTTCCAGAAAGTGGTAGAGCTGGGGCTTGAACCCATGGTACTCTGAGGCCAAAGACAGCCCCCAAACCACTGTGCTGTTTGACTACTAAGCAGTGACCTCCTCACTGTTGTGGGTTTAGTGTGTGTGTGGATGTGTGCTGGGATAGTAGTTGGCCCAGACAATGTCTGGAAAACTACCAGATTCTTGAAAATATGGGTTACTGCTTTGAATGACGATGGGGGTAAAATTGAACAGTATTTATAAAATATTTGTTATCTTTGAGTTTTATTAAGATGCCCACTGTTGACCAGGGTCTGGCAATTTTGTTAATAAGCACTTAATATTTTGGGGGGAGTGGTGCTTATTTTAATTTCCTATCCAGCCATGAGGCAAGATTCAACTTAACACATCTTTTAACAGCTTTTTTAAGGTAAAATTGACATTCAACAAACAGTACATATTTGAAGTATAAAATTTGATGAGTTTTAGCTTATGTCTATGTCTCTACAACAATAACCAATCCTAAGACAGTGAAAGTACACATCACTCCCAAAAGTTTCCTTCTGCTTGTTTGTCACTCCTTCATCCCATCCTCTTCAAGGAGTCACCAATCCATTTTCTATTACCATAGATTAGTTGCATTTTCTAGAGTTTTATACAAATGGAAGTGCAGAGTATATACTGTTTTTGTACAACTTCTTTCACTCAGCAATATTATTTTGAGATTCATTCTTGTTGCAGGTACTTAGGGCTTATTCTCTTTAATCAAGTAGTATTCTACTGCATGGATACATCATACTATCTCTTAAATATATTTTCTCTTTTGTTGATACAGCTTTTAAAGCTTTCTTTTGACTAGTATTAGTATGGCATATTTTATTCCATAATTTTACCTGTTTATATATTTATATTTAAAGTACATTTAGGGCGCCTGGGTGGCTCAGTTGGTTGGGCGACTGCCTTCGGCTCAGGTCATGATCCTGGAGTCCCTGGATCGAGTCCCACCTCGGGCTCCCTGCTCGGCGAGGAGCCTGCTTCTCCCTCTGACCCTGTCCCCTCTCATGTACTCTCTCTCATTCTCACTCTCTCAAATGAATAAATAAATTAAAAAAAAAATAAAATAAAGTACATTTATTGTAGGCAGTAGCACATAACTGGGTCTTGCTTTTTATCCAATCTGACAATCTGACTTTTTTATTCAAGTAAAACTCATGTAATATAAAAGTAGCCACTTTAAAGTGGTGTTTAATACATTCACAATATTGCAAAACCATTGCCTCTATATATTTCCAAAACATTTTCATCATCTCAAAAGGTATATACCTTTGAGTATATACCATACTATATGGTATATACCCATTACTTTGATGGGTATATACCATACCCATTAAGTAGTTACTCCCCATTTTCCATTTCCCCTACACTCTGGCAAGCACTAATCTCCTTTCTGTCTCTATGCATTTACCTATTTGAAATATTTCATATAAATGAAATCATGCATTATATAACCTTTTGTGTCTAATTTCTTTTACTTGGTACAATGTTTTCAAGATTCATCCATGTTGTAGAATGTATTAGCACTTTATTTTTATGGCTGAATAATATTTCACTGTATGGATGTACTAGATTTGGTTTATCCATCCACCCATTGATAGATACTTGGGCTGCTTCCACCTTTGGCAGTGTGAATAGTGCTGCTATGAACATTCATGTACGTACTTTTGTTTAAATATCTGTTTTTAATGCTTTTTGGGAGATACTTAGGAGCTGAATTGCTGGGTTATATGGTACTTTTGTGTTTAACTTTTTGATGAACCACCAAACTACTTTTCACAGTGGTTGCACCATTGTAAGATTTCCACAAGGATTCCAATTTATTTACATCCTAGCCAACACTTATTTTCCATTTTTAAAATTATAGCCATCCTAGTGGATATGAAATGTATCTCATTGTGGTTTAAATTTGCATTTCCTTAATGACTAATGATGCTGAATATTTTTCATGTGCTCTATCTCTCTCTCACACACACAGACACACACTGGGATAGTGGTTGAGTTGTAAGAGTTCTTTATATATTCTGATATTAGACCCTTATCAAATATATACTTTACAAATAGCTTCTTCCATTTTACAGGTTGTCTTTTCACACTCTTTTTTTAAATTTTATTTTATTATGTTATGTTAGTCACCATATAATACATCATTAGTTTTTGATGTAGTGATCCATGATTCATTGTTTTTGTATAACACCGGTGTTCCACGCAGTACGTGCCCTCCTTAATACCCATCACCGGGCTAACCAATCCCCCCACCACCCTCCCCTCTAAAACCTTCAGTTTGTTTCTCAGAGTCCATAGTCTCTCATGGTTCATCTCTCCCTCTGATTTCCACCCCTTCATTTTTCCCTTCCTTCTCCTAATGTCCTCCATGCTATTCCTTATGTTCCACAAATAAGTGAAACCATATGATAATTGACTTCCTCTGCTTGACTGATTTTACTTAGCACAATCTCCTCCAGTCCGATCCACGTTGATGTAAAAGTTGGGTATTCATCCTTTCTGATGGCTGAGTAATATTCCATTGTATATATGGACCACATCTTCTTTATCCATTCATCTGTTGAAGGGCATCTCGGCTCTTTCCACAGCTTGGCTATTGTGGACATTGCTGCTAGGAACATTGGGATGCATATGGCCCTTCTTTTCACTACATCTGTGTCTTTAGGGTAAATACCCAGGAGTGAATTGCTGGGTCATAAGGTGGCTCTATTTTTAATTTTCTGAGGCATCTCCACACTGTTTTCCAAAGTGGCTGTACCAATTGCATTCCCACCAACAGTGTAAGAGGGT
>NC_138369.1:4332276-4360955 GCF_054177405.1 Leptonychotes weddellii | reverse complement strand
TCTAAAACCCTATTTGTTTCTCAGAGTCCATAGTCTCTCATGGTTCATCTCTCCCTCCGATTTCCCTCCCTTCATTTTTCCCTTCCTTCTCCTAATGTCCTCCATGCTATTCCTTATGTTCCACAAATAAGTGAAACCATATGATAATTGACTTTCTCTGCTTGACTTATTTCACTTAGATTGACTCCTTTAAACAAACACATATTCCTCTGACCTGAATTCCCTGATCTGCAGAAGATATGATGATTACTCCTGTTTTACAGGTTATACACCTGAGACTGAGGATTAAAGCAAAAACGGCTTTAATCTGCACAGATTACTTAGAGTTGCACAGATACTTAGAGTTGAGATGGAACACAAGTCAATTTCTCCTGGACCTCAAATTCTTACCCATCTCTCACATGAATGATGCTACAGAGAAAAGAGACATGATCTTCAGGCAGGACACTGAAGTTATTCCCCTCTGAGAAGCCTATGGCCAGCTTCTCTTCCAAGATATGCATACTCTTGCAGTAATGCCACTCTTTCTACAAGCCCAGAATCACCTGTGCATTTGATGTTCCAGTCTGTGAAAGTTTTTTTCTCTTGTGGTTGAGACATACCCTTCTATGCAATAACAGTAGTATTTTTGTTTCTCGAAGACACAGGAAGCAGAAGCATGACAGGGATGGGCTGCACATGGATCTGTAGGGAGAGAGAGAAGAAGAAGGCAGCTCTGTGGGTTCTGTTTTTTATTCAAAATTTAATCAATCTAATCCCACTTGAAAATCCTGTCTCTTAAAATGTCAACAAATGACTTTACTCACTTACTAGTGAGTTAAAAAAACTTCTTTCTTCTAGGACTTTTCTTAGATGCACTTTAAAAGTTTCTTGGAGTTAGTAAATAAGCTGGTTAAATCATATCTTTACTGTTATTGATATATTAGACAAACCACTTACCATCTCTGCCATCTGCTACCTCCAAGTTCATGCACAAAGAAAGATAGAATACCATATGCGACCTTTCCCTGCCCCACATGCATAACCAGACCTAATAATGGGGAATTCTCAGATAAACTCAACTGAGGCACATGCTCTAATCTAACTGCCTCACCTCAACAAAAATGTCAATGTCATGAAAGAAAAAGAAAGGCTGAAAGTAACTGTTCTAGACTAAAGGAGATTAAAGAAACATAATAATTAAATATAATGCCTATGTGATTGAAGAATAAATCCTAAATTTGAAAAAAATGCATTACTGGAACAATTGAAAATTTTTTGACAATGGGCTTAAATTAAATAATAGAAATGTATCAATGACAAATCTCCTAAATTGACCTTGTCTTATGTAAGAGCATCTCCATGTTCTTAGTAGATAAATGCTAAGGGATTTAGGGGCATGATATCCACAATTTATTTTTCAATGAATTAGTGAAAAATAAATACATATAGATATGTATACGAATATTTATAACCATTATATAATCTCAATGTGACAATTAACTAAGTTGAAGATATATCTATATTGTATATAGATATGTTAACTTTAAAAGTAAAAGTGCCAGTTATTTTCCTGGCAAAAATGGGTTTATTTGGAACGGAAGAGAATTGCAACCTGGGACACACAAGGCAAGTCCTCTGTCCACTGAAGAAGGGAGAAGACTGCTGTTTTCGAGAGGAAAGAGGAAAGAGGTGGGGCTATTCTACACAAAAAGTCCATTGGAGTAAACTGGAAGTTTGAAGTATAGTGGCTTCTCATTGGCTGAGCTGTGACTGTCTCCCATTGGCTGAGCTGTGACTGTCTCTCATTGGCTGAGCTGTGACCATCTCTCATTGTTTAGTCTGTTGGAGGTGTGAGGGAGGGAAGCAGGGCAGAGGAGACTTTCTTCCTCCTGCTGGCTGAGTGAAGTAGTATTGGCTTGCAAGGTCCATCTCTTCCTGTTGGGTTTGTAATTGACCACAAGTGCTAGGGCAGGAGAGCTCCCTTTGCTGAACCTCGAGACCCTATGTTAGTGAGGTTTCCTTTTATCAATTTTCACTGATAGCTACATATAATTATTTTTGCTAATATATATTTGTGTGTTTAGATAGATAGCTAGGAAACCAGAAGGAAATCTAGCAGTATCTTAGCAGTTGATGAATCCAGGTGAAGAGTATAGGGCGATCATTTTTACTATTGTTACAATATTTCTATAGATTTAAATGTCCAAAATAAAAAGTCGACTGACAAAAACCTTCATGCCATGTTTTATTAGGAGACATTATCCTGTCTGAATTCCACATTCTTCCTGTTTTGGCCCCTACCAATAAATGTTTGCAGCTCAAACTAAAGTGATGACATTGCAGTCTTATTTATTTATTTATTTATTTTTGGAAAGAGAGAGACACAGCGAGAAAGGGAACACAAGCAGGGGGAGTGGGAGAGGGAGAAGCAGGCTCCCCGCAGAACAGGGAGCCCGATGCGGGGCTCGATCCCAGGACCCTGGGATCATGACCTGAGCCGAAGGCAGGCGCTTCACGACTGAGCCACCCAGGCGCCCCGACATTGCATTCTTAATACACTGTAATTAGTTGTCCCTTCCCACCAACCTTTGAACTGTGGGGGAATAAAATACCTTTACTGTTGTACCTCTTACTTAGCTGGGACTTCAGTTGATTTCTGAAAAGTCTCCAAGCCTCCTTGTCCTCATCTTTAAAATGACGATGGAACCTGCCCCATAACTGATGGGTCAGTTGCATTGATTTTCTTAATTAGTCTGTGATTATTTGAGAGCATGTCCTTGTTCTTAGAAAATGCATACTGAAGTATTAAGGAGTGCAGGAGTATGATGTCTTCAGCTTCTTCTCAAGTAGTTTAGAAAAAAATATGTGTTTGTGTTATATACGTATATACACATATATACACATATACACAATGCATGTATGAAATTATTGTACTATGTATCATACATGCAATATGTAAATGTATGTATGTCCTATGTATATGTATTATATACACAAATGGATGAATGTTTCTATGTGTTTATATATAATATATAATGTTTATTATATATACACAAATGGATGACTGTGTCTGTGTTTATATATAATATATAATGTTTATTGTATATAATATATATTATAATACTTATATGATAAAGCAAACTGTTAACAATTGGTGAAGCGGGGAAGGGAGGGAAGATCTGAAAGTAATCTTCCAATTTTTCTGTAAGTTTGAAATTATATAAAATGAAAAGTTACCAAGAAAGAAGGAAGGAGGGTAGGGAGGGAGAGAAGGAGGGAAGAAATGGGCCAACAATAAGGTTTTTTTAGTGTTCGTCTGGACCAAGAGAAGCAAGACCCCATTTGGGTAGTTGAGTGTGGTTCACCTACAAAGGATGGGAGAAATCTTCTCAAACCCTTATATGGCACTTGCTGTGTGCCAGGACTGTTTCTGCCCTTTCCGGATCATAATACCAACTTAAGAGCAACTCCATGAGATGGGTACTATGATCTATAGTAAAATCTCCATTTTATAGATTAGGAAATGAGGCACAGAGAGATTAACTTGCCTAAGGTCACATAGCCAGTAAGTTATCAAGCCAGGATTCACACCCAGACAGTCTGGCTCCAGAAACTATGATCTGAAGGGATGATCATTTCTACCTTCAGGCACCCTGAGAAGCAACTGATTTTGTCACAAGAAATAAGGCGTGCTTTGGGACTGTCACTTTTCATCCTAGGATGAGAGAAAAGGTTCTGGAGATGGAGGCAAGCTTGGCTGCCAAAGAGTAGCATCTGGGACACTCTGCTTTTGCGGATGGCAGCAGCAGATGAAGGGGTGATAGTTTTCAATCCCTCCAGCCTGGAAAAAGTATGCCCAGCCCAACTAGTGAGTGGTAAGACCTTTTTAATTGTGGCTACTATAAAATAGTAAGGTATATGGATTTGATTTGCATTCTGTTTCTATTGGACAGCACTGGTCCAGTTGAAAAGCATGGGGACTCTGCCTAAATGATAGGGTAAGGGGGAAGACAACTGGACTTGGGGGATTGTGGGAAAGAGAGGAAGAGAACAAGGATGCTTCTGGGAGTCTGATGGAAGCAATGGAATGATACCAGAAAAAAGCAGGTTTGTATCAGAGAGGTATGGTGGACTTTTGAAAGTGTCAGGCAAAATGGAAAACTGCCTTCTCATTCCACCTTCATATGAATCTGGGCATAGTCTTCCATATGAACACAGTACAAAAGCTGTAGTATAACAGTGAATAGAACCACACAAAATTGACAGTATTTGGCCACTCTGGACCTACAAAAATGGTAATCAGTGTAGCTCATCTGAATTAATCAAAAGTTGCAGAGCTCGGGGCACCTGGGTGGCTCAGTCGTTAAGCATCTGCCTTCGGCTCAGGTCATGATCCCAGGGTTCTGGGATTGAGCCCCGCATTGGGCTCCCTGCTCGGCGGGAAGCCTGCTTCTCCCTCTCCCACTCCCCCTGCTTGTGTTCCCTCTCTCGCTTTTCCTCTCTCTGTCAAATAAATAAATAAAATTCTTTAAAAAAAAAAAAGTCGCAGAGCTCTTAGAAATGATGCCAGACTGGGGGCACCTGGGTGGCTCAGTCAGTTACGTGTCTGCCTTCGGATCGGGTCATGATCTCAGGATCTTGGGATCAAGCCCTGCCATTGGGCTCCCTGCTCAGCAGGGAGTCTGCTTGTCCCTCTCCTTTTGTCCCTCCCCCTGTTGATGCTCTCTCTCTCTCTAAAAAAAAAAAAAAATGATGCCAGACTTTAGAGTTGTCTGTTGAGGCCACGGGAGAAAGACTATATCCTGATGGACTGTGCCCTGTTGCGCTGGGCATTCCCATCCAGATACACTGGGCAGTGATTTTATTAAAAAGAGCTTGCTTTTGGGGGTGCTCAGTTGGTTAAGGAACTGCCTTCAGCTCAGGTCATGATCCTGGAGTCCTGGGATCGAGTCCCACATTGGGCTCCCAGCTCAGTGGGGAGCCTGCTTCTCCCTCTGACTCTCTCCCTTCTCATGCTGTTTCTCTCCCACTCTCAAATAAATAAATAAATAAATAAACTCTTTAAAAAAAAAAAAAGAACTTGCTTTTGGTTTCAAGTGCCAACATACCATAGCCTGATGAATCTTGTGTCCTCACGACAAAGACCAAGCAAGAAAGCCCCGAGAAAAATAAAAGGAAGGAATTAACATTTCAGGAATCTTCCTTAAATCCTTCAGTGGGCTTCTGAATATCCCTGGCAACCTGCTTGTTTCTCCCAGGGACAGTACTTGATTTACAACATAGAACATACTGTCTTGATTACAAAGAAGGGCAGCGTGTTAAACATAAGTAAATTTATCATTTCCATAGATACCACTCCTACCAGCAGAATAGTTTATTCACTTAAATAGATTAAGTTCCCTTTCTCCTTACAACATGTGGATACATTTCATTAAGGTTTTAATCAATTTTATAAAACTGATAAATGCTAGCAAACTTAATAAAATGGTCTCTTCTTTGGAAGCTGCTAAACACTTACATCAGGTTTAAGCTGGTGTGGCAGGAGGCTGATTTGAAAAGACCAACACAAAATAAATGTTTATTACTCATACATACTGGAGGGAAAAAGTGTGGAGAGACATAGACCAGGATGTGAAAAGTGGTCATTTCCAGGTAGTTTTCAATTTTGCTCATCTGTATTTTCTGTTTTCCTAGAAGAAAGATGGGTTACTTATATAGTGACTTAAGAAGTACTACTGTGTCTTTTCAGAGAATATAAAATGATACTGGAGAATAGAAGCTGTGAGAGTATTCAGCCTTTGAGAAAAGTATCATATGCCTCACCACCACCACCACCAGCCCCATCAATACAGAAATCCTACCTTTTTGGTGACACTCATGAGTTTTAATCAGGGTGACCACCTGATTATTTTGAAGACAAAGTTCTGCTCCTTTAGCAAAGAGCTTGATTGCCCTAGCAGTGAAAACCCCACCTTATCTTTTTTGTATGAGTCATTCTGGTTGTTCTGATGAAACCGTTGGAACCCAGATGGTTCTATTTCCCAAGTCTGCCAACCGAACTGCTGAGGGAGGTCATCGAAAAGACATAACCACCAATTGACCTATGAGCAGGACTCAGACACTCAGAGGCTCCTCACCCCCTCACCCCCTTACCTGTCCTTGCAAAGCAGGTTCTCCTTACCTTTCCTGCTCCCAGAGGCTGCTCCAAAGACATCACCTTGAGATAGTGATGTGGTGTATACGTGACTAAACCCAGTCAAGCCCCTCCTCTCTATATGCAGACTTACAAGATTTGGTGGATGGGTGTGGGGATCCATTTGTCTTGCTGTTGCCCAAGACAAACCCTATATGTAAGTTCCCTTTCCTTATTAAGCCTGCCACCTCCCAACCTGGAGTGGCCTGCCTCCTTCTTCAGTCTCTCCCTGCCCTGGAGCAATGGGGCCAATTTCAGATCACAGCTAGGATCTTCCCAAGAGGGCGAGTTGTGAACCAATATCAACTCCACAGTCAGTATAAGGGGAATAGCCTCCTCCCCTACAGCCCAGCAGGTAGGGGCCAGCTCAATGTTCCTGAGAGGTAGGTGGACCCAGGTGGTCAGTGATGGGTGTGGTTCCTGCAGATCTAGAGTGCCTTCCCCCAATGGAACTGGAACAGATTGACCATTCCCTAACACTTTCCTCCCAGCTCACCTTGCCCTGTAACTCTGGCTTAGATTTTACCAGGGGGAAGAGGAAAGAGGAGAAGAAAAAATAGAGCAGAGGGGAAGGTGGAACATGTGGACCCATCAGCAAGGGTGAGGCTCCACGGAGGTTGAAGAAGCAAGTGTCCCCTCCTTTTTTTTTTTTTAAATTCCCAATTTTCTTTCAAGCAGCTCATACATAACTTCTTTTTTTGTTATGTTATATTAGTCACCATACAGCACTTCATTAGTTTTTGTTTATTTTTTTAATTTAATTTTATTATGTTATGTTAATCACCATACATTACATCATTAGTTTTTGATGTAGTGTTCCATGATTCATTGTTTGCGGATAACGCCCAGTGTTCCTTGCAACATGTGCCCCTCTCAATACCCATCACCGGGCTAACCCATCCTCCACCCCTCCCCTCTGAAACCCTCAGTTTGTTTCCCAGAGTCCATAGTCTCTCATGGTTTGTCTCCCCCTCTGATTTCCCCCTCTTCAGTTTTCCCTTCCTTCTCCTAATGTCCTCCATGCTATTCCTTATGTTCCACATATGAGTGAAACATATGATAATTTTTTTCTCTGCTTAACTTATTTCACTTAGCATAATCCCCTCCAGTCCCATCCATGTCGATGCAAATGGTGGGTATTCATCCTTTCTAATGGTTGAGTAATATTCCATTGTATATATTTACCACATCTTCTTTATCCATTTGTCTGTTGAAGGGCATCTTGCTTCCTTCCACAGTTTGGCTATTGAGGACATTGCTGCTATGAACATTGGAGTGCATGTGCCCCTTCTTTTCACTACATTTGTGTCTTTGGCGTAAATACCCAGGAGTGCAATTGCTGTGTCATAGGGTAGCTCTATTTTTAACTTCTTGAGGAACCTCCACACTGTTTTCCAAAGTGGCTGTACCAACTTGCATTCCCACCAACAGTCTAAGAGGGTTCCCCTTAGTGTGTCCTCTCCTGAATCTGAGACTATGTAATCCTGAATTCAACCTCTCTGTTGAAGCCTGTTTCATACCCATCCAATTCAATCATGGTTCTGAAGCTGACCTCATAAAAACAGACAGTAGAATGGTGGTTATCAGAGGCTGGGTGGATGGGGGCAGACCTGGGGAGATGTTGTTTAAGGGAACTAACTTGGAACTAGTAGGTAAGTCCTGGAGATCAAATGCACAGCATAGTGATGATAGACAACAGAACCATAGTATAAACCTTAAGACTGCTGACAGGCTGTTTTTAATATTACTCATCCATCAGAAAGGATGAATACCCAACTTTTACATCAACATGGATGGGACTGGAGGAGATTATGCTAAGTGAAATAAGTCAAGCAGAGAAAGTCAATTATCATATGGTTTCACTTATTTGTGGAACATAAGGAATAGCATGGAGGACATTAAGAGAAGGAAGGGAAAAATGAAGGGGGGATGAACCATGAGAGACTATGGACTCTGAAAAACAAACTGAGGGTTTTAGAGGGGAAGGGGTGGAGGTATGGGTTAGCCTGGTGATGGGTATTAAGGAGGGCATGTATTGCATGGAGCACTGGGTGTTATAAGCAAACAATGAATCATGGGACACTACATCAAAAACTAATGATGTACTGTATGGTGACTAACAGAACATAATAAAATAAAATAAAATAAAATTAAAATAAAATAAAATAAAAAGACTGCTGACAGATCTCATTGGTTCCTCTGACAAGAAATGGCGCTTATGAGATGCCACAAGATGTTAGCTAAAGCTAAGGTGGTCATCATACTGCCATATATAAATGTACCAAATCAACATGGGGTACACCTCAACCTTACACAATGTTATGTGCCAATTATATCCCAATAAAGTTTTTAAAAATTAAATTTAAAAATAGTATAGTGGTATTTATGCTGAAAGCTACAGCAGAGCAGGTGCACAGGGAAACAGTATCACCAAGAATGATACCTAGTGTTGAGTAAGCATTAACCCCTGATAACCACCTTCCAGATACAGCCATCTCATGGATTCTCCCTGACATTCTCAAGAAGCAGAGTCTCTTCTCAGCCCCATTTTACAGCACAGGAATCTGAGGGTCATAGTGGTTCCGGAACTTGCCCAAGATAACACAATGGGGAAGCAACAAAGCTCAACCTCTGACTAGGCTACACTGCCACTCACTGTTTTCGTTAAGCACTCCTTCACAACCTTGGTTTGTGAGATCTCACCCTTTAATTAATACTATATTCACTACACCAACAGTCCCGGGGACCAGAAAGTGTCCTGTTTTGTGCCAGAGAGAGAGGAGAGAATGTGCATTGGTAAGATTCCCTCACTGTCCATTTGGGATAAATTCTTTCAACAGGACAGAGAAATCAATTCTCTTTAGACTCTATTTACGTGACTCAGGACTCCCTGAAGAGCCTCATGGACTGGCCCCAAACTTTCCCCAAATTCCAAATCCTCTGTCAGCTTCAGATGTTCATATGTACATGCTGACAAGTCCAGAGAAAGGAGATACTCCATACTGGAACTTAAGAAAAAAATCAACTACACCAATGGTCAAAAATTTCATGGAGGTTTTGAGTTTGCTGCCAATGAATCTCCCCATGAGTTTGTTTGTTTGTTTGTTTGTTTTACCATTTGGTGCATTTTTGTTGTTGTTGTTGTTTTAGCTCATGCCATTAAAATTAAAAAAAAAACAACAACTTATACCTTCCTTGCTCAGTCTCGGCAGTATTGACATTTTAGCTTGGATAATTCCTCATCGCAAGGGCTGGCCCATGCACTGGAGGGTGTGGGGTGGCACCCCTGGCCTCCACCCACTAAATTCCAGGAACACCCTCACTCAAGTCACAACCACCAAAACTGTCTGCAAACAATACTAAGTGTCCCCTGTGGGGACACCAAATGGCCCCCAGTTGAGAACCACTACTTTCTTTCTTCTTTTTTAAAGTCAGAAAACCAACCACTACTTTCAATGTTGTTTTTACTTCCAAAGACATTAGACATGGTATCTGAAAGCAAATAAAAACCATCAAAATATTGGCTCTATCTAAGTTAACACACATTTGAAATCCAGACATGCCCCTCTCAAGAGATGCCCCTCAGGCCAGCCCTCCACCAGCTCAACTGAATACTACAGGTGTTCTAGAACCACAAAATAAGATGTTGAACATTCAACACACAGAAGAAAGTTTGTCCTCTTGGCCACAGCTCCCCCAGCTTCTAACTGATAACTGATAACAGGGAGGGAATTGTAGAGTCTTATTACCTATTTCTCAAGGAGTCTTGGCAGTTTCAAGAGGACCACAATCTGTTGGTGTAATTTCCATGGGTCAAGTCAAAGTCTAATTAAAGGCAACATCATGAATACAAACCTCTATAGGCCATGGATATCCACATCATGCTTACCGTAGAATTCTCAGATCACTTAGTAACTCATTGGACACAGAAATAAGGATCAAGGAAGAAAGACACCGCTGAATTTGGGGCACTAATCAGCCAAGCCATCAACCACCCTGCCAATGCTGCATGCTTGACAACATTTTAAAAGGTATCTGTTTGGTTAGGTTTATTCCAAGGTACCTTATGGTTTTTGGTGCTAGTGTAAATAGAATCAGTTCTCTAATTTCTCTTTCTACAGTTACATTCTTATGTATAGGAAAGCAACTGATTTCTGTGCATTGATTTTGTATCCTGCCACATTACTGAATTGCTGTATGAGTTCTAGTAATTTGGGGGTGGAATCTTTTGGATTTTCCACATAAAGTATCATGTCATCTGTGAAAAGAGAGAGTTTGACTTCTTCTTTGCCAATTTGAATACATTTTATTTCTTTTTGTTGTCTAATTGCTGTTGCTAGGACTTCTAATATTATGTTGAAAAATAGTGGCGAGAGTGGGCATCCTTGTCACGTTCCTGATCTTAAAGGAAGCTTTTCCCCATTGAGGATGATATTCGCTGTGGGTTTTTCATAGATGGATTTTATGAACTTGAGGAATGTTCCTTCTATCCCTATACTCTGAAGAGTTTAAATCAGGAAAGGATGCTGTATTTTTTCAAATGCTTTTTCTGCATCAATTGAGAGGCTGATATGGTTCTTCTCTCTCTTATTAATGTGTTCTATCACATTGATTGATTTTTGAATGTTGAACCACCCTTGCATCCCAGGGATAAATCCCACTTGGTCGTGGTGGATGATCCTTTTAATGTACTGTTGGATCCTATTAGCTAGGATTTTGTTGAGGATTTTGGAATCCATATTCATCAGGGATATCAGTCTGAAATTCTCCTTTTTGATGGGGTCTTTGACTGGTTTGGGGATCAAGGTAATACTGGCCTCATAGAATGAGTCTGGAAGCTTTCTTTCTGTTTCTATTTTTTTGAAACAGCTTCAGAATAATAGGTATTATTTCCTCTTTGAATGTTTGGTGGAATTCCCCAGGGAATCCATCAGGCCCTGGACTCTTGCTTTTTGGGAGGTTTTTGATCACTGCTTCAATCACGTTACGGGTTATTGGCCTATTCAGGTTGCCAATTTATTTCCTGTTTCAATCTTGCTAATTTATAGGTTTCCAGGAAGACATCCATTTCTTCCAGGTTGCTTAATTTATTGGCATATAGTTGTTGATAATAATTTCTAATAATTGTTTCTATTTCCATGGTGTTAGTCGTGATCTCTCCCCTTTCATTCATAATTTTATTAATTTGGGTCCTTTCTCTTTTCTTTTGGGTAAGTCTGGCCAGTGATTTATCGATCTTATTAATTCTTTCCATAAGATACCTTGGAGTAAACCTAACTAAAGAGGTAAAGGATCTATACTCTAGGAACTACAGAACACTCATGAAAGAAATTGAAGAAGACACAGAAAGATGGAAAAACATTCCATGCTCATGGATCAGAATAAACATTGTTAAAATGTCTGTGCCACAAAGAGCAACCTATACCTTCAACGCTATCCTGATCAAAATTCCAATGACATTTTTCAAAGTGCTGGAACAAACAATCCTAAAATTTATATGGAATCAGAACTTCTCAAACTCAACACCCAAAAAAACAAATAATCAAGTCAAAAAATGGGCAGAAGACATGAACAGACACTTCTCCAAAGAAGACATACAGTTTAGCAAAAATCCCCCACCCTTGGTATCTGATCACCCTCCATATCTTACCACACTGGCTTGCCTTCAGTAAGAATTCCCCTGGTTCTGATGTTTCCTCTTGGTGATTTTATATCCCTGACTCCTACCCTGCTCCTTGGATATAAATCTCCAGTTGTCACTGTTGGAATCAGAACTGAGTCCAATCTCCTCCCTTACTACAAGACCCTATTGCACTGGTCCCTATACCCATCATGATGCTCCCCCTCTTGGATAAAGCCGGCCTTACTGTTCTCTAACAAGTGTCCTTAAATGACTTTTTCTCTAGGAGTTCGAATAATATGTTTTCTTGAACAGCTGCCAGGTCCATTCCGGTCTCTTAGTTCAAATGCTTAAGAGAGAAAATCTGATGGGTTATAGGACAAGTGAATGAATTGACCCCTCCTGGGTGACCACACTGTTGCAATCAGTGATGGCCAGTAGGGATAAAGTTATGTGGCAAGTGGGGTGCACCTTCTACTCCAAAGGCAAAGGTATCATGGAAGAAAGCTGACACACTAGTTGTAGAGATTAATGCTGTCTTCTAATTGTAGACATAGGCAAGCATATATATACATATCTGAGTGTATATCTGTGTGTATGCATAAATATAGCATAAATATAAAGAGGTGTGGGGATGAGAAACAATGATCAAGACAGACAGTAGCAGAGAGTGTAAGAACTAAACCAGGAACAGGAAGGACTAATCAGCAAGTTCATCATAAAACAAGAATATTTATCGAGCACTTACTATGTGCTGGATGTTATTCTAAACACCAAGATTACAGTGTGAATAAAACAGACAAAAACCCCTGCCCATGTGGTATAGACACTCCAGTGACAATACAAGAAATAATCCAACTAATAAGTAAACATCTGTGCAATAGTGCTGAGTACATCGAGGATGATAAAGCAGGGAAAGGTGATAGAGATGGGGATAGCTTCATTGTCAAGGTGGTGTGAGAAAAGAGACTTGCAGTGTATGCAAGTCATCCAGATATTAGGGGTAAAGAGCACTCTGAGTGGGAACAGCAAACTCCCTGCCACTTCTGAGGCAGGAGTGGGCCTGTTCTGGTTGAGGAGGACCAGGAGAGCTGTTCAACTGGAGAGAGAAGTAGAAGGAAGCTAGAAGGAAAATAGCAGGAGGTGGAACCCCAGAAGTAAGGGTGGGGAAGTGCCTGATTTGTGGATACACTCCAAGAGGACTCTGGATTGTGATTATAGGAACTAAGATTCTGAATAGTGGAGGAACCTGATCTGACTTCATAATCAAGTAAGTTAAGGTGATCCACAATCCCAGTTTGCCTGGGGTTGTCCCGGTTTTAGCACCAACGTTCCCACATCTGGGAAAACTCTTTAGTCCTGGGCAAATCAGGATGGCAGTTCCCATTGGCTGGATGCCACACTGATGACAGACATCAGAGCAGATGTGGAGGGACCAGTAAAGCAGCTACTGCATTAGCTTTGTCTTCACTCCTTGAATATCGAAAAGACGCCAGAAGATTCTCCAGCTGTCTGTAAGGAACAGTATCATTTTTGATGAGATGGAAAGGGGTGGAGATTGGGTCTTTGATGACCTCATCAAGCTGCTTCACCAGACTTCAACTGTTCTCACTCAGACTCCTTGTCATGTGAGTTCATGAAATGTCTTTATTGCTCGAAGCAGTGCTTCCCAAGTGCAAATGAACATCCACATCTACTGAGAGTCTTGTTACAATGCAGGTTTGCTTCAGTAGGTCTAGAGTGAAGGCTGCAGTGCTAAATCTCTAATAAGTAGTCAGTGTTTTGCTGCTGGTTTGAGGACCTCGCTTTGAGCAGGACAGTGTTTCTCAACCTCCTGTAGAGTTTGCTAAGCCATGGATTCCTGGGCCCCCAACTGCAGGGATTTTGAGTCTGGTGATGATTCCCAGGTGACATCTGATGTTTGCATTTTAAACAAGCTCCCAGGCAATGCTGATGATGCAGATCCACAGACCCCAGGTTTCTCAAACTTTAACTTGCATAAACTCTCCTGGAGATCTTGTTATAATGAAGAGCCCAATTCACTGGATGTGGGACTGAGCCTAAGATTCTGCATTTGTACCAGATTTCCACATGATTCAGATGCCACTATGCATTATCAGGCCACATTTGGAGCAGCAAAGCAGGTCAGTTAGGTTTCTATTACTTACAAATAAAAGCATCTCTGATTGATTGCTGCCTATATGTGTTTTTGCAGGGAGAGGAGTCACTTTTTCAAAATCAGGCTCTCAAAGTATTCTCTGATGCAATAAAAGAAAATCTTAAGAGCTCCCATCTTCGAGTCCCTTAGTTTTATTTTCTCTCCTCTGGAGCACTAACCCAAGCATGGGCCCTCTAAGCAAAAGTGCATGTTGCATAGAAGCAGAAGTGGATTTTGCTTCTACCTCAGTGGGGTGGGCAGTTCCCAGAAAAGAAGAACTGGGCAGACAACACAAGAGGCGTTCCCCACACATACCACCACCTCTAAGTATAGAGTAGGCACCTAGCAACCACATTCTGGCTTCTGTTTGATTATTCATTTCCTGGAACAGCTGGCTGACCACAAAGGACTTCTTCAGCAGTTGCCTGTTCACTATGAACTAATGCTTAGACCAGTAAATTCTCAACAGGATCATTTCTATTCCCAGGTGAAAATGTCTGGAGACATTTTTGATTGTTGCAATGGGTGTGTGGGGTGGGGTGGTTACTGGCATCTAACTGGTAGAGGCCAGGGATGCTGCTCAACATCCGGCAATGCAAAGGATAGCCACCCACAACCAAGAATTATAAAACCCAAAATGTCAATAGTGCAGACCTTGAGAAGTAATGCTCTAAGTGGAGGCAAGGAACATTTCACTTATCACCTTTTTAATTTATCATTAAGACATTTATCATTCTGACCTTCCAGAAGTTTATGATCCAAGCAGGCATGATTTACAAGCACACACATCATGTGTGCAACAGCACACAAAATACAGGGTAAGTCAAGTCATACAGATGATAATAGAGTGGGTAAAGGAGATGGATTTCTGAGAGCTAGAAGAAGAAAAGGTTCTTGAAGGATGAAGAAGCTACTTCTTAAAGAAAGCAAAGGAGTGAGAGAGGCAGAAAAGAGAAAGAAAGCAGACTTCATGTTGGGAGGGGAGGAAAAATATTGAATAGAGAGGTCCAAGTGCACAGCACCTAGAACATTTGGCTGGTTTATCCTCTTCTTGCAACTGTCTTGAACACAAAAACAGCAGCAACACTTGTGGGACTTAAGTGCAAGGATTTGTCAACTGCCCAGGAAGGTTGCATTTCCTGCAAGTTTTATTTGTGCAAATTTGAAATTGCAGATATAAAAATTAACACTGCAGGCATACCTTTTGAAAGCATGTGAATCTCCCAAAATTTTTACTGTTCAAAAGGAATAACAATATTTTAAGGCCAGCAGATGGAGTGAATCATATACTCTTGTTGCATTGCTGCCATGTGGAAGAGACACTTGAGCTGATTAAGCAGAAAAGGGACACAGTCTTTGGTCCACCACCTAAAAACTGCACATGAAATCTCTTCAAATGAATCTGGCAACTCTTTGCTCCTATTTTTACCTTTCCTGCTGTTATCATGTAAAATTGGTTTTAAAATACCTTCTGGTAACAAAGTTAGCCATGCATTTATTAATTCCAGTGCTGAAAAACATTCCTAGAATCCAATTACTTTGAAAAAGAAATTAGAGATATTAAAAGAAAACAAATAAGGCCAAACAACTGCTGTGACCTTCATGCTGTTGGTTTGGGAGCATTTCCAGATGACACTAAGAAAACAAAATTAACCCAATAAATGAGTAAGTTTGAAAGTCATCTAACAAAGGAGTCGGTGCTGGTCTCCTGGCCACAAGACCCTTCCTGTTGACAACGTGCTCCTAAGATGGATGGTGGTGGAATTTTGCATTGCAAGAATGCAACCCCCCTTTTTAAATACTTATTCATATGGGAATTACTGAATTCTGAAAGTGTCGAGTTTGCAAAATCTTCAAGAGCATAAAATGCAACATCAAATGCCCAGAGAGAGAAACCTGCCAGGTGAATCTAGATGTTGGCCAATAAATCCTGGGCAAGGTAGCAATAGCTGGAAGAAGAAAATCCCCTTATTCCTTCATTATTAAAAATTATTCCTTGAACATTTAATGGCATGTGGTAAACAATACTGGGTATGGGTCTCAGAGGTTTCCCCATGACCCCTTCTTTCTAAGGACCGAGAAGCCAATAGAGTAAGGCCTCAGAACTGCTTTCAGGAGGAAGATACAGATGGTGGCATTTGTCCAATCCACGTGTGACCACAGGGGGCGCTGTCCAGAAGCAGCTCAGTTTTATGTTCTTAGCCAAAAAGCAGGGATAGGAGTCTGATGCTGAGGTTGCACAGAAGGAGCATCTCTTCTGGGAAAGACTTCTGATGACGTCCCTGGTTCCTCCTATTTGGGGAGATAATATGTAGAACAAGCTGAAAAGAAATTAACACCTCAGGAAATGACAAACCAGAATTTCTCTAAGATCCAAAGTTCATTAAGATCTGACTAATATCTTAATACCTGACTTTACAGTCTTTCCTCCCCCAAACACCATCTATGATGGTCTTTTTATTTATCTGATCTTTTCACAAACATTTTCAGGGTGTTTGTTTACTGTGTGCCAAGCAGCATTCTAAGCTCTTAACACATATAACCTTGCTTTCTTCTCATGATGAGATAGATCCTATCACCATCCTCATCATACAGATGAAGTCCTGAGGCTTAGAGACAGTAAATGGTTAGTACAGGCTCATGCAGCCTGGAAGTGGTGGAGTTGGGACTTGAACTCAGGCACGTTGGCTCCATTCAAACAATGAAGGATCACTAAATGCTACAGAGGATCAATGAAGCCTGTAAGGTTGAATATCCACTTTTTGTTTTTTATTTTTACGTATTTAATTTTTTAGAGAGAGTGTGAGAACGAGTTGGGGGAGGGGCAGAGAGAGGGAGAGAGAGAATCTCAAGCAAACTCCACGCTTAGCTCGGAGCCTGAGGTGGGGCTGGATCTCACAACCCTGAGATCATGACCTGAGCTGAAACCAAGATTGGGATGCTGAGCCCTGAATATGTGCATTTTAGAATGTAAAATGTTGTCCAAAGATAAGAGGATAGGATCACTGTTTGGGGCCTTCTATATAGTTGACTCTTGATAATGTGGTGTTCATACAAGTAGTGTTGACATGGTTCAGAGTAGAGCAAAGTGCTTTCATGTACATTGTTTTGTTACTCAGTCAACCAGACATTTCAATGATGAACGAATTGAGGCTCAGGGAGGTTAAGCTCCTTGCCCAGCATCTACCAGCTGGAACCTGAAAGAATCAAGATTCAAACTCAAATCCGGTGAGCCCCAGAATCCATGCAATGGGTTCCACTATGCAACATGCTTTTGGAGACCACATGTGTTGGGACAGTTCCTTTACACAGTTCAGGTTGGCATAACCTTTGACTGCTGGTGATTTCAGCCAAGGGGTGAATCAGTGGCATATACTGTTAGGACACAGTCAGCAGCCAGTAAACAGAATTGTCCTCGGTCTGAAAGTGCATGTCCCAGGAAGCTGGTCCCAAAAGTTGTTGACGATCTGCAGTGACAAACAACTCTGGTGACAACCAAGGAATGTTGTCAACTTTCAGAGGAAAACAGACCTGAGTCTGAACCCCTGTACCCAGCTGAGTAGCTTCAGGCCAATTATGTGGACTTTCCCAGTCTGAGTTCTCATCTATAAACAAGGACCTTAGACACTCAACAAGTTAAGTGAGCATCTTTTGTGGGCCAGGCATTGCTCTAGGTAGAAGGAAAATCATAGTAACCACAGCACTGAAACTTCAGGGGGTAGAGATTGACCAAACGTAAACACTTTCATATTTTTCAGAATAAAACAAGTATCATACAGAGAGGCACAACATGCAGAGAATTAAAATAGAAGGTGGTGATAGACAGTGAAAGATTGTCAGTGGCCACCATACTGGAAACCAAACTCCCCCCACCTCATGAGTCCTGATTTCTCTTCACTGCTCTGTATTTTTCCATAGCCCACATCACTTTGTGAAATACTGTATAATCCATGTTTGGGGGTTTATTCTCAGCCTCCCCCAACCAGAATATTAGTTCTGTGAGGGCAAGGATTTTTGTCAGTGTATCTTCTGCTGTTTCCCCAGCACCTAAAACAGCATCTGGCATGTACTGGCTACTCAGTAAATATTTGTTAAATGAACATTGTTAAATAAATTTAAGTTTCTTGATAAATATCATTTGGATGTTTATGGAAAGACTGGAGAGAGAGAGGGAGAGAAAGGAAGGAAGGAAGAAGGAAGGGAGGAAGAAAGGAAGAAGGAAGGGAAGGGAAGTGTTCCACTGATTTTGGCCTCAAAAACCAGAAAGCACCAGCATAATGGAGGAAGTAATGTAATTTCTCTTTTCCTTCAGATCAAGAGACCAGGAAACTCCTGGCAGTACAAGATGTTGGGTTCAGCCAGTACACAGCATTGTAGAGAAGTTGGTCTTACCGTTTTGGTTTGGGTCGTAGAATGTGTTACCTCAATACTTTCAGTTTCAACCCCTTTCCAGATCCCACTAAACCACTTCTTGTATTCCATTCGCACCTGAGGAATATAGAGGTTTGTGTCACATCAGGAGCTTACTTAGGGAGAAAGGACCCTGAATAGGAGGTTAAAGATATACATGCCAAGCCCCATGACTACCCTCTCATTGGTTTCCTGTATAGTCTTGGACATCCTCTTCTAGGTTCATTCTAAAATTCAACTTTTGCTGAATGTATTTACTAAATAAATTTCAGGCATCACAAAGTCTCTTTAGAGTCTATAGAGTGGTGGTGGTGATGATGATTCTGACAATGAAGAGGAGGAGGATGGAGAAGGTGATGGTTATCATGGAAGTGATGATGGTCATAATGATGACAGTGCAGATGATGGTGGTGGTGGTGGTGATTATAACAATGAAAGTCAACATTTATTGAACACTAGCAATCTCCAGTACACTTTATTTTACCCAATATATAATTTCATCCTACATAAACCAAGTGAGGAAGGTTCTTCTATTACCCCCAATTAAAGATAAAGAAGCTGAAGCTGTTGGAAGTAAATGGACTTATTAACGTCATACAGCCAGCCTTCAGCACCTCATCATTCTCACACCAGAGCCCCGACACTAACTGCTATGCTGAACCACTCCCTGTGATTGCATGGATTCCTTCCTGAAACCTGCTTAACGTGTTATAAAAAGATATTTAAATATTTAATATTCAACATTATTTCACAAAGACACTTAAGTTGTACTGTACTTCTGGGTGTGAGGATACCAACAATTAAGAAGGCACTAGGAGATGAAAGAGAAATAAATGAAGTGTTATGCAGCTGTCTTTGTCTCCAGCATCTTAATGGTTGGTAGTCCTGCCCAATAGCAAAGCGAGAAAAGCCAGGAAAACTGTTTCCAATCATCTAAAAGGAGTAAAAATACAAGAAGATGACCCTTACAAGAACTTAATGTATGCCAAGGACTGCACTAGGAGATTCATATTGCATTATCTCTTTTTTAACTTTCTTTCTTTCTTTCTTATTTTAATTTTTTTATTATTATGTTCAATTAGCCAGCATATAGTACATAATTAGTTTTTGATGTAGTGTACAATGATTCATTAGTTGTATATAACACCCAGTGCTCATCCCAACACATGCCCTCCTAATACCCATCACCTGGTCACCCCATTCTCCCACACCGTCCCTTCTGTAACCCTCAGTTTGTTTCCCGGAGTCCAGAGTCTCTCATGGTTTGTCTCCCTCTCTGATTTCTTTCCATTCAGTTTCCCCTCCCTTCCCCTGTGGTCCTCCATGATATTCCTTATGTTCCACATATGAGTGAAAACATATGATAATTCCCTTTCTCTGCTTGACTTATTTCACTTAACATAATCCCCTCCAGTTCCATCCATCTCAAAGTGAATGGTGGGTATTCAACCTTTAGGATGGCTGAGTAATATTCTTTGTATATATGAACCACATCTTTATCCATTCATCTGTTGAAGGACATCTCCCCTCCTTCCACAGTTTGGCTATTGTGGACATTGCTACTATGAATATTGGGGTGCATGTGCCCTTCTTTTCACTACATCCTGTATCTTTGGGGTAAACACCTAGTAGTGCAATCGCTGAGTCATAGGGTAGCTCTATTCTTAACTTTTTGAAGAACCTCCATGCTGTTTTCCAGAGTGGCTCACCAGCTTGCATTCCCACCAACAGTGTAAGAGAGTTCCCCTTTCTCCACATCCTCGCCAACATTTGTTGTTTCCTGTCTTGTTAATTTTAGCCATTCTAACTGGTGTAAGGTGGTATCTCATTGTGCTTTTGATTTGTATTTCCCTGATGGCTAGTGACGTTGAGCATTTTTTCATGTGTTTGTTGACAATTTATATTTCTTCTTTGGAGAAGTGTCTGTTCATGTCTTCTGCCCATTTCTTGACTGGATTCTTTGTTTTTTAGGAGTTGAGTTTGAGAAGATCTTTAAAGATCTTGGATACCAGCCCTTTATCTGTAATGACATTTGCAGATATCTTCTCCCATTCTGTGGGTTGCCTCTTAGTTTTGTTGACTGTTTCCTTTGCTGTGCAGAAGCTTTTTATCTTGATGAAGTCCCCAAAGGTCATTTTTGCTTTTGTTTCCCTTGTCTTTGGAGACATGTCTTGAAAGAAGTCACTGTGTCCAATGTCAAAGAGGCTACTTCCTCTGTTCTCCTCTAGAATTTTGATGGATTCCTGTCTCACATTGAGGTCTTTCATTTATTTTGAGTTTATCTTTGGGTATGGTGTAAGAAAATGATCTAGTTTCATGCTTCTGCATGTGGCTGTCCAATTTTCCCAGCACCATTTATTGAGGAGACTGTCTTTTTTCCACTGGATGTTCTTTCCTGCTTTGTCGAAGATTAGTTGACCATAGAGTTGAGGGTCCATTTCTGGGATCTCTATTCTGTTCCATTAATCTATGTGTCTGTTTTTGTGCCAATACTATGCTGTCTTATGATCACAACTTTGTAATATAGCTTGAAGTCAGGCATTGTGATGCCCCCAGCTTTGTTTTTATTTTTCAACATTTTCTTGGGGTGATTCAGGGTCTTTTCTGGTTCCATACAAATTTTAGGATTGTTTGTTCCAGCTCTGTGAAAAATGTTGATGGTATTTTGATAAGGATTGCATTGAAAGTGTGGTTGCTCTGGGCAGTAAGACATTTTAACTATATTTGTTCTTCCAATCCCAGAGCATGGAATGTTTTTCTATCTTTTTGTGTCTTCCTCAATTTCTTTCGTAAGTGTTCTGTAGTTTCTAGAGTATAGATCCTTTACCTCTTTAGTTAGATTTATTCCTTGGTATCTTATGGTTTTTGGTGCTATTATAAATTGAATCAATTCCTTAATTTCTTTCTTCAGTTACATTGTTAGTCTATAAAAATGCCACTGATTTCTGTGCATTGATTTTGTATCCTGCCACATTGCTGAATTGCTATATGAGTTCTAGTAATTTAGGGGTGGAGTCTTTTGGGTTTTCCACATAAAGTATCATATCATCTGTGAAGAGTGAGAGTTTGACTTCTTCTTTGCCAATTTGGGTGCCTTTTATTTCTTTTTGTTGTCTGATTGCTGATGCTAGGGCTTCTAGTACTATGTTAAACAACAATGGCATGACCACACAGAAAGACCAACTCAAAATGGATGAAAGACCTCAATGTGAGACAGGAATCCATCAAAATCCTAGAGGAGAACATAGGTAGTTGCCTTTTCAACGTTGGCCACAGCAACTTCTTTCAAAACATGCCTCCAAAGGCAAGGGAAACAAAAGCAAAAATGAACTTTTGGGACTTCATCAAGATAAAAAGCATCTGCACAGCAAAGGAAACAATCAACAAAACAAAGAGACAAACTCCCACAGAATGGGAGAAGATATTTGCAAATGACACTACAGATAAAGGGCTGGTATCCATGATTTCTTCTTTAAATGTTTGGCAGAATTCCCCTGGGAAGCCATCTAGCCCTGGACTCTTGTGTTTTGGGAGGTTTTTGATTACTGTTTCAATTTCCTTGCTGGTTATGGGTCTGTTCAGATTGTCTATTTCTTCCTGTTTCAGTTTGGTAGTTTATAAGTTTCTAGGAATGCATCCATTTCTTCCAGATTGCCTAGTTTGTTGGCATATAGCTGCTGTTAATAAGTTCTAATAATTGTCTCTATTTCCTTGGTATTTGTCATGATTTCTCCCCTTTCATTCATGATTTTATTAATTTGGGTCCTTTCTCTTTTCTTTTGGATAAGTCTGGCCAGAGGTTTATCGATCTTATTAATTCTTTCAAAGAACCAGTTTCTAGTTTCATTGTTTTGTTCTACTGTTCTAGTTTCTATTTCATTGATTTCTGCTCTAATCTTTATTATTTCTCTTCTCCTCCTTGGTTTAGGCTTTATTTGCTGTTCTTTCTCCTGGTCCTTTAGGTGTAAGGTTAGCTTGTGCATTTGGGATTTTCCTAATTTTTTGAGAGAGGCTTGGATGGCTATGTATTTCCCCCTTCGGACCACCTTTGCATTATCCCATAGGTTTTGGACCGATGTGTTTTCATTCTCATTGGTTTCCATGAATTGTTTATGTTCTTCTTTAATTTCCTGGTTGACCCATTCATTCTTTAGTAGGATGCTTTTTAACCTCCAACAGTTCGAGTTCCTTCCAAATTTTTTTCTTGTGGTTGAATTCCAGTTTCAAAGCATTGTGTTCTGAAAATATGCAGGGAATAATCTCAATCTTTTGGTATTGGTTGAGACTTGATTTGTGACCCAGTATGTGGTCTATTCTGGAGAAAGTTCAATGTGCACTCAAGAAGAATGAGTATTCTGTTGTTTTGGGATGGAATGTTCTGTATATATCTATGAAGTCCATCTGGTCCAATGTGTCATTCAAAGCTCTTGTTTTTTTGTTGATCTTCAGCTTAGATTATCTGTCCATTGCTGTGAATCGAGTGTTGAAGTCTCCTACTATTAATGTATTATTTTCAATATGTTTCTTTTTTTGGTTATTAGTTGTTTTATATAATTGGCTGCTCCCATGTTGGGGGCATAGATATTTACAATTGCTAGATCTTCTTGTTGGATAGACCCTTTAAGTATGATATAGTGTCCCTCTACATCTCTTACTACAGTCTTTGGTTTAAAATCTAATTTGAAGCACTGGGTGTTATAGGAAAACAATGAATCATGGATCACCACATCAAAAACTAATGATGTAATGTATGGTGATTAACATAATAAAAAAAGTTAAAAAAACTAATGATGTATTGTATGGTGACTAACATAACATAATAATAATAAAAAAAATCTAATTTGTCTGTTATGACGATTGTTACCCCAGCTTTCTTTTGAGGTCCGTTGGCATGGTAAATGGTTCTCTGTCCCCTCACTTTCAGTGTGGATGTTTCTTTAGGTTCAAAACGAGTCTCTTGTAGACAATATGGATGGGTCCTGCTTTTTTATCCAATCTGAAATCCTGTGTCTTTTTATGGGAGCATTCAGCCTATTTACATTGAGAGTAACTATTGAAAGATATGAATTTAGTGCTATTGTATTGCCTGTAAAGTCCTTGTTTCTGTAGATGGTCTTGTTAATTTCTGGTCTATATTACACTTGGGGTCTCTCTTTGCTTACCAAATCCCCCTTAATATTTCTTGCAGGGCTGGCTTGGTGGTCACATATTCTTTCATTTTCTGCCTGTCCTGGAAGTTCTTTATCTCTCCATCCATTCTTTTAAAAAATATTTTATTTATTTATTTGACAGAGAGAAAGATAGTGAGAGCAGGAACACAAGCTGGGGGAGTGGGAGAGGGAGAGGGAGAAGCAGGCTTCCTGCTGAGCAGGGAGCCTGATGCAGGGCTTGATCCCAGGACCCTGGGCTCATGATCCAAGCCGAAGGCAGACACTTAATGACTGAGCCACCCAGGTGTCCCTCTCCATCCATTCTGAATGACAGCCTTGTTGGATGAAATATTGTTGGCTGCATGTTCTTCTCATTTAGTAACCTGAATATGTCTTGCCAGCCCTTTCTGGCTTGCCAGGTCTCTGCTGATAGGTCTGATGTTATTCTGATGTTCTGTTCATATGTAAGGAACCTCCTTCCCCTTAACTGTTCTCAGGATAGTTTCTTTAGCTGTAAGATTTGCAAGCTTCACTATTATATGTCAGGGTGTTGATCTATTTTTATTGATTTTGGTAGGGGTCCTCTCTGCCTCTTGGACTTGAATGGTTGTTTCCTTCCCCAGATTAGGGATGTTCTCAGGTATGATTTGTTCAAATATACCTTCTAGTCCTCTCTCTCTCTCCACCCTCTCAGGGATCCCAATAATTCTGACATTGGAACATTTCATGGTATCATTAATCTCTCTATTTTC
Source organism: Leptonychotes weddellii (assembly GCF_054177405.1). Lineage (NCBI taxonomy): Eukaryota > Metazoa > Chordata > Mammalia > Carnivora > Phocidae > Leptonychotes > Leptonychotes weddellii. The sequence goes on along the minus strand of NC_138369.1, from coordinate 4,336,690 downwards.
ATAGGCTGCTAGCTGCTTATCTCTGTCTTCCTCGACTTCCTTCCTTTCCATCAGCTTATCTTCTAGATCACTATTCTCTATTCTGCCTCATTTACTCTGGCTGTTAGACTATCCAGTTTAGACTGTATCTCAGTCATAGCATTTTTAAGTTTGGCCTAATTACATCTCATTTCTTCCCTTAGAGATTCTATACTGTCATTAATGCTTTTTTTCAAGCCTAGCTATTGACTTCATTATTGCTATCCTGAATTCTATCTCTGACATCTTGCTTATTTCCATATCCATTAGTTCTGTGGCAGAGGACATTGTCTCAGGTTCTTTTCTTTGTTGAGAGTTCCTCCTCCTAGTCATTCTGTAGAGGGATGGTTGAGTGAATGAACAGAGTCCAAAATATCAACCACCACCCAAGCGAAATGCACCCTAAAAAAAATCCAAAGTGGTCGGAAGCTACCACAGATATGCAAACAAAGCCAAGATGATCCAAAACAATAAAAAAAGGTGGGGGAGAGCTTATAATCTCTCAGGGTGGACAAAGCAGGGTTATCTGCCTGTTCCTGATTGATTTTTGGCCTGTGTGTTTGAAGACACTATATCCCAAAATTGCAAAGAAATCAGAACTTATATATTTATCAAGATAAAATTGAATAGAGTGAAAAATGGACTAGTATGGGGAATAGTCTATAAAACGTAGAAGTGAACAAATAAAAGTTAAAAAGCAGCCTAAAACATAACTTGAGAAATAAGAATCTATTTGAAACATGAACAGGGTAAAACAAAAAAAGAAAGAAAAAGAAAAGAAACAAAAAAAAAACGTAAAATTTTAGCCTGAAGTATAAATGCTTCATGAGAGAACCTGGAGCTTCCTATATTATTTTCCCCCTGGCACTGGAGTTTTACAGTCCTTTGGGAAATAAGCTTATCATTCACCTGTTCTTCCAGTCTATCTTCTGGGGGAGGGGCCTGCTGCTTGGCTTCTCAGGTGTCTTTACCTGGATGGAATGCCCCACCCCTTGTCAGGGGGATGAGCTTAATGTGAGCTGGTCATTTGTGTGGCTTTTGTTCCCTGGTGGGTTTCGGCTTCTCTTTAGAGGGTCAGAACAAATATGGCCATTCAGGAATCTCTGGCCCAGAGCCACAAGTTCGCTGTCCCCTTTCTTCAATAAACCTGCCAGGTCAAATCATCTCCACTTCTGTGTGTACCAAACTCCACAGACTCGTGCTATTCCCACCCTCCGCAACTCTCCCAGGGGAGTTATGGGGACCTGAGAGCATCTGTGCGCTTTGTTACTTAGCAATTGCTAGTGGCTGTGGGCTTGTGCATGTACCCTCTTCTGTGGCTCCCAGTTCATGGCTGGGTGCCTCCCCAGTATTCTTTCATGGGCCACACTACCCTGAGAGCTGTTGTCCAGTCATGGGCACAAGCCGTTTTATATCTCACCTGAGATGTTAAATAGCCTGCACCTTCTAGTCCTTTTCAGGGTGGTCAGGAAGAGAGTGGTCTCGCTACAAGCCAGCTGGCAGTTTATGGTGACTGGATCTGAGAGTCCCTTCTGGGCTCATTGACCATAACCACTCTCCTCGCTCCACTGCTTGGGCACTCTACTAGTCAGACTCCCCCATACTTTCTGAGTCTCCTGGAATTCTGAGACCACAATGATCCACCTAGAATTCTGCCTTATTCATCCCCTGTGCCCTTTTCAGAAAGGGATGTCTCTCACTGGAGCAGATTTCTAAGGGTCCTCATTTTTTGCTCCAGTGTTATATCACTTTCCAGGGGTTAGCTTATGGAGGGTCCATTCCCCCTCTGTTTATCTTCTGATATTTCCCCCAAAGCTTCAAGGTTCTGCACCTCCTACTTTGCAAAAAGTAGTCATTTTTCTGCTTGTAGAGATCCAGATAAATCTTCTTACATCTCAGGTTGAATTCATGTGTGTTCAGAATGGTTTGATAAATATCCATCTAACTTTGAGAGACCAGATGGAACAAGGTCCCCTACTCTGTTGCCATCTTGCCCCCCCCCGCAATATCTCTTTTAATTCTTAATCCTGTGAGGCAGGTATTGCCACGAACACAGGTGAGAAGATTGAGGCTCAGAGAGGGTAAGATGGCTGGCTAAGGTCACACAGCAACCTACTCAGTGGAAAACCTACATTAAAGCTGAAGTCACTCTGTTTTTGGCATAGTAAGTCAAATATTCCAGTGTCCCTCCATAAAGTGCACCTCACTATAAGAGGCTTCTGTATCCTCTTTCTGGTGAACTCAGGTATGGCCAAGGAACTTGCTCCACCCAATGAAAGAGAGCTAATTAAGCTCACTTTGCCAGGATCTCCCTTCCCTTGGCCATGAGAATACCAGTGTTCTAAATAAGGGCTGACCTTATTCAACCTATATCCCAGAGTGAAGACAATGTAGATCAAGCCATGGCTATGTAGCATGAGCAAGAAATAAACCTTTATTGTTATAAACCACTGAAATTAGAGGGTGGTGGCTATAAGTTACTGAATCATAATCTCCCTTATGCTGACTGATACATGCTCTGCTATGGACTGAACTATGTCTCCTCAAACTTCACATGTTAAAGCCCTAACTTCCCAGTATGACTGTATTTGAAGACATGATGGCCTTTATAGAAGCAGTTAAGATTAAATGAGGCCACAAGGGTGGAGCCCTGATCCAATAGGATTAGTGTCCTGATAAGAAGAGGCATAAAAGCTCTCTCCTTCTCTTTCCCATGTAAGGGTAGAGCAAGAAGGTGGCCATCTGCAAAAAAGAACAGAGATCTCACAAGAACCCAACTGCACAGGAACTCTGAACTCAGATTTCCAGCCTCTAGAATTATACGAGAAATTTCTGTTGCCCAAGCCACACAGTCTATGGTATTTTGATGTGTCATCCCCAGGTGACAAAAAGGCATACTCTTAAGAGATAGGTTGGAATGTGAAGGTTAGTCAGATGCTAGTGAAACCCAGAGCACACAGCATATCAAATCATCACCTAAACCCTCCTTTCAGAATAAGGAAACCCAAATACAAATATGAAATGTCAGAGAAAGGTGAGAATGGGAACAACCATTCAATAAGACTTTGAGAGTTGGCTGTTGAGAAACAAAATAATTAGCCTTACCTGGCGATTAAGGAGACAGTGTACCACAAAGAGCAAAACACCCTGAAGGACATTGATGACGGTGAATGTGTATGCAATGACTGATCCGATCACTTTCCCGACCTCTTCAACCATAAAAAGGCCAAGGCCCCAAGAACAGCCCAGGATAAATAGCTGAGCAATGGCTTTAAATGTCATGACTCTGAAAAGGAACAGGAGCAATAATAAGTATCATTCATCACTATGTGTTGGGTGCAGTGCTAAATGTTTTGCACATATTACCTGATTTAAACTTCACATCAACCCCATGTGTTTAAGTGATCTATGCAAAGAAATACAACTTGAAGATGAGGCAGAACCCATGTTTGCCATGGCTGCTTCTGAGAATAATGCTTTCTCCTATTCTTGGAAGTGATTTATCTGCAAGTCTTTTACCTGGATCTATTGGAAGATGTGTGGTAGTGCCTTCTAGAAATTTGTATTGAAAATGTGTTGATGATGATATCATGACTTCAGAATAGAACGTGCTGTTGTGTTTCTTCAAAGGAAAATTGTGTTTTATAAAACAGAATGGGGTTCTTGGTGGCAACTGTCTAGGAGAGATGACACGTGTGAGTGTGTGTGTGTGCATGCACACCGGGGAGTGAGCCTGTACTCATCCAACACGTGTAGAGAGATGAAGAAACGCCAAGAAGGGTGAAGCTGTGACCCTCCAAGACTAAAAATACTAAGGCAAAGAGATGTTAGCTCGGTCTGATAAGTAGATGAGATCAAAGCCAGGGTCTGAAATTGGAAAGATATTCCTTTAAGTTTTGTCCACATGACTCACCAATGCAAATTTTTGCCCATGCTTGGGTAAAATAAGCACTTGCTCCTCTTATCAATGGGGGGATGGTAGTTGTGCCCACCACATAGATTGAAGTTATGAGCATTCAGTAAAAGAATATTGGTAAACTCCAAACATCTACTAAGTTCCTAGTTAATGTTAGTTGTTCTTATCGTTATTTTTAATAATTTAGACCAGCACAGTAAGAACTGAGTGTCTACAACCAAGGATAATGGAGTCCAGAAGTGGGTGGACTAGCGGGGTGGGGGAGGGAGGATAATGTTGATACTCTTGGCATGAATTTCAGATGAAGAGTTTGCTACACAAAGAAGGAACCCAATGAATATTTTTGAATAAAGAGATCAAGGAGTACATTAAGCTACCTGAAAATTATAGTTTTTACTTCCAGAAGTTGTACTGCACACACCCTTTATCCAGTACCATGAAATTTTATATCAGATTTTTTTAAATTAATTAATTTTTTTT
>NC_138369.1:4315262-4331776 GCF_054177405.1 Leptonychotes weddellii | reverse complement strand
TGAGGAGGGCACGTTCTGCATGGAGCACTGGGTGTTATGCACAAACAATGAATCATGGAACACTTTATCTAAAACTAATGATGTAATGTATGGGGATTAACATAAGAATAAAAAAAAAAAAGAGTGCCTTACAGAGAAAGACAGGGGATGGGAAGTGGTAACAGAGGTTGAGTGAAGCTCTAGATTTTTGATGCCAGTCTTTGAACAACAGCTGAGGCACTAAAAACCTTCCCCATGGTTTCTCAGTGTCTATTGACATTTGAGACCAGATAATGTGGGAGGCTGTCCTCGGGCATAACTAAATGTTTAGCAGCATCCTTGGTGTCTACCCACTAGATGCCAGTAGCACCCTAGTTGTGACAACCAAAAAATGTCCCCAGGCATTGCCAGATGTCCCCTGGGAGAAGGGACAAATCATTCCTGTGTGAGAGCTGGTGTGTCCTAAAAGGCAGAGGGAGCCATGGTACTTATTTGAGCAGGAGAATAACATAGCAAGACTAGCCAGCTGTCTCCCAGACCTAGGCTTCACTTCACTCACCTGAATGTTCCCTGAGAATGTTGTCTCCTCACTGGCGCCCTCTGGGAAAGAAAAGTAGCCATTGAGTGGAATGTGGGAGGTAACAGGCCTGGCCCACATCCCTTTCCAATCACTATTGAGTTGAGTCTTTCTCTGATGCTTCCCATCCTTGCCCAAGTTCCCTCCAAGAAGTCCAAAATGTCTTCTACAGTAGAAATTTAAAAGGGGATTAGGGTGGGGCCTCCAGTTCAATAATTAAGTCAATAGTATTTATTGCACACCTACTAAAAGCCAGGAACAATACTAAACCTTATGGAAGTAAATTGACAAAGAAACAAAGGGTCTTCCCTTGTGGAGTTTGCAGTCTGGTGGGAGAGTCACTAGGTAAATAATGACAAATAAATGATTAAGTGATTACAAGGGTCCCACCTGTTTTTAATATATAGGACAAGATACCTTGGGAGCACAAAGAGAAATCCTAGAATATGGAGGGTGCAGAGGAGGCTTCCTGAAGGAGTGGGTGTTAACTGGGTTAATAATACAGAAGTAGTAATAATACCTGCAGTTGTCTACACAACATGGCATATAAAGTGCCTTAATACACACTATTTCATGTAAAGAAAGACAGAAGGTTCTAGAACAGGGTTATGTAGCTTAATAGCTAATATTTATTGTGGCTAGCACTGCACTGAATATTTTACACACCTTAATAATCAAAATGGGTAGGTGAGGTATATTGGATTCCTAAGGCTGCTGTAACCAAGTGCCACAAACTGGGTGGCTTTAAAACAATAGAAATTTATTTTCTCATGGTTCTGGAGGCTAAAAGTCCAAAATCAAGGTTATTAGTAGGACCACACTCCCTCTGAAGGCTCTAAGGAAGATCCTTCTTTGTTTCACCTAGTTTCTGGTGGTTGCAAGCAATCTTTGGTGTCCCTTGGCTGGTGGCAGCAGAACCTCAGCCTCTGTGTCTGTCCTTGCATGTCCCTCTGTATGTGTGTGTGTCTCTATACCCAATTCCCCTCTTCTTATAAGGACACCAGTCATATTGGATTGAGGGCCCACCCTCATCTGGTATGACTGCCTCTTGATTTTATTAAATCTGCAAAGATTTTCTTTCCAAACAAGATCATATTCCCAGGTTCCAGATGTACGTGAACTTGGGGAGATTCTATTCTACCCAGTACATGAAGTAAGTAGGTTTCTGAAGTGACTCTCAGTGATCCTTGCCACCTGGAACCCTCCTCCCCCTGATCAGACCCAGTGACTCACTGCTAATGAACAGAACACAGCAAAAGTGATAGGATGTCACTGCTGAGACTGGGTTATAAAAGACTACAACTTCTATTTTGTTCACACTCTCTTTCTGGATATTCTCATGTGCTCACTACAACAAAGCAAGCTGGAGAGGCTGACATATCTAAGAACTGAGGGCAGCCTCTCACCAACCACCAGAAAGGAACTGAGGCCTTCAGTCCAGTAGCTTTGAAAGAACTGAATCCTTCCAGCAACCACATGAGTGAGCTTGGAGGCAGATCTGCCCCTAGATGAGCCTTCAGATGAGACTGCATCCCCACCCAACACTTTGACTGTAGCTGTGAGAAACCCTGGAGCAGAGAATGTAGGGAAATTACACGTAGATTCCTGGCCTACAGAGACTGTGAGACAATATTGTTGTTTTAAGCCACTACCATTGGGGTAATTTGTTATGCAGCAATACATAACTCATATGGTAGATGCTATTATTGTTCCCACTTACAGGTGAGGCGTATAGAAGTTAGGTCATTACCCACCCAAAAGTCAGCTGGTAAGTGGTAGGGCCAGAAGTTAAGTCCAAACTATTGAACTCAAAACATGGAATTATACTAGGAATGAGCAAATAAGTAAACATGCTGTGGTCATTGAGAACCAGGTTCTCAATGCCACAGAAGCAGCCACAAATAAGAAAAGAGGGAAGGCTAGAAAGAGCCCTCGTGTTGGATGGGAATCTGAGGTATCAGTGTGAACTCATAGGGTTTAGTATATAGACAGATAAATAGATGTAGAAATTGAATTTAAAGTGAGAGAGGGAGAAACAAGTAGGGAAGTCCAGCGGAAAATCTGAGATGTCATTTTGGAAGACCAGGAAAGAGACCCAGACAGGAGACATACTCTTGCAAGGCAGCCCCATAAGGACGGTGATTGGTGCTGGAGGCTTGAGTGGTACCTTCTGGGAAAAGATTACCAGAGACAATAGTAGGATGCAGGACCAGGGCCAGGACAGATCTCTGCTCTTTTACCCTGGCCTGAAATCAATGAAGGTCTCAAAGTTTCCCCCCACCACTCCTTCATTGTCGAGAGTATTTGGAAATCCTTACCATAACATGCTTCATCATCTAATTTCATGAACCTAGCCAGCCAGTTCAAGACACGATTTGAGAAACAGCTGCAGTAGTAACTTCCAATTTTATTTCCACAGTATGATTCCTTCTTGCACTTTGCCAGCCCAACCTTACACTCATCAATATCTGCAAATCAAGAGAAAACATCATTTTTCATTCTCATCAAACTATACCATCTTCCCTTGCACAGGGAGTCTCGGGTACCCACCATCATTCATAAGCATCTGTTCTTGGATAAGATGACTCAATATCATAAAGGTGATAGTTCTCCTCCAGTGAATTTATAAATCCAACACAATCCTAGTGAAAAACATCTAGCTGGACTTTAAGGAGTAAGACAGTGGATACAAGCATGTAAGAATAGCCAGAAAAACTCTGCAGTGGGGACTCATCTTATTAGACACTGAAACACACTTTAAAGCCTCAATAAAATGAGTGCTGGCACATGAATTGACAAAGAGGCTAGTGAAATAGACTCAAAGTCCAGAAATAGACCCAAGTACATATGGAGCTTTAGAGTATGATGGTGGTATGTCAAACCACTGAAGGAAGGACAAGTGGTTCTTTCAATACTTGGATCACATGGTTTGTTTAATCAATTTAAAATACACAGCAAGTAGCAAGGAAAGAGATAGGACAGGTGCATATACCCTTAGGAAATGGTACAAGTGAGGCAAAAAGCTCCCACCATCTAAGTCCTGGCATGTGCAATATTCATGTGTTCTGCATCGATCTGCCACATCTCTCTGGTGGACCAGAGTTGAGGTTCAAGCAAAGGGACCCACAGACAGAAGTTACCCTGAGCCAATGACTCACACTTATTCTCTCTGTTGGAAGGACTCAGGACAAGTACATTTAACCAATAGTTGCAACTTGCCTACTAGTCTATGAGTTATATCGGGCTATGGGTGTGTGTTTTGGGTAGAGGGTTATATGGGCCAGAATGGTTATCATCAATGAGTGACTGAATTAAGACCTCATAAATCTTTTTTTTTTAAAGATTTATTTATTTATTTGAGAGAGCGAGAATGAGAGAGAGTACATGAGAGGGGGGAGGGTCAGAGGGAGAAGCAGGCTCCTCGCTGAGCAGGGAGCCCGATGCGGGACTCGATCCCGGGACTCCAGGATCATGACCTGAGCCGAAGGCAGTTGCTTAACCAACTGAGCCACCCAGGCGCCCCAAGACCTCATAAATCTTAAGTGCTTTGTATGTTTTGTTTATATTGTATATCTTGGGCATTAAATGCCTCTTATTTAATTTACCATGAGCATTTAGCACCTATGTGCCTTGTGTATATTTATCGCTTCATGAATATTACTGTTGGTCTCTCCATTCTATTCTATGTTTAACACACATATGCTCTACCCACCAACTACTTACCTATTTTAACACATCTTATGCATTTCATATATCCCATTGGATTTTCTTTTTTCTGCAGCAAAACCAAATAGTCTCAAACAGTATAACAAATGCACATTACATTTCTGCACCCTTCCCTTCTCTAGAACGGGGTTCCCCTTTATCCTGGTTCAGGATGGATTTTTTTTTTAAAGATTTTATTTATTTATTTGACAGAGAGAGACACAGCGAGAGAGGGAACACAAGCAGGGGGAGTGGGAGAGGGAGAAGCAGGCTTCCCGAGGAGCAGGGAGCCCGATGCGGGGCTCAATCCCAGGACCCTGAGATCATGACCTGAGCCGAAGGCAGACGCTTAACCAACTGAGCCACCCAGGTGACCCAGGATGGATTTTTTAATAAGATAAAATGGGACCCAGATATCACACACTTCTTAAGAATAAACTCTACACTAATGAATCATTGAACACTACATCAAAAACCAATGATGTACTATGTGTTGGTTAATTGAACATAATAATAATTTAAAAAGAATAAACTCTACATATATTAGAGATCTAAATGTAAAAATGAAGCCATACAGGTACTAGAATTAAACAGAGGTGAATTCTTTGATCTCAGTGTAGGGAAAAACATTTTATTTTTATTTTTTATTTTTTAGAGAGCATGGGAGGGGAGGGGCCAATGGAGAGGGAGAGAGAATCCCAAGCTGGCTCCATGCCCCATCACAGAGCCCAGGGTGGGGCTTGAACCCATGACCCCGAGATCACAACCTGAGCCAAAATCAAAAGTCAGACCCTCTACCGATGAGCCACCAAGGTGCCCCAGGGAAAACATTTTAATGATGACTTAAGCACCTTGATAAATTTACCTACATAAAAAAATTTTTTAATTAGTTGCATGGTTAAAAATAAATATACAAGCAAAGTCTAAAGAAAACTGACAGAGAGAAAATATTCTCAATGTATACTACTAACAAGGGACCAAAATTTCTAACATATAAAGAAATCAAAAATTGGGAGGAAAAGAAACAAATACTCAATAAAAAAAAATAGGGAAAAGACATGAACAGACAATTCAGAAAGAAGATATAAAAATGATCCTCTAATATAAAATGTTCAAAATTGTTCATAATTAGGGATGCCTGGCTGGCTCAGTCAGAGGAACATGCAACTCTTGATCTCAGGGTCATGAGTTCAAGCCCCATGTTGGGTGAACAGATTACCGAAAAAAATTGTTCATAATTAGAGAAAATCATGAAAAATCTACTGATATACCATTTCTCACCTAGCAGACTGGCGATGCGTTCTGACAACATGTTCTGTCAGCAAGACTGTGGGGAGACAGGTGCTTTCATGCATTGCTGGTGAGAATGCCAATTGGTACAACTTTTCTGGAATTAAACTTGGGATAGCTAATCAAGCTACATATGGATTTACCTTTTAACTAAGGCACCTCACCTCCAGGACTGTAAAGACACATCTCCCACAAATACTGGAAAAAGCCTAAGGATTCAAGTAAAATGTCCCTATGCAGAAGAAGTTTGAATAAACTATGGTTCATCCACACAGGTACATAAAAGAATGGGGGAAGATCTCTACATGATTTGGAATAATTTCTAGGATATACTGTTAAGTGAAAAAAGCAAAGTGCAAAAGGGCATCTCTGGTGTCCTATCAAAGGTGTCTAAGTCAGAGAAGACCAGAAAAGACTGAGGATCCGTCACAGATTGCCAACTCAGGAGCATGGCAACTAAATGGGATCCTGAAATAATTCTTGAAGCAGAAAACAAAAAGGGGCATTGGAGAAAAAAACTGGTGGAACTGGAAAAAAAGTGTGTTGTTTGACATCCTTATATCAATATTAATTCCCTAGTTTTCATCATTGTAGTATAGCCATGTTGTTGGTGAACCTTAGGGGAATTGGGTGAAGGGGTAATAGAGAATTTCCTAAACTCTTTTTAAAAAGTTTTAAAAACAGATACATCCAATGTTGTATGATTCCGCTTATAGGAGGTCCCTAAAGGAGTCAAATTAACAGAGACAGAGAGTAGATGGTGGGAGCCAGGGGCCAGGGGAGGGAGAATGGGGAGTTAATGTTTAGTGGGGACAGAGTTTCAGTTCTGCAAGATAAAAAAAGTCTTGGAGATGGATGGTGGGGATGGTTGCACAGCACTGTGAATGGACTTAATGCCAGTGAACTATACACTTAAAAATAGTTACGATGATAAATTTTGTTGTGTATATTTTACCACAATTGAAAAAAATAATTCAAGTAAATGAATAATCCAATATTGTCTGATTCCACTGACAGGAGGTCCTTAGAGGAATCATATCCACAGACACAGAGAGTAGATGGGGGGGAGCAAGAGGTGGGGCAGGGGGTGGGCAGGCAGTGCTTCATGGGGACAGAGTCTCAGTTTGGGGAAAGTTCTGGAGACAGATGGTGGGGATGACTGCAAAACAGTGTGAGTGTGCTTGATGCCACTGGGCTGTACACAAAAATGGTTAAATTGGTAAATTTTACATTATCTATATTTTGCCATGATAAAATAAAATAAATCCTAAGTAGTTTACCATGGTCCAGTTTGCCTTCTGAATTTACAAAACTCCACCAATTAGATATTCAGGAGTGTTTTTTCTTTTTGGCAGTCAAATGGACCTTCAGAATTTGTGGAAATGAGAAAGGATTTTGGCTGGAGCAGAAGGGAGTAGTGAAAAGGGAAACTGGAATCTGAGTTGGAATACTCAGATCATGGAAGATATTGAGTGGCAAGATAGTAAGTTATTCAGTTGAGGCCAAATCATAGAAGATATTGAGTGTCAAGATCTGATGTGGGCCAGATCATGGAAGATATTGAGTGTCAAGATAGTGAGTTATTCATTTGTTCTCTTGGACAACACTTTTTTATTGGGCCTCTGTTATGTGACATATTCTCTGTCCTTGGATTATAGTAATGAACAAAACAGACATGGTCCCCTCTCTTGTGGGATTCTCAGACAGACAAACAAAAACTGATGCTTGAAACTCCAAGGGTCCTGGGAACTCTACCTTCCTCTAAAGAAAGACACTGTTGGTGGGAATGCAAGTTGGTACAGCCACTTTGGAAAACAGTATGGTGGTTCCTCAAAAAGTTAAAAATAGAACTACCCTATGACCCAGCAATTGAACTACTGGGTATTTACCCCAAAGATACAGATGTAGTGAAAAGAAGGGGCACGTGCACCCAGTGTTCATAGCAGCAATGTCCGCAATAGCCAAGCTGTGGAAAGAGCCAAGATGTCCTTTCAACAGATGAATGGATAAAGAAGATGTGGTCCATATATACAATGGAATATTACTCAGCCATCAGAAAGGATGAATACCCAACTTTTACATCAACATGGATGGGACTGGAAGAGATTATGCTAAGTGAAATAAGTCAAGCAGAGAAAGTCAATTATCATATGGTTTCACTTATATGTGGAACATAGGGAGGACATTAGGAGAAGGAAGGGGAAAATGAAAGGGGGGGAATCAGAGGGGGAGACGAACCATGAGAGACTATGGACTCTGAGAAACAAACTGAGGGTGTTAGAGGGGAAGGGGGTGAGGGGATGCGTTAACCCAGTGATGGGTATTAAGGAGGGCACGTACTACATGGAACACTGGGTGTTATATGCAAACAATGAATCGTGGATCACCACATCAAAAACTAATGATATATTGTATGTTGACTAACATAACATAATAAATAAATAAATAAATAATAAAAAATAAAGAAAGAAGACATCAAACCAGCTTCAGAAAGAGCAAGGGGGACACAAGGGATAAGAACTCCTCTAAGGGCACTGAGACAGCTCTGACATGTTCTATCTTGTAGTATGACTGCATCTTTGCCTCACCAGCACCCCACACATGCCCCCACCCCGTTCCAGATTTCAGGATGTCATGGATTGAGTCTCTACCTTCACATTTCTCGTGGGGCTTGATGTACCTCCTCCCAGACGGAGACTGAAATCCATCTTTACAAGCACAGTGGGTGCTGTTGGAGCAGTTGGCATGTTCAGGGCATATGGGACAGAAAGCTGCAGGGAACACAGGATCCTTTCATTAATTCACTCATTCATTCAAGAAGGATTCCTTGAGCACTTATGATGTCCCAGATGCTGTAGTCAGAAGAATGTCCTTTTGGGAATAGCTCTGTTGTCCTCCACCGTGCACCCCTCCCACGGCTGAACACAGATGCTTGCGTGCCTGCCCCACCCACATCCATCCTCTACCATCAACACCACTTCCACTCAACAGTAGAACTTCTAACTGTCAGCATCAGTGTGTCTTTCCCTGAGGGCTTTCTCTGGCCACCAGAGTCCTCTGTGCTTACCACATGGTGGGTTAGCAATGGAGCAGTTCCCTCAATCAATGACTGACATGAATCAATATGTTAAAAAAAAAAAGGCTTTTTTATCATCAGGGGAAAAAAAAAAGAAAACAAGTATTGGCAAGATGTGGAGGAACTGTAACCCTATGCACTGCTGGTAACGCATGTAAAATGGTGCAGCTGTTGTGGAAAACAGTTTGGCAAGTCTTAACAATTTTTTTATTAGAAATACCATATACCACTTTTAAGTATATAGCCCAAAGAATTGAAAGCAGTGTTTTGAAGAGATATATGCACACCCATGTTCATAACAGCATGATTCACAGTAGTCAAAAAGTGGAAACACCCCAAGTGTCCAGTGACAGATGAATAAACACAATGTGGTCCATCCATACAACGGAATATTAGCTTTAAGAAAGAAGGAAATTCCAACACCTGCTACCACATGGGTGAACTCTGAAGACGTTAGATATGTAAATAAAGCAGTCACAAAAGGACAACTACTGTTTGGTGCCACTTACAGGAGGCCGCTAGAGGAGTCCAAATTCCTAAAGACAGAAAGTCTTCAGGTGGATCCTGGGGCTAGTGGGAGGGGAAACGGGGATTTGCTGTTTCAAGGGGGAATGCCAGTCTGGCAGGAGGAGAAATGTTCTGGAGGTGAATGGTGGGGATGGGTATACAACAATGGGAATGTGCTTGATGCCACAGCTCTGTGCACTTAGAAATGATTACAATGGTGAATTTTATGTTGTGTATATTTTACCACATGTTTAAAAAGATAAATAAGAAGATAACAGCTTCCTCGCCCATGAAGGGGAATCATGCTGGGATGCTGGGGTACATGCTCCTTACTACGCTCCCCTCTCCCCTCATGTAATCTGCTTGACAATGGACCTTTATGTCTCCTCACCTTACCAGTAATTTCCCACTGCCAGATGGTACTTCCCAGGATCACCTCCCCGACAAATGACTTGCTCTCAGGTCCTTTTCTTAGGGTATGCTTCTGGGAGGGGGGAACCCAACCCAAGACATGGGGCAAAAATAAAAGTATCTCCTGCCATGACTTAGATACAGGCTCTGGGAAAGAAAGGGCAGAGTCTACCATCCACCAGCTGTGCAACCTTGAGCCCGCTACTTCCCTTGAGGGCTCTTGTTCAAGTGAGGATACTCTCCAGACCTTCTTTGCAGGAATGTCAGGACTGAATGGGATGCGTGTAGAATTTGCTTAGCATGGAGGCTGGTGCAAAGCAAGAGCTACATAAGTGGTGGTGATGATGGAGAAGGGGGAGAAGTTCTTGGGAGCTGCAAGAAAAAGGCAGAAGGCGGCAGAGATTTATGTTGTCTCCCTTGAAAAGGGCCCCTTCCCTCCCCTCGAGGCAGGTTGCTGATCCCAATTTCCTTTCCCTGGCATTTGGTAATGAGTAAACTCACCTCCAGAATTCTTGGCATCTGATCCTGACAGAGCCAGCAGGACACTGAGACCTGGCACAGAGAGAGGGGACAGTTCAGCTTGGCTGAAGCCCACAGGGATTAGGGGTTTCGTCTCCAACTGCCCGGGCTTACGTGTGCTAACTTCACTGCAGGTCCTTCCAGGCAGGCTACAAACACCAGTCACAGGGGACATCATATACTACTGAAGCATACCAGGGCCATCTGGTTGCAGCTGTAAGAGGGTCTGCACCCAATTTCAATGTTGGGGGCGTCAGGGAGGGGTGTTCCCCACACCAACAATCAGTGCTCTGACACCAGCTGGGTGTCCTACAATTCAACCGATTCCAACACCATCTACCCAGAGACTATCAGATCCCACAGGTTAAGGGCTTGCTCCCACAAGCCTACCCCCCTCCCCCTTTAGAAGCCATGGAAAGCCTAGTTTGTCACCACCTCCTTGAGTTGCATTAATTTGCTAGAGCAACTCAGGACTTCAGAGAAACATTTCTGTTACTAGATTGCTGGTTTATTAGGAAAAGGTATCACTTGGGAACACCTGAGGGAGGTGAGGTATGGGGCAAGGTACAGGGGTAGGGCGCAGAACCTCCATACCCTCTCTGGGTGGCCACTCTCCCCAGACCTGCAGCTTCACCAGCCCCAGGAGCCCAGCCTCTTCCGGCTTCAGGAGGCTACCTCACACAGCCAGGGTTGATTAGATCTTTGGCCCTTGGCCAGGGATTCACTCTCCAGCTCCTCTCCCCTCTTGTGAAATCAGGGGGTGGGGCTGAAAGGTCCAACCTTCAAATCACATGATTGGCTCCTCCCCCAGCCCCTCCCCTAGCGCCCCGCCCACCCCATGAGTTTCCCAGATCACCTCATTACCATAACAGAAGACACCTTTATCACTCTGCCCTTGGGGGAAATGGGGAAATGCCAAGGATTATAAGAGCTCTGTGCCCCCTGGGTGGCTCAGTGAGTTAAATGACTGCCTTTGGCTCAGGTCATAGTTCCCGGGGTCCTGGGATGGGGTTCTGGGATGGGGTCCTGCATCGGGATCCCTGCTCAGTGGGGAGTCTGCTTCTCCTTCTGCCCCTCACCCTGCTCATGCTCTCTCTCTCTAATAAATAAAATCTTAAAAAAAAGAGCTCTGTGCCTGAAATGGGGACAAAGCCCAAATATGTATTTCTTATTATAAATCACAATATCACAAGTTGTATGTCCCGATTTCTGAAAAACCTGTGGCTCAGAATCTAGTACCAAAAGGCCAAGTGCCAACCTCCTTTCCATATGCAGTGGTCCCTCTGGACCTGTCCAGACCTCTACCCTACACTGTCTGATGGCGACAAAGTGCAAGCCACATAGGTCCTTTTAAAATTCCTAGTAGCCACATTTTTTAAAGGCAAAGAAAAACAGGTGAAATTAATTTCATTGTATTTAACCTAATAGAGCCAAGATGGGATCATTTCAACCAGCATTCAATATATGACAAATTATTCATAAAGTATTTTACGATCCTTTCTCTGTGTAAGATAGTCTTTGAAACCAAGTATGCATTTTGCATGTGCAGCTGATCTCCACTCGGGCTGGCCTAGTTTCCAGTGCTCAGGACCCACATGCGACTGGTGGCTATGGTCCTGCACAGCACAGGTCTGACCACTAATAACTCATGTTTTCTCTGGAGTAAGAGGGAATCTGAATATCACAGACCCTAAGAATACCCGGAGTCCAAGACTGTGGCAAAATCGGAATGGATGAGCATGTTTGGGGCATGGTCCCTTTTGAGGATGATCTCAAAATGTCTCCCACATTTTTAGATGAAGCTTTATATTAAAGTTGGGGATGAAATCAGAAATGCAGAAAACTTTCCTACATATTTCCTAATATCACTTCCTCAAAGTACATAGGTGACAAATAACTAGGCACTTGAAAAATGGATTTTCTTTCATCTCTTTCACTGCAAGCAGGTTGTACTGGGATCCTTTGCTAAAATCTAGAGGTATCTAGGGGTGCCTAGGTGGCTCAGTCAGTTGAGCTTTGGGCTCTTGGTTTCTGCTCAGATCATGATTCCCTGGTTGTGAGATGCAGCCCCACTAGGGGCTCCCCACTCAGCATGGAGTAGGCTTCAGATTCTCTCTCCCTCTCCGTCCCTCTCTGCCCCTACCCGTCCCTCTCTGCCCCTACCCACCCCCTACGACTCACGCATGCTCCCCCTCTCTCTCTCAAATAAATAAAATCTTTAAAAAAAAATCTGGAGGCATCTACTTTCATAGCTAACACCAGCCCCCAAATGGCTTAAGTATGACAAGGAAAATCAAGGTAATTTGGATTTGTATCACAAATGGAAGGGGAATCACATGGAAGGAGAAGGAGTAAGAAATCTGCGTATGGCCCGTTTGGATTATCACAGAACAGGACAAGTCCCCTGGACAAGATAAGGTCAACACCTGCTCTTCCTACATCTTCTATAATATTTACTATCCTCTGTATTATGGGTACTGACAAAAACATCACCTTTAAGGATTTATGATATTGCGCTGAATCATATGACATGGCCATTTCTGTAAGTCAGAAAAATGCTCAAACATCAGTACTTTCCCTGTGAATGCTTTCTTCACCAAAAGAAATATTTGATTCCTATGGGGCAAGGGTCAGCAAACCATCAACTTCAGGCCAAATCCAGACCAGTGCTTGTTTTTATACGGCCCGTGAGCTAAGAATGGTTTTCACAGTTCTTACACGGCTAAAAACAAGAAGAAGATTTCATGGCACGTGAAAATAATGTGAAACTCAAATTTCTATGGCTATAAATCAGGTTTTATTGGAACACAGAGATGCCCATCAGTCCGAGGAACGCCTGGGGTTGCTGTTACATGGTAGTGCAGAGTTGGTGAGTTCAGAGAGAGACCAAATGCCCGTAGAACTGAGAACAGTAATTATCTGGCCGTTTATAGAAAAAGTTTGCCTTTCCCTGACATAGAGCATTGGACATCACATGCTTGCTAATAAGATCTCCTTAACAAACCTACCTTAAACTGTGTTTGAGTCCTCCTGTGGTGTTTTAGAATTACCTTGAAGAGCCAAAATCCCAGAGCAGAAGGGTGGGTAGATCCAGGTCATTGTAAGGTACTAAGCCACAGCACTCCAAACATGGACCCTCTTGATGGTGGTTGATCAGTGTAGCAGGCCCTTGAAGTGTCCCCTTTAGTCTTCCCCAGAGGGGATTCCTATGCATGTAAATAACTATCTTTCTGTAAGAGGGCATTTTCTGCAGCCTGTGGAGGGCAAGCCCCAAATATTTGGGAGTTATGCTGGAGTGGCTATCTAGCAGCAAGGGATGAGGACCGAGGGTAAATAGCTCAGCCTCCTTGCACTGCTAAGGCACACAAGGTATTCTCTCTTGGAGGTGCCCCAACAGGACTGAGTGCCACTTACCCACAGGGTAACTCCCCATTAACACACCCCCATCTGCGCTTGTGTCTTCCTGATCTGGCATTCTCCACTCCCTCCCTTGTGCCTCCTGGGATCCCTTCCCAAATAAACTACTTACATCCAAGTCTGTCTCAGTTCTGCTTGGGGAGAGCAACTAAGAGACTCAGTGTGAGAGTTTCTAATAGGACAGGTGCACACAGTCATTTCTGCACAAAGTGCCAAACTGGGGGGAGCAACCCAAACTAGGATGCAGGGGTCATGGGCAGAAGAGAGAATTCTTTGTTGTACTCACCTGAGAGCAGGGGCAGGCACCTGCTTCCCATAGCACTGAGATACCAGGAGCACCAATCTGAGAAGCGCTCTCAAGCAGGATGTGGCAAGGATGTCTGGAATGAAGAAGCCCCATGAAAGTCAATTTCGAATGGTCACAGACTTCAGAGGCCAGGTGGCCGATGCTTCTCAAAACCCTTTAATTTCTGCCCATCTTTTGACCCGACAATCCCACTTTCTGGGAAATTATCTCAAGGAAAAGATGATCGAAGGAGAGTAGATTATAGGAAACAAGCTTACAACCCAACAAATGTGGAACAAATATCCTGCTGGAATTTAAACTCCCAGTCTGTTGCAACCAGCAAGGTTTGGACTGTAAGAAATTCCACAGGACAAACTATCCAATTTCTTCACCCTCCTCAAAAAATTTAAGGGGTGAAAAACATAGGGGAGACCTAGATTTAAAAAGACTTAGAAATACATCAACCAACTGCAGTGTCTTACTGGATCCCAAATCAAACATAAGTTTCTTAAATGTTTGAAGCCTGGCAATATGACAACATTAAAGAATGGTTGTTCATTCTCGTGAATATGATAATTCAACCTCCAGTTCCTTATCTGTCAACTCCGATGGTTGCTCCAGAGGAGGCTGTAGGTATGATAAAGTGGCTATATACAGAGTCCTGATATTTTGGAGTTACACACTAAAATTTTGCAGGCAAATCATATGATATGTAGAAATTATGTCAAAATAATTGGAGTGAGGGAATGGTTTGGGGAGTAAGTGGGAATAAATTTGATACAAGTTTGGCAAGTGTTGATCATTGCTAAAACCGGGTGAAGGGTCTATGGGGTTGCAATGCCATTGTCACTGCATTCGTGTATGTTTGAGAAGTCCCATAATAAAAAAGGGGGGATTATCTTAAAGATATGTTGTTCATTAAGTAGATAGATAGATACCAAGGGGCAGAAGTATGTATGCTAGCATTTGGGTAAGATGGGGAGATAATAAGGAAGACTTCAGCACACTATACACAATTAGAAATGTGCATACATATATTTATAATATATTTATACAACAGGGAAACTGCAAAATGTGAGCTATTCTCTATACAGTTATGTGTGTGTGTACTTACACCTACACAAGGTCATACATAACTAACATATACACACATACAAATGTGTGTGCACAAACATATAAATGCATATTATGATTTTGCATTTGCATAAAATATTCCTGGAAACTGCCCAAGAAACTCCTAATACCTGTTGCCTTTGAAAACTGAGCCACTGGGAAGCAGGAGCAAGGAGACTTCATATTTCACCTTTTGATGCCATTTGAATTTTGAAGTAAGTGAAGGTATTTCATATTCAAAACCTAAGTCCCTTCTTGGAGAAACAATGGAAGTGCTGCACATCACCAAAAATGAGACTTTCAAAGACTTTAAGTTGTTAGTGTTTGCTCTGTGAATATCATTTTGAAATGTAAAAAGCACCATTCTCAGGTAATGCCATGAGCAATTAAGATTTAGGACAAAACCTCCAGTGCACATTAGCAAAGACTATATGCCCTGCAAATCTGTTAAACCATCAACTGTGCCAGTGAAGACAAAGGCACCAGTGGGGAAGATATAGCTAAAGAATTTGAAGAAAATATTTTCATAAAATGTAAGTGGGAGCATTTAAAGATAAGATGCTTTCTTACATAAAATGTAAGAAAGGGAGCATTTAAAGATGTGTAACACAAATAATTAGATATTATAAATAAAAATCATGCTGTAGGAGGCTACTAACATAACATGGAAGGTGGTTGTAATCCAGCATTAGGACAAAGGCAGGTAATAAGAGTAAAATATGTGATCTCACATTTAAAGGGGATTCTATAAATGTTAATAGAAGAGTGGCATTCTGAGTGATTTAAATTTCTTTTTATTTAACTAGCTCTACATTTTATACATTACTATAGCAATAAGAAAATAATAACAATAATGAAGAATTTTCACAGAAGAGGAAACAAAATGGCTGAAAAATGGATTCTCTTGGCAGGTCCTTCCCTTCTCCATGCTCCTGCTTTGATATGTAGATTCTGCTTTGATTTCTGAGTTTGGAATCTCTAGGGGTCTGCTTGTGGGGCAAGTCTCTCAACACTTCACCCACAGCTGTTGGCGATAGGCAGTGAGATGAGAACATAACTCAGTGCCCAGGAAAACCCGAGTTTGGATTGCAAATCGGCAGCTACTATTTCAATCACTCTGAGGTGGTGACTTTGTCTCTCTGGGCCTGTTTTCTCATCTGCAAAATGGTGCTAAGAAAGAGCATATACTTCCCAATAATGTTGTGTTGATGCAGTGAAGATGACCTCCCATAGCATGTGGGCACCTGCCTGGCATGTGACAAGTGCTGAATAAAGTTAACTGTTATGGGGACAGGATATGATGATGATGGTGGTGGTGGACATGATGGTGATGGTGAAGGTGGAAGTGATGGCAATGATGGTGATGACAGTAATGGTGAAAATAGTATAAATGGTAGTAGTGACAGTGCAGGGAGTGGTTTTGGTGATGACAGTGATAGTGGTGACGATGGTGAAAGTGATGATAACATCATGATGTTGATGATGGTAGTGCTTATGGTGATGGTGGTGGTGATGGTGGTTCTACTGATGGTGGAGATGGTGGTGATGGTGGTGGTGATGGTGGTTCTACCGATGGTGGAGATGGTGGTGATGGTGGCGGTGATGGTGGTTCTACTGATGGTGGAGATGGTGGT
>NC_138369.1:4274514-4314762 GCF_054177405.1 Leptonychotes weddellii | reverse complement strand
TGGTGGTTCTACTGATGGTGGAGATGGTGGTTGTGGTGGTGGTGATGGTGGTTCTACTGATGGTGGAGATGGTGGTTGTGGTGGTGGTGATGGTGGTTCTACTGATGGTGGTGATGGTGGTGGTGATGGTGGAGATAGTAGTTACAGTGATGACAGTGGTGGCCATGGAGGTCTCCCATTCCTCTTTCCTGACTCCAGTTATAACCATGACTTTGTGTGTTAAGGACTGACTGATCCATTATCAAGTGGTGATGAGAATTAACAGGGTCCTGTGAAACTCCCTCCAAAACAAAGTAGTGGCCTGAGAAATCCCATCCCAGAAAAATCTCTTACTCCCGATGGCCTGAACAGGCTAGTCACACATTATGTATTGGTATCTAGCATGTAAATCAAATTTTGCTACGGATACTTCTCTTAGCCTTCTATTCTCACTTCCTAAAAACATTCATGGACCTTCTGTGGTGGGCCAAGTCCCTTACTAAGTGCTTTGACACTATTGTTTCATTGAAAGCTCACAATCACCTTATTAATGTAGATCGAATAATAACTTCCCACTTTTCAAATGATGAAATTGAGACTCAAAGAAATTCTATCATTTCCTCCAGGTGATGCTGCTAGGAAAAGGCAAAGCTAAGATTTGGAAAAGTCAGGCTGGATCCAAAGCCTGCGTATAACCACAGGACCAAGATCCTAAGCCCCAATGCCTCTTAGGTGCAAAACTGTAATAAGAATAAGCAAGGCCATTTTGGAGAAGCAAGGAGGACTGTGGAGAACTGAAAACCCTGGGCTCTATCTAGAGATATTCAATTCAACTTTTTCCCTAAATGCAGAACCATTGCGCCACCAGCTTGCAATCTCTGCAGTGGACAATACTGCCTAATTGCAAATCAAAATCTGTATGTGGGCATCTTCGAGGACTTATACTTGGTCACTTCCTGGATGCACTCCCCTCTCTCAGCATACATTTCCCTGTTTTGATTCTTGGTTCTCTTCTCTTCCAAAAACCTATTACAGAATATACTGCAAAGAAATTGTGCCCAGGGGTACCTGGCTGGTTCAGTAGGTAGAATATGTGACTCTTGATCTCAGGGTAGTGAGTTAAAGCCCCATGCTGGGTATAGAGATTACTTTAAAGGAATTTTTTAAAAAAGAAATTGTGTCTAGATGAGGATGATTCAGAGGCCTCTTTGGAAACTGGTTTAACTAAAGTGAGTATTTTACATGAAAGAGGGGATAATGTTTTTCAGAAGTGCCGAGACCTCTAGCAATGCTGATTTGGTCTTTTAGCTTTTTAAAATTACTTTATTGAGATATGATTGGCATGTAAAAAGCTGTACATGTTCAATGTGTACAACTTGATGAGTTTGGACATAAGTACACACCCATGAAACCATCACCACCATCAAGATCATAAAGATATCCATCACCTCCCAAAGTTTCCTCCTGCTCCCCTGTGGTTAGTTGTGTCTGTGTGCAGTAAGAACATTTAACGTAAGATCTACCCTTTCAGCAAATTTTAAGTATACAATTACAGTATTATTAGCTATGGGTGCCATGTTGTCTAGTACATCTCCGGAACTTATTTATCTTGTGTAACCAAAGCTTTGTACCCTTTGACCATCATTTCCCATTTCCCCTAACCCTTGGCAACCACCATTCTACCCTCTGCTTCTGTGAATTTGAGTGCGGTAGCTCCACATGTAAGTGAGAACATACAATATTTGTCTTTCTGTGTCTGGCTTTCTTTACATATCTAGCAAGGCTGACTTGGAGAGATTTTTGACCATGACACACGGTAAGAAATACATCAGACAGAGAGAGAGAGAACTCAACCAAGTTTCACAAATCAATATGCTGCATTTGATATTTTATGATTATACTCCCTTTAATTTATTTTAAAATGCTGGTTATTACCCAGCAAGTTGGTTTCATGACCCTGCTCCTCGCCTGTGGGTCACTGCAGCTGGAAAAACACTGACCTTTACAGTAAGTCACTTTGGCCATGAATAAAATATACAATCCTTTGACAGCGAGCCTTGCATTTAACTGTACTGATGGGTTTATCATGGAGGTGTTGCATGTGGTGTGTGACAATGCTTGTCAATTCACCATGCAACCTCTGTAAACCTATTCCTCTTTCTAGGTCTTGTTTTCTTCATTTTTAATAGCAAATTGGTTCTATGCTACATTTGCTTCAGATTCTGTTTCTTGAAACTTTATTACAGACATACCTCAGAGATATTGCAGGGTTGGTTCCCTCAATATAGCGAGTCAAATAAATGTTTTGGTTTCCCAGTTCATATAAAAAATATGTTTACATTATACTGTAATCTATTAAGTATGCAATAGCATTAGGTCTAAATAAAATGTACATCCTGTAATGAAAAGTTGCTTAGTTATTGAAAAATGCTAACCATAATCTGAGCTTTCAGAGAGTCATATCACTGATCACAAATCACCAAATATAATAATAATGAAAAGTTTGAAATATCACAAGAATAACCAAAATGTGGCACAGAGACACGAAGTGAGCAAATGCTGTCAGACAAATAGTGCCAGTAGATTTAATTGATATAAACCTTCAATTTGTAAAAAAAATTAAAAAAAGAAAGAAAAAGAAATGCAGTATCTGTGAAGTGCAATAAAGCAAAGTACAATAAAACGAGGTATGCCTGTACTTTAATTCACCTTAAGCTTCTTAATACACAATGCATCATCTCTGTCAAGAATGCCAAAGCATTTCAGTATGTTCTGCACCACATAATACACATATTGCCCAAGAAGAAGCTAGAAAATGTTGCCCATATAGCAGTTTTCAAAAACAAAGCAACGGGACATATAAAAGTTCCCCTTGAACATTTTTATAGTACCAGACATTTTTCTAGACCCAAGATCACACATGAAACATTTTCTATTTTCTCTTGAAATACACTAATCAGTTCTTACCCACAAGATGAAAAGTTCTTGCTTCTTACCCAGTCCAGTAGCTTCTCAAAGCTAATGAAGAAGGAAGTACATCACTTCTTATCTTGAGTTCCACTTTCTCAAGGAATCTTGTGAGTGCACTAGAAGGCTGAGGGTGTTGGTTGGGCAGTTTGCAAAATGCAGAGTCCCTTAGTTCTCTTTTCATGTGAACAACTTAAATAGTGCATTACATTAGGGTGGATCATATTAAAGTGCCTCAGAGAGTGAATTTGAAAATGCTGACGGTGTTCAGTACAGAAAATCACCTAATGGAGAGTGGCGCCAACTTCTATCTACATCAAGAAAATGGATCCAACATTGGGCAGCCTCCTTTAGTTGGTGAACTTCTTAGAAAGAGAGTTGAAGGCCAGACTGTGAAAGAGTGTATCCCACCGTGCCAGTGTTCCTATGTATCATGCACTTCCCTATTAAGGTATCACTTCTCAGTTTACCATCTTGGGAAAACAACATATCCATATTCTTGGACTTTGAGATAGGGTCACCCAACATAATTACACTTATCTACTTGGCTGATGAAATTCTTTATTGGTCCCATTAGCATGGTGTCCTGAAATTTTCTTCTTGTTCATATTAGAAGAATCTTTGTAAGAGCCAGCACAAATATGGCAAACACCCCTTCCCACAAAACCCTAGGTTAACAAGTCCAAATACAAACCTAGTAATTTACTCCTTATCTTGGTTTTGTTGCATTTATGAGGCATAGCTTTATTATCCCTGACATAAATATTTTCCTTTTTTGGTGTCTCTTTTATTCTATAAATTAATTAGAGTCAATGCAAGAAAATATTCAATCACTTAGATATGGTGTGCAGGCAGTTAGCCGCTCCATGTAAGACTCAAAATATTTGTTCCAGGTGATACTCAAAATGTTGCTTTTGAATGACAAGTGAAAGAGGGTGTAGGCCTATCACTGTCAGCTGAGCAGAAGTGAAAAGTGTTTGAATGTTAAACTGAAATTCCTGAATCCAAGAGAAATCCCTGAAATTTTGAGCATTTCATGTGCTCACAGCCTAATTCTGCAAGTGACAGGATATTTGCACAAACAGATGTAAGAATTCCCCTATCTTGGGGTGTAGTCCTCCTATGCTGACTCTAGACTTGACTGTGTGGCTGGCTTTGGCCACTGGAACAACAGCCATCAGGATGGAAACAGATTTGAAAAGTGCTTGCATATCGGGGCTTGCCATCTTTTGCTGCACTTTAAACCCCAAGATCATCATGTGAATGAGCCCAAGCTGGTCTACTGTGGGATGAGAGGCAATGTGGAAGAGAGCCAAGGCTCACTCATCAACAATCCACCACTCTGGTTGCCAGCCTTCCAGATGAGGAGTGAGACTATGCTAGATCATCTGGCAACCAGCTAACCCACCAACTGACCACAAATGCATGAACGAGCTCATCAGAAACCAGCCAGGCTAGACTAGACCAGAAGGAATGTCTAACCAACCCACAAAATCATGAACAAAATAATATAGTTGTTATTTTAAGCAAATGAAATTTGGGGATGGTTTGTTATACAGCTAAGGCTAACTGATACACATCACAAAGTGGACTGAAAGATGATTTTTACACACATGTTGTCAGGCATGGAACCATGTGATTTCCCCTTCTAACCACAATTGATGGGACCATGGGTTGGTCCATTCGGCACCAACAATCTATGAGGTGGCCCAAGCAGAGAAATCTACCTTAGAGTACTTCTCCATATTGGATGCTGACTGGCCAATCGATTCAGCTTGTTTCTTTCTCTCTTGGAGAGTCTGAATGCAAAATCCCAGAGAGGGACACAGATAGACAGTAGAGTGGTCCATGAAACAATGAACAAGCTAAGAAATAACAAAAGCAGAAGCCGTCAGAAGGAAGAATCCGTTGATGATCTTTTTCTTTAATCCCTACTTGTTTATCTCACCTCTCCTTGATGGAGCAGTAGACCATCACCATAACAGAATCCCAGTCAGTTAGGGTTAGGGGTAGGGTTCCACAATCCAAGGGAGCAAATGCCCAATTTAAGGAACAGTTCCATAGGGTCTGGCTGCTTCTCAAACTTTAACAAGCTTGTAACAATTCATTTTGGGTGATTGTGAAAGAATCTGTTTTCCATCCTTCTCCACCCTGCTCTGTGCACAAGGAGGTTGTCCTGTATGGACTGCATTATCAGGCTTCTCTTGTGCTCTGTCTTCCAACCTTTTTTGACCAACAGTAGCTGTAGAAGGAAGGAATAAAGCTGGAGGAGAGAGAGATGGGGATATTCATTTTCCAAGCTCCTCCTTCCCTGCAGGGACTGCACATTTGGGCAGTGGTTAGATTCTTCTGTCACAGGCAAGGCATTTTCCAGGTTCCTATACCTGTTCCATCCCCTTGCCCCTTTAAGACAAGGACTGATAAGAGTTACCCCCTGTTGCTACTCCCTCCCTCCCCTCTCCCCATCCTTTCTTGGTTTCCCTTAGCTCTGCTGTGATATTGTGATTTATAAGAAATATATATTTGGCATTCATCCTGCTCTGGCACAGAGCTCCTAAAACCCTTGGAATTTCCTGAGCAATAAGAACAATAGGAGCATCTTTTGTTATAATATTTGGTCTCTTGTGATATTGAAGGACAGTATCACAAGACACTGAAATGGGTAACAAGCCCCTTTTCACCACAACTGGGTTTATGTTAAAGAGGTAACTTTTGGAAAGCACCTAAGGATGGGGGTTGGTTGCCAGGGGAAACCAACCACAAATGGAGGGTTGGAACTTTCTGTCCCACCCCTGACTTCCTAGGAGGGAGGAGGGGTTGAGATTGCATTCAATCACCAATGGACAATGATTTGATCAAACATGCCTGTGTAAAACCCAAAAGTATGGTGTACAGGGAGCATCCAGGTTGGTGACATGTGGAGATTTGGGGAGGGTGGTGCACCTGCAGAGGGCGGAGAAGCCCCGAGCCCCTTCCCCACACTTTGCCCTGTGCATCCCTTCCATCTGGCTGCTCCTGAGTCATATCCTTTCATAACAAACCAGTAATCTAGTAATTAAAATGTTTCTCTGTGTTCTGTGAGCCTCGCAAATTAATCAAACTTCAAGGGGAAATGGGGACCACCTGGGTTTTTCAGGCTTCAGAGGTGGGATGAGGGCAGTCTTGTGGGACTGAGCCATTTCACCTAAGGAATCTGACACTATGCTAGTTCCAGGTAGATAGTATCACGATGGAGTTGAATTGTAGAGCACCCAGATGGTGTTGGAGTCTCACTTGGTGGTGAGAAAAAAACCTCACTCACACACTAGAATTGGGTTCAGAGCCCCCTTTACCTCCCCACACCTGTATAAATAGTCTCTTTGTTAAACCCTCTTCATTTAATTCCTTTGGCTGAGCCACCTGCTTCTCACCAAGCTGCCATCCAAAACACACCCTGGCACTTACACTGGTTCTACCCATTCTAACCAGAAGCCAAGCTTTTCTTCTTAACTGTCATGCAAGAGGAAACCACATTTCAAGAAAAGAAGGAAACATCATCCTTTACTGACATGTGGACTTGAAACACAAAACACAAATGCCCCTTCCTCTTTTGCCTGTCATTTAACTACTGCTATTTTTTAAAACAGATTTTTAAATATTTTATTTGTTTATTTATTGGAGAGAGAGAGAGGGTGAGTGGGGGAAGGGCAGAGGAAGAAGAAGAGAATCTCCAGCAGACACCACACTGAGTGCAGAGTCCACGTGGGGCCCCATCTTGCAACCCTGAGATCACGACCTGAGCAGAAACCAAGAGTCCAATGTTCAAGTGACTGAACCACCCAGGTGCCCCTACTTTTTAAAATTTTTTAGTTGTTTTTTTTTATAGTACGCTCCTTGCCCAACGTGGAACTCAAACTCACGACCCTGAGATTAAGAGTCATATGCTCTACCAACTGAGCAGCCAGGTGCCCCTTTTTCCTTGTCATTTAAAAACAGTTGTTTCTCTAGGGCACCTGGGTGGCTCAGTCGGTTGAGCATCTGACTCTTGATTTTGGCTCAGGTCATGATCTCAGGGTCCTGAGATGAGCCCTGCCACTGGATCCATGCTGAGCACAGTCTCCTTGAGATTCTCTCTCTGCCTCTGCCCCTCCCCACCACCTTTGCAGCTTGAGTGCTCTCCCTCTCCCTCTAAAAAACAAAACAAAACAAAACAAAAAACAGTTGTTTCTCAGCAAACTTCCCACACTTTGAAATGGTGGTACTCCATAAAAGCATTGGCTGGAAATGGAAAATATGGTGAAAGTGCTCTACCCTGCAGAAAAGAGACACAAGAACCAAGCAGAGCCCAGTGTTATGCCCTATCAGAATGGCAGTCTAGACTTAACACTAAAACCAGGACTAGTCAGCACCTGGTCTCCTGGAAATCTACTGAACCATTCCCTTAGAATATATAGTTGAACCTTGAACAACCTGGGTTTGAACTACATGGGTCTACTTACACATGGATTTTTATATATAAATAAATACTGTCCAGTACTGTAAATGGATTTTCCTTATGATTTTCTTAATGTTTTCTTTTCTCTAGCTTACTTAACTGTAGGAATGCAGTCTATAATGTATATAACATACAAAATATGTGATAATTGTTTATCAGTAAGGCTTCCAGTCAACAATAGGCTGTTAATAGTTAAGTTTTTGAGGAGTCAAAAGATATGCATAGATTTTCAACTGTGCGGAGTCAAGGAGCCTCCCCACGGAGGATGGAGTCTGATGCAGGGCTCCATCCCGTGACCCTGAGATCATGACCTGAGCCGAAATCAAGAGCCAGACGCTCAACCGACTGAGCCACCCAGGTGCCTGATCATTCTGACTGTTCTAAAAGCCTTTGAACTGTACACTTTTAAAATGGTTGAAATGGTGAATTTTATGTTATGTGACTTTAATCTTAATAAAACATAAAGAAATCACTGGTCCCATTCAAGTTGAAACAGGGAACTGGGTTGACCTGTTTGGATATTGGCAAACTCATATTCCTTACCCAGTGGATTTTGTTGGACCTTATTTTCCATAAAATCCAGACAACTTTGGCCTTTGGTTTTACCTTTATGGTGATCATGTAGTGATCACAATGTGTGGGGAGAGCAGGACGTGTTATAATTCATGCAAAAAATATAAATATTAATTCCTCAAATTTTATAACTGAAGCTTTCTAAATTTTCTTTTTATTTTATACAGAAATAAAATCGCAGGATAAGCTGAGGAGGTTTCAGAATTATATGTAATGCTCTTGAGAAAATTTCAGCATGGACAAGGAGTAAGAAATTATAATTGATAAGACTTGGCAAGATGGGAGAAATACATCCAGAGCAGAGACCAGAGGCCATTTCAGTCACACCCACAAACTCCTGAGGAGGGGTTTTCTGAGAAGAAGAGAAGAGGAAGAAACATAATCTGAGATCCTGTGGTCAAAAAGCTAGACACGTAAATTGAGCAAGCCCACATTTGTAGCAAAGGCAGATGCAGCTTGAGGGTTTCAAGTCACACACGGTGGATAATTTTATCAAACTTAGGAATTATTCATGAAGTAAGGTCACAGAAATGAGACATTACAAAGATTAATACTGATTATAAAGTGATGGAACATTCAGGGAGAAAAGTGGCAAGTTCTCTCACACATTGTACATTATAGGATTTCAAAGAGAAAGCATCCCCCTCCCAGGATAAGCATTAGAAATGTCTCCTCCTGAAGATTTTCATATTTTTTAAAGATGAAAGCACTTGATTAAAGGTCTATTTGGAAATATAAACACCATTACATTCCAGGCTCAATAAAGCCAAATGATAATGGTAAACAATCCCTAAGATCATTAAGTAAGAGGAAGGTTTTATTGGAATGTCTAAGGAGCATCCTTTGAAACAAACATTTTAAAATGCAGCTCAAAATCGCATTACAATGAGCTGTGACCAAGTATCTACGTGATTAATACAACTTTCTTTTTCGTATTTGGC
This sequence comes from Leptonychotes weddellii, assembly GCF_054177405.1. Classification (NCBI taxonomy): domain Eukaryota; kingdom Metazoa; phylum Chordata; class Mammalia; order Carnivora; family Phocidae; genus Leptonychotes; species Leptonychotes weddellii. The sequence continues at coordinate 4,305,828 of NC_138369.1, read as the reverse complement.
AGTCATGGGGATGGGGCAAAGTAGTCAATATTGTTGATGTCTGTCATTAAGTTCCTTTTTGGACCAGTTGTCCCTTCTCCAGATTGGCCTCAGCTGAACAGGAGCTAAAGGTTCCCACCACCACAAGGGCAGCACACAGCCAGTAACTGACTGACACAGGGGTATGAAAGGCTGGTCACCGCGCCTCAAAGGGGGACCGATGCTGAGGTGCAATACAGGCATCAGAGCTCACCGTGGGATCTGGCTGAACCCACATCCTTCTCCTACCACATCCTGCTTCCCTCACTTTCTCTTTTCTCAGAGCATTCCATCAATAAGTCATGGGCACCAAAATCCCTAAGTCACCCACTGTCGTTTTAGAAATAGTAGTGTTTGTAATGGAGTTATCATGGAGTAGTTCTTGGAAATGGGCAAGGGGCCTATTTGTTTCAGTCGCTGGGCAAGAGCGGGACATGATTTGGAAAACCAGGAGAGCTTATCCTTCAGGGGGCAGAATATCAGAACACTGTCCTATTACTGTGCAGCAGACTGGCACAATACTTTCTTGATGCATTCATTCCACAAACACTATAGAGTCCATCTGTGAGCCCAGTCTTCTGCTGGTCATAGGCATACAGAGACAAATGAGACAAAACACATGAACATCTGATTATAATCCAACATGCTGAGTATTACAAATAAAAGATTGATAGCTTTAGGCACAATGGAATGGAATGTTAAGGCAAGGAGGTGACCAGATGACTCAGAACTGATGATGGAAAGCTTCTCTTGAGTACACCTTAAGTAAACTTCAAATTACTATTTCTAATGGCTTATTTTTTTGGTAGTTTGGGAAAACTTTAATGGCTTTGGTACAGTTATGTATTTCTTCAATCATGCATTAAGGAAGACATACAAACTTCTTCCCACTCACAACCTATAACTTGTCTCAAAAGCATTTAAATAGTAGAGTGCTTGAAATTTAGCTCAAAGATATTCCTTACAGCATTGTTTATACTGAAAAGTTGGAGATGATGCAACTCAGATTAAATACATTATGACACGTGTATACCACAGACCACCATGCAACCATCAAAACAAGACAAAACAAAAAAAGTTTCAAAAGGTTTAATGAGTTAAAAAGATATTCACAATGTGACAAACGCAAAAAAAAAAATACATATTTCAGGATAGCATAGGTATACCTGTTCTAGATCATTCTCAGGTGGGCATGAGACATCTGGCATTGTCACATTCTGGTTTTCCCTTTACGTGTAGGCAGGTGTGACTAACAGAGTGTTATAACTAAGTGTTTTTAGACAAGGGATGACAAGGATGTTGTCCCATTTCCTAAAAACTAGCTGTAAATCTGCCCCCAAATGGTCATGATCAGGGCCAGCACAAGGGTGAGGAGAAGGAAGCACCCACCTCAGGCACAATAGAAAAGGAGACAATCCCTTGAGTAATCAAGATAAACACTGTGTCAATGCAACATTTCAAAACATCAAAAGTCAATGCAAGAAAACCCATGATAAACCGAACATCCAAAATATCCCTTGCTAGGCCAGGTCACCATTTTTTGCCCGTGGCAGAAAAGAAAAATGTGCACCCTTACATACACTTTCTCAATGTACTTTTTAATAGCTAATTTTTTCCTAGAGCTTGATTTTGAAAATATTATTGATTGAGTTTACTTCCATTAAAACCAAGAAAGTAAAATTTTAATCAATTCTGGTTTGGGGGAAAAATAAGACATTTAAATTTGAAATGTTTTCAGTTCCAATATCCTTAACTTCAATTTTTCAATATTGTTTCAATTATTTTAATGTTCTGGGGGAAGCACATTGTAGGTGGTCAACAAATATTTCTTGAATGAATGGATCTTTATATATATTTTTTAAAGATTTTATTTATTTATTTGAGAGAGAGAGAATGAGAGAGAGCACATGAGAGGGGGGAGGGTCAGAGGGAGAAGCAGACTCCCCGCCGAGCAGGGAGCCCGATGCGGGACTCGATCCCGGGACTCCAGGATCATGACCTGAGCCGAAGGCAGTCGCTTAACCAACTGAGCCACCCAGGCGCCCCTGAATGGATCTTTATATTTATGGGATTGGAGAACGATGCAGTTTTTATTCTGAGTCCCTTTCTCTCTCTAGCGGAGGCACTGGAGGTGACGGTGGTAAAGGACTCTACCAAAGGTAGCTTGATGTTTATGGTAAGAAAAATTCTTGTTGTGGAGGCCACAGCTTTTACTTACCTTAGAAATATAGAGTTTCTGGGGTGTGTGGGTGGCTCAGTCAGTTAAAGCATCCGACTCTTGGTTTCAGCTGATGTCATGATCTCAGGGTCATGAGATTCAGCCCTGAGTCAGGCTCTGTGGTGAGTGTGAAGCCTGCTTAAGATTCTCTCTCTCCCGACGATGGACTCTGAAAAACAAACTGAGGGTTCTAGAGGGGAGGGGGGCGGGAGGATGGGTTAGCCTGGTGGTGGGTATTGAGGAGGGCACATTCTGCATGGAGCACTGGGTGTTATGCACAAACAATGAATCATGGAAGGGCGCCTGGGTGGCTCAGTTGGTTAAGCGACTGCCTTCGGCTCAGGTCATGATCCTGGAGTCCGGGGATCGAGTCCCACATCGGGCTCCCTGCTCGGCAGGGAGTCTGCTTCTCCCTCTGACCCTCCCTCCTCTCATGCTCTATCTCAGTCTTTCTCTCAAATAAATAAATAAAATCTTTAAAAAAAACAAAAACAAAAACAAAAAAACAATGAATCATGGAACACTACATCTAAAACTAATGATGTAATGTATGGGGATTAACATAAGAATAAAAAAAAAAAGATTCTCTCTCTCCCTCTCCCTCTGCCCCTCCCCCACTTTCTCTCTCTAAAAAAATTAAAAATAAATAAAAAATAAGAGCATATGTCCCTTTAAATATATATATTTTTATATATAATATATATTATATATTAAAATAAATTATATATATATCTTATATGTCTATAAATATGTATATATATAAATATATATATATATGGCATTGTCACATTCTGGTTTTCCCTATACGTGTAGGCAGGTGTGATTAACAGCTCTGATATTCTGCCCCCTGAAGGACAACATTATTTTTGACCAACGTGTAACACTGTCATAAAGACAAGCTTTTGTGTAAGTCTTCTATCAGGAAGAAGTTTAAGCGTTACAGATTTATAGATCCTGATAGCTAAGAGGAAATGAAGACCCCAATCCTTCTTTTTGTATATTCCAAATTGTTGCAATTAAATACAAAATGTTGATAATCCATTGGTTACTATATCAGTTAGTAATTGCCACAAATAATACTTCATAGCAAACTACTCTTGAAACTCAGTGCCTTAAAACAATGATACTTGATTGCTACTCCTGAGTCTCTGAGTTGGTTTAGCCAGTCTGCACTCTTAGTTGGGCTTGCTCACCTGACTGCAGTCAGCTACAGGTCGGCTAGTTGGCTGATTGAGGACAGCCTCAGCTGGTATAATGGGATGACGTAGCTGTCCTCCATGTTTCTCACACCCCTCCCACAGGTTAGCTGGATATGTTCTCAGGGTGGAGGCAGGGAGGCAAAAGCAAGTAAAACTGATCTTGTAAAGGCAAGAAAGAATGCACACCCAGTTGTGAAACCCTCTGTCTTTGAGTCATTCTGTTGACCAAAGCAAGACTCAAGGCCAAGCCTGAGTGAGAGCAGTAAGAGTCACAGAGTGACAGGGAAGGGGTGTAGAGAGATGGAGGCCACCTCCTGAGGCCACTGCTGCAATCAATCTACCACAACTGCTGATGGGTAGGAACCGTGCCATCTCTTGCTTCACTATCCCTTAGAACTACGGCCTCTGTATTGAACTCTCTGGACAAACAAAACACTGAAGACCAACCTGTCATAAATGAACTCATGGGTCAGCTTCCCTCTCAAGCTGTGGCTGCCACAAATAATAGAGACTGAGCCTCCATCAGCCAAGTTTAATGTTATCAAATTGTCTAACCCAGGATCATTACTGAGCTAATTGAATCTTCGGTGGTAAGTTGACTCAAAGTAAATATTTTGTCTTTCCTCTGTATCCCCAAACTAAGAATTCCTGGGGTCAAAGGAAGAGAAGGAGAAAGACACAGGGTCTGGAAGAGGAGCTCTGTGGTCAAGAGTTCACAGCCTACCTCAGCCACCTACAGCTGTGTGAGGCTGGGAAAGTTACCTAACGTCTCTGAGCCTCGGTTTCCTCATCCTCAGAATGGAGAGTAATCATTCATTTACTCATTCATTCAACATATTTATGGAGAATCTCCTAGATATAATTCCCTGTACTTATAGAGCTCACAGTCTAGGCTGGAGATGCCTAAGCAAAAGAGAAGTTATAATACAGGGTTAGAAAGCATGAAGCCCTAGGGACACACAAAGTGACATCTAGTCTACTTGAGGAGATTCAAAGAATTCTCCCTGGTGGAAGTGATGACTGAGACTCAAGAAAAGGTAGAAATTAGTCGGATTTTGAGGAAAGGTATCCTAGGAAGAGGGAATGGCAGATGCAAAGTCCAAAAGTCAAGAAGATATTTTCCTTTCTGGTTTTAAAGACAAGCTCTGCTATCAGCATGGCAAGCAGAAGAATATTCCAGAATATTCTAGAACATTCATTCATGTGTACAGCACAAATCCCCTGGAGCTCCCATTAAAATTCAAGTTCTGGTTCAGCCAATATGGGGTGGGGCCTGAGATCCTGCTTTCCTAACAAGGTGATGCTGATGCTTCTGGTCCACAGACCACACTTTGAGTAGGGAGGTATCAGAGTGGCCTTGGAAGGGAGCATATATACATTTTATTGTTCCAATTTTAGTATATGTGCAGCCAAAGCGAGCACAGAGGACATCTACATTTTTAAAAAGATTTTATTTATTTATTTGACAGAGAGAGACACAGTGAGAGAGAGAACACAAGCAGGGGGAGTGGGAGAGGGAGAAGCAGGCTTCCCGCGGAGCAGGGAGCCCGATGCAGGGCTCGATCCCAGGACCCTGGGATCATGACCCGAGCTGAAGGCAGACACTTAACGACTGAGCCAACCAGGCGCCCCAGGATATCTACATTTTAAAAAGTTTCATCTCCCTCTACTCTCCCTGGCAATCAAGATATTATGCAGGATGGAGGGCCAGGTGGGATGGTGATAACTTTGTGAGCAGTGTGAATCCTAGCCAAGTCCTAAGGAAGTTCCTGGAAGGAAGAGAGATGTTGGTTTGCTGAAAGGTCCCAGGAAACCAAAACACTTTCCAAAGGGTGTTGTCATCAAGCACTGCAACCCTCCATGAAATGCTGGGATTCTGCTCCATCCAGCACTCCTACTCACCAACATAACTGTTTTAAGTGTTTGTGCAAAAGTAGCCTATAGGTCTGTGGGTTTTATTCATCACCTGGGGTCACCATTACTGTTTTACTGACCATTTCTTTAAAAGCAGGAGGAGGCTTTGTCAAAGGGTAAGTCAGTCAGTCATATGACAAATCATTTATTAAGGGCTGCTCTGTGTCACGCGCAGGATAGTGCTGGAGAGGAACGCTTGCTGCCGTGCACCAATGAACTTAGGAGAAACCAAAATGGTAGCCAGGTAACCTTGTTCATGCTGGGATCTATTACTTCCACAAAAGTCTAGAAACTCAAAGAGCAGAACACGGAAGATGAACTTATCATCTTGAACAGAAATTCTTGTTTTCCAGAGAGTTCTGGGGCTAGCAGGATCCTGCACCTGTGCATCAAGCTGTGAAGAGATTTCAGAGTAGGCTCCTGCAGGTACCTGCTTTCCTCAAATGTTGCTTCATAGTATATTTGAAAGTAAGAAAGAGCTTTAACTCTGTGAGAGAGAAATCAGAATTAGAATCAGCAGGATTAGTACAAATGTGATTCTAGGGGTCTTATGAATACAGAGAGAGAAATATGGTAACAAACACCAGAAGGATAAACATTAAAATGTTAACAGTGACGGTCTCTAGTGTGGCAGGCACTAATGGCAAACTTGAAAGCTGTTCTCAACCTCTTCACCACTGATAGCTTCCACTCTAGAAGCAAAGAAGCCAAATACTTGTTTTGTCAAATTCTTTTGTAACTATGTGTCATCATGTGATACAGTTCTGACCAACTAAGTGAAAGGGAAATCCACTGAGGGATTTCTGGGAAAGCTTTTGTTTCCTGTGAAAGGGAGAAAGTGTTTGCCACTCCTGTCCCATCCCTCTTCTTGCCTTCAACATGGTCATGATGTCTGGAGCTATGGCAGCCATCTTGCAACCATGAAAATTGTTTGATGAAGGGAAAAGTAGGGAAAACCTAGATCCTTTACAACATCCCTGAGCAACAGAACCAATACCAGCAACACCTAACTCTGAGCTTTTATTCTTGCAAAAAAAAAAAAAAGAAAAGAATAATTTCCTGTTTAATTAAGCCACTGAATCTTAGTTATTTGTGTTTGGAATATTCTAATAGGGGATGGAAGAGCAATTGTGTAGAGAAAGTTTTACAACTCTGTAAATTTTACTCTTTAATTTTTATTTATTTATTTATTTATTTATTTATTTATTTATTTATTTAAATATGATGAGCACTAGGTGTTATATTCAACTAATGAATCATTGAATATTATATCAAAAACTAGTGATGTACTATAACTTGGTTAACTGAATTTAAATACAACTGTAAATTTTAAATAGCGATGATAGCAATGCAAAATTACGCGGAAAAATCAGTTTTGCCTCCATTTGCACATTCATGTCTCTGAATGTCTCTGAAATTATGTATGTGTAGTATAATTCATATAATTCATATGTTAATATGTATTTTAATTCATTTTAAATACATAATATGAAATTTTATGTATTAGGTATAATTATATAATAATTATATAATATATAACTTTATAATTATATGTATAATTATATATGTTATATATAATTATATATTTTGTTGATAATTTTATAAAATTTTAATTTTAAAAAATAATTTTATAAAATTATCAACAAGGGAACCTAGCAGATGTTATAACTGGCTCAGAAAAGAATGCAAAGTACAGACATATGTATGTATTACATAATACATATATAATATATACTATATATAATTTATACAAAATATATAAGACATTACATAATTTGTATATAATGTATACAATATATGAGATATATATGATACATGTTACATAATACAGTATATTTATGTTACATAATATATATGTCTGTTCTGTACATTCTCTCTTGAGCCAGTTTAATATCCACCTCACTCCCTCACTGATTAATGAGTAGAATAAAATCCTTAATGTATGCTCATATTATATCTGTATGAGTCATGATTTTATTTTGTTTAGTTCACACAGCTACTAAGGGGCTAAGCTGGGATTTAAGACCACGAAGCCTGGCTCCTGAACCCCAACTCTTGAACACCGCACTTTATCAAATGTGCTAATATACATAGACACACTTAGCTCACAGTAGATACTCGGTGCACAGTGGCATCTGGTGTTGCTAAGAAGCAGTGGTTCCATTTGAACAGAAGAAACCACATAAAACACAGTCTCTTACCGTTTTATAAGTGGAGGGGACAGAGGACAGTAACATCCCTGAAGTCTGGGACTCGGAACTGGGTTTGATCTTCCTGGTAATCCATCCCCTGTATTCTTCCCGTACCTGGAGGAAGAGACACATCACAAGAGGATGAATTATTCCTAGATGTGGGCCGACACAGGCATGTTCCCTGGAAGGATGGGGCCGGAAAGGGCAACTGCTATGTACCTGGCGGTTGAGCAGACAGTGAATGACGAAGATGAAGGCCCCCTGCAGGCTGTTGATGATAGTGAACAGGTAGGCCATGATATTAGCCATGGGTCCAATCTGGAAAATGCCCAACACCCAGGAGCACCCCAAGATGAAGAGCTGGGCAAAGGCCTTGAATGTCAGTAACCTAGGGGAGAAGATTTGGAGAGAGTAAAATTCTGGGCAGTGGCTGTTGTCCTCATGGACTGTGCTCCCACCACTCACCTGCCACCTTGGTGGGAATAAATGTGCAGTGGAGTCTCCAAGCCCCGAGGCAGGGACATCGAGTCCTGTTGGCATTTAAAAGGCAGTTGGCCTACAGATAACATGGCACAAGGATGTGTGGACACATATATTTAATGTAATAGTGTTGATAGTGATGAAAATGCTCGAAGGACCTACAGGTCAAGAACCGGGGACACATGGGGCGCCTGGGTGGCTCAGATGGTTAAGTGTCTGCCTTCGGCTCAGGTCATGATCCCAGGGTCCTGGGATCGAGTCCCACATCGGGCTCCTGACTCAGCAGGGAGTCTGCTTCTTCCTCTCCCTCTGCCTCTCCCACTGCTCATGCTCTCTCTCTCTCTGTATCTCTGTGTCTCAAATGAATAAATAAAATCTTTAAAAAAAATAAATTAAAAAAAAAAGAACTGGGGACACATTAAATGAATGGTGATGTCATAGTATGAAATATAAGGACACTTTTTTTAATTGAATAAAAACTCACATAATATAAAACTCACCATTTTAACCATTTAAAGTGTGCAATTCAGTGGCATTTGGCACATTCACGATGCTGTACAAACATCATCACCAGCCAGTTCTAAGACATTTTTATCACCCAAAAAGAAACCCCACACCTATTAAGCATTCATTCCCTATCCCCCCTCCAACTAAAACAACCCAGGGTCCATCTATTGATGAACAGATAAACAAAATATGGTCCATTCATACCCTGGATTATTATTTAGCCATAAGAAGGAATAAAGCACTGACATCTGCTACAACGTGGATGAACCCTGAAGACATTATGTCAGTGAGAGATGCCAGTCGCAGAAGGATACACAGTATATGTTTCAATTCATAGGAAATGTCCAGAATAGGCAAATCTATAGAGACTAAAAGCTGAGCCAATTCATAGACTGAATGGAACTCCAAAGTGGAGATAAATGTGAAAAACTGATTTTCAGTGCTCTTGCTTTCACAAGAAAAATAAAATAAATAAAAGCAAATAATAAAACCATTTTTAAAAGATTTTATTTTTAAGTAATCTCTATACTCAACATGGGGCTCGAATTCACAACCCTGAGATCAAGAGTTGCATGCTTCACCGACTGAGCCAGTCAGGTGTCCCATAAAACCATTTTTTAAAATGAGATGAGAGAGACCATATACTATAGGGGGTGAGGGTACAGGCTCTGGGTACCTGTGGAAACTGTGCCTCAGTTTCCTCAAATTGATATACGGACAATAATACAATTCCTATAGGGTGATATTACTTGTTCTACAGATTAAATGAGATAACAAAACTCTAAGGATGCTTACAACAGTGTCTAGCACAAAAACATTTTTGTTAGTTGTTTTTAGCCATAAGTATTGATATGAAATCAGCTACATATTATGTGGAAAAAAACCAAAGTTCAGAATATGTATAGTATCCTATCATGTATGTAATAGAAGGTTGATGTGTAGGTATAGAATATTCTGGAAGGAAGCTCAATTCAAGTGATAATTGTTGCTTAAGGTGGGAGAGATCTGGGGACCTGGGAGTCAGGGAAGAGAGAAGGAATTACTTTCCATGTGTTCCCTTTTTCACTGCTTAATTTTTCTTACCATTGCATGTATTAACTTTGTTTTACACTTTTTGCATCAACTTCTTAAAAATAATTTTTAGAAAAAATTGTTTAAGATGGAAGAGGGATTGGATACTGACAGGAAAACAAGTAAAGGACATCATAAGGTTCCTGACAATAAAACCTAGACAATGTCTGACTTTGGTAGGTTCTTAAGATGAAGATTAGTTGAGGGGTGCTTGAGTGGCTCAATCAGTTAAGTGGCTGCTTTTGGCTCAGGTTATGATCTCAGGGTGCTGAGATCAAGCCTCTGTCTCTCATCAGGCTCCCTGCTCAGCAGGGAGTCTGCTTCTTCCTCTCCCTTTGCCCCTCCCCCCCACTTGTGCTTTCTCTCTCAAATAAATAAATAAAATCTTTTTTAAAAAAGAGTAGTTGAGTGATGAAGTTAAGAAACACAAATGGCCTATAAAAGTATGAGAATGTCCCACATCTGTAAGATAAAATAATATATACAAAACTAAAATAATAAGATAGTATCTTTCACCTATTAAATCATCAAAATGACACAAAAATGATAAATCCCAGTGTCAGCAAAGCTGTAGGTAAACAAGCACTCTTGCAAATGGAAACAAATTTTCTGGAAAATAATTTTCAATATATACTAAAAGTGGGACAATCCAACCTGCCATTGACTCGGGCAGTTTCATGCCTACTGTTATGATTCAATAACCACCGATGTGGAAAAAGATCTATCTACAAGGGTATTCAAGACTGCATTGCTTATAATAGCTCTCCCCACCCCAAGAAATCAGAAACAACTTGAATGTCCACGAGTAAGGCATGATTTAAGTAAGTTGTGCTGCATTCTTACACTGAAATGTTTTATAAAAAAAGAAGATATTGTTAAAGAATGTCTAGTTAAATTGAAAAATATTCATGACATTATTAAGAGGAAAATGGTTATAAAAATAAAGTAGATGGCATGAGTCTGTTTTTGTAAATACGCACATATTATTATGCACAGTAGATGAGTTAGAAAATGTATTAATAGTTTCGATATAGGAAACACTCTCCCTGGTAACTGTGTTACTGCTTCATAAGCCAAATAAAGTGGGCAATGTTAATATCCCCAGTATACAGATGAGGAAACAGTTTCAGAGAGGTTATGTAACTTGCTTATGGTCACACAGCTTATAAGTGACAGACCTGGCATTTGAGACCCCAGATCTAGACACTGTGCTGTTCTGTCCTGGGCACAGGACCAGGCATACAAAAGGTACTCAGTGAATGTTTGTGGGAAGAATTAAGGAGACTTGAAAAGAAGAGAAAAGGAAGGAGGGTCCACACCTGGTGTCTTTGAGCGTTGAGACTTCAGCATTGACGCTGGAAAGCTTCTGCCTCAGGACACACAACGTCCAAGTCAGGAGGATGGAATTGATCTACAAAGTCAAGCAGAAAAGACTGAGAGATTGGATATACAAATGGACAATGGCCAGACCCCCTGTAAAAACCCATAGTCTGCAGTAACCACTCCAGGAAGCAGTCAACCCTAAACAACCACCTCTTGATTGGTAACTGACAGTTTCCCTAATTTCTGCCCTCACTTCCAACTTAGGACCAAAGGGAAAAAGCCAATATGCTCTCCTAAGCATTCACATAGGATACCCTGCTTTGAGTTAGCTTGCCTCTAGGGTACTGATGCCTACAGCCTCTGATCGGGGCACACCTGAAGCCTTCCCTTTTTTACCCCTTTTTTATCCTACTCCTCTGCCTGCTTTTGAGTCTCTGCAAAGTGCAAGTGATGGTGACTGACTCCCTTACTATAGCAATAAATATGCTTTGCTGGTTCTCATCTGGGTGATTACCACTTATTTTCACTGGATGCATGTGGAAAGTTAGAATTAAGATTGGTGCCCTGTTTGGGTTGAATTGTTGAAGACCTAACCCCCAGGACCTAGGAATGTGATCTTATTTGGAGTTAGGGTCTTTACCAGAGGTGATCAAATTAAAACGAGGTCATAGGTTGGGCCCTAATCCCACATGACCTTATAAAACAGGGAAATTTGGACACAGAGACAGTCATGCACAGAGAGAAGCCAAACATCTACAAGCCAAGAAACTCCTGAGGTTACCAGTCTTCTTGGATAGAAAACTGGAATGGATCATTCCCTTGAGCCTTCAGAGGGGACCTGGCCCTACTGACCCCTCGATTTTATACTTCTAGCCTCCAGAGCTGTGAGACAATAAAATTCTGTTGTTCTAAGCCACCCTGTTTGTGATACTTTGTTTGGCAGCCCTAGGAAACTAATACATGCCCCCCTCCCAAATCTTACAGAAGTCAGAGCAAAACCCCTCTGGAGGAATACATTCTCAAGAATTCCCAAGATTTAAATCAATCAGATAGGAGCTCACAATTAACAGTTACAAGTGACACAAGGAAAAAAGCCACCATGAGTGACAGTCAAAAGAAACATCATCTTGCAGGACTGTTGGATCTGGGTTGGAGGTAAGGAGGCAAGAAGATGGTTCCCAAACCCCCACGTTCCCAGAGAGTAGAACAGTGGGTGCTGGGGCTGGGGGAGGATGTTACTCCAAGATCACAAAGTTTCAGTTACACAAGGTGAATAATTTCTAGAGATCTCACGTACAGCGTGGTGACTATAGTTAACAATACTGTATTGTATAATTGAAATTTGCTAAAAAGGGTAGATCTTAAGTGATCTCACCACGAAAAAAAAAAAAGGAAAAGGAAAGAAAGAAAAACAGTAACTATGTGAGGTTATGGATATGTTCATTGGGTTGATTGTGGTGACTATTTCATGACGTATACATAAGTCAAAACATCAAGTTGTACACCTTAAATATATACATTTTTTATTTGTCAGTTATACCCCAATAAAGCTAAAAACAAAACCAAAAACAACTCTAGGCTTCCCTCTGCTTCCATCCCACTGTTTTCTTCTTCTCCCTGACCACTAAATACTCTTAATTTCTTTCTCCCTTTTTTTTCCCATTCAATGGCTATCGTAATAGACCCATTCCTACTGAAACATAAAAGACAGATAAGACTGTGGTCCCTTCCAGAGGATTTGCATGTTGGCAGAGAAAAAAAAAAAAATCACAAGTCAAAGAAATTACGCTCTAACTTGGAAATCTCAAGAACCAGGGATCAGGGGCGCCTGGGTGGCTCAGTCGTTAGGAGTCTGCTTTCCGCTCAGGTCATGGTCCCAGGGTCCTGAGATCGAGCCCCACATCGGGCTCCCCACTCAGCAGGAAGCCTGCTTCTCCCTCTCCCACTCCCCCTGCTTGTGTTCCCTCTCTCGCAGTGTCTCTCTGTCAAATAAATAAATAAAATAAAATAAAATAAAAAAAAGAACCAGGGATCAGAAAGCAGAATGTTTGAGAGGAATAAGTGATCTTGGCTTGCGCAACTTCCACTGGTACTTCCTGATCCCCGGGGTCTCCTTGTTCCTGCTCCAGGACACACTGTGCCAAGCAATTTGCTTACCATGATGATGGCGCAGACTGGCCCCAGGAAACTCCAGATGAACCCTGTCTCTGTATTCAGCCAGCAGCTATGGAGAGAAATAGGAGTCAGAGCTTGTCTCAGTCTTAACCCTACAGTTACTCATGCTCCAAAAAATGCACTAGTGGAGGAGAGTATAGGGAGCTGACCCTGAGATGAAAATTCTCATGATGGGGCAGGTTACAGCTCAGTTTTCTCTGGGCCACAGCAAGTCTTCTTTCAGACCTTCCTCCTGGGTAAATGTTCCTGAAGCATTCACTTGATACCCTGCATAGAGCTCATCCTCAATTCATAATCTTTGTAACCCCTTCCTCTCTATTCAGACCTCTTCACTGGCATACCTGCTCCTTCAAATCTCAGCTCAAATGTTACCTTCTCTGAAAAGCCATTTCTGACCACCCCTACCCCTAGTCCATCTCTAGCAGAGCTTGTTGCTTTTCTTTTTTATAGCATCTATTGGTATCATAAATTATGGTGGTGTTTGTTTCCTTGCAAACTGTCCTTCACTCCCTACAAGAATATGAGCTATATGAGAATTTAGACCTTGAACTTTTGTTCATCTCTGAATACCCAGCACTCAGTGCAAAGTCTGGCATGGATGAGGCATTCCATAATTATTTCTTAAAAGAAATGAAGGGAGGGAGGGAGGGAGGGAAGAATGGAGGGAGAGAAGGAAGAGAGAATTCATTGCCTCTTTCCATCATGTCTCTACGAATTTGTTGTTTTCACCATCTGACAACCATTCCACCACGTTCAGTAACAGCACCCCAATATTCCTTTAGCAAAAGTGTGCCTCCCCCCACAAGAGAAGGAAAATAATCAAGTTTGGCTAACCAGGCATTCTCTCCCCGGAACAGGAGTCTCCAAGTAGTAGTAATGAAAAGATGTAAAATGCACAGAAGATGCTGTCCCTGTTCTTTCAGGAACAACCACTTCAGTAAAAACTGGCCAATTCCCTTATCAGCTTCTGCATCTCTGGCTGGAGGCATCAGACTGAAAGCTCTGAGGATTAGTTCACCAGGAGCAGCCCTCAACCAAAGGCTGCTGGGAGGGAGATGGTAGACAAATATGCCCCCTTGGGTGGGATATCAGAGGTACATGCCCTACACAGTTTCCCAGAGGTACCCACTGGGATGGAGCCTGTTACCTGCAGCCATACCTGCACACCTGCACCCCATATTCGCTCCTTCTCTTCCCCACGCCTAGTGCTTCTTCCGAAGGTCATCTCAAATCCTTGTCATACTATTCCTCTCTTCCAAACTTTCTGTGGTTCTCACCACCTGGAAGGTACTCTCTAAATTCCATGGCCCTCCCCCAGTTTCCCCTTCTTTCAGCCCAATCCATCTGTTCTCCAAACAGACCTTTAGCCCTCCTTTGGGAAGGTATTGCCCTCACCTATGTTGCCACCCCCTTTTCTATTTGCCTATGTACATTTCAGTAGAGCTTTCAAGACTCATTCAAATTCTGCCTCCTCCAGGAAGCCTTCCATGAACTTTCCCACTCCCATATGCTATCATCCTTCTCTGGTCTTTGTCAGTGCTTATATTACCCACACCAACATTGGACACTTCATCATGGTGACCTTGCATTGTCACCACCATCTCCTGACAAGACAGATCTGAATTCAGTTTGGACACTTCCTAGCTACGTGGCCCAGGACAAGTTCTGCAACTGTGCTGAGCCTCAGTTTCCTCTGAAGCTACCATTCATTAAGCGGTTACTTTATGTACCATCATGTGCAGCAGCACAGGTTGTACACTGCACATATCCAGGGGACACTGTACACAATGGAGACTCTTAGTCCTTGCACAGAGGATTTCTGTTGAGAAGTACTAGAGATAATACATGTTTGTAAAGCTCGCAGGATTTAGGTTTGATGAGTGCTCACTTCCTACAGATTCCTTTCCCTCACCTAGTATCTCATGACCTCACCTGAAACACAAACCATCAGTAGTAGGCAGGGAGGAAACCTGGATATTTAGTTCCCTAACCACAGCTCAGCAGTGCCTATGACACAGGGTGATGAACACAGGCCCTGGGATTGGAAAGACCCAGATTCATGTCCTCACACAGCCCCTTTCTCACTGTAATGGCAAGAAAGCCTGGCTTTCCTCATCTGTAAATTAGAACAGCACCACTATCACAAGGATCATAGAATTACATGACATGATGCAGTGAGTTACAGTCTCTGCCCTAGCCACATACTGCTTATCCTGTCATTTACCTGATTTTCAAAGTTGACTCACTTTTTTTTACTTATACAATGGAATCATGTCTATGATACCACGAGTTTGGTTGATATGCTGGCAATTTTTTCCTAATGTCCTATAAGATAAATACAAAAATATTTTTAAATTATTCTCACCAACACACTACCCAAAATCCTCTCACACGAACCATGTGATAAACAAAACCTGCTTTAAAACAGATAGTGGTGATGATGATGATGATGGCACGTATAATGCTTTACTCTGTGCCAGAGACTGTTCTAAATGTTTTGCAGATAATAACTCCTTTAACCCTCACAACACTATGATGTAGGCATTGCTGTCAGCCCCTATTGTATGGATGAGGAAATGGAAGCATAAGTAACTTGCCCAAGGTAGCACAGCTAGAAGGTGGTAGAGCAAGGATTCAAACCCAAGCAGGCTGGCTCCAGAATCCATGATTTTAAAATTTACAACCAAGTCCATTGTTTACACCACCACCATTCATTTATACCGTAGTGGAAATAGTGGCTCCTGGATTTGTGCAGTGCACATCCTGTGCTACTGTACATGGCAGCCCTGAGACCGACAAAACATAAAGAGCTCAATAAATGGTAGACACAATTACTGCTACTGTTATTGCTCTTCTTGTTGTTCATGTAAATATCATCATAAACCCTGGCAGCAGGCTCTTCAGGGAGAGAGAAGGGTATCACTTACCGATTATGCATCCCATAACCTTGTGGCTGCACACTGGCAGAGACAGCCACCACCAGCACTGGGAGCCCGTAGCCAAAGGCACAGAGGTACCATATCTTGATGTTGTGAGAGCTGAAGTAATTCACCACTTTCAGGTTCCTGACCATAAGGAAGAGCATCACAGCCTCTACCAGCATCCAGAAGAAGCAGGCGAGAAAAAGGTAGTGCAGGAAGCCTGCAATGATGGCGCAGCCCAACTGGAGAGGAGAAACATGCACACTCAGGATCCTCCTATCCCCCACCCCAACCCAAGAAGCAGGTTCAGACAACAGTGGGGGTAACTTTGATTTGGAGTTCCTCAACCACAGCCCATTCATTCATTCCACAAACCTTTATAGAGATATTTTTCCCTGCAGGTTGCTATCATCCCTTTGGTAGGGGGACCCATTGTCCTGGTTTGCCTGGGACTGGTTTTTCCTAGGACATGTGACTTTCAGTGTTAAAACTGTGAGAGTTTTGAAAAGAATGGATAGTTGATCACCCTACCTCAGAGGATGTTTGAAGATATTGAGTGTGGGGGTCATCAAACTGTAGTCATTGGGCTGGCTTTCTGTTTTGTAAATAATGTTTCATTGGCACATGGCCACATCCATTTCTATATTTTCTATGGCTGTTTTCATGCTAAAACAGCAAAGTTGAGTGTTTGTGACAGAGCCCTAGGATCTGCAAAGCCAAAAATATTTATATCTGCCTCTTTACAGAAAAAGTTTGCTCACTCCCGGTCAAATGGTGGGAGTGACATGTGCTACCAGCACTGAGTTCTGGAAAGCTAAACATTCCACAGTGGTGGCGGGGGGGGGGGGGGTTGTTCTGCACAAAGAATGATCACCCCAGACAAAATGTCACTAGTGCTCCTAGTGGAAAAATCCTGGGAGCCTACTATGTTTCTGGTATAGTTATGGGGGTAAATTGGCCAAAGTTCTTGCTCTCATGGGGCTCATCATCTAGTGTGGGGGGGCAGATACACAACAAGTAGAACAACAAATAATCAATATGGTTTCAAATAAATGCTGGGAAAGAAAGCAACAAAGACTGATAAGGAATAGAGTTTCACAGCTGTAACATTATTGACATTTGTAACACTATTGCCAGATTATTTTCTGTCACTGGATCTGTCCTGTGTATTGTACAGTGTTTGGCAGCGTCCTTAGTCTCCACCAGATGCCAGCAGCACCCCCACCAATACTGTCTCTAGATATCACCGAGTGTCCTCTAGGCAGCAGAATCCTCCAAAATAAGAACCAATGGTTTAAACAGTAATCGGAGGGACTACCACAATATATAACACGATCAGGGAAATGATTTTAAGCTGAGACCTACCACAAGAAGGAGTCAACCAGGTGAAGTACTGGGAACAAGTATTATCAAAAGAGGGCATAGCACGTGCAAAGGCCCTGAGGTGGGAACTAGCACAGACGTTGTTGGGTAGGATGAGCAGGGGCAGATGTGGAGATGGTGGGGCTGAGTAAGGACACAGTCTAAGGGATGTGAGACCTGGTTGTCAGTCTTGTCTACACCGATGATGAAGAGAGTCTTGGCCAAGAAGAGGCAGATGCAGAGGTGCAGGTGGAGGTATGTGTTTTGGTTGCGAATGGCACGACACAGCAGGAAGGTGGCGATGGCCAAGATGAGACACATCAGGGAGATGATCATGCCCACATGGCTAATGATGTACAGGGAGAACTCCATCTGTCAGGAAGGAGATACACCACTCAGAGAGGGACTGACATCCCTCCAGGCAGAAAAAAGAATTATCCAGACTCCTGACTGGGGCAGAAAGGACTCAGAGACCTTTTCTCCCTTTGACACTCAGAGTGAACTAGATATTGTCCAGCATCATCCTTTGGAATCCATCAGCACCCATTCCCACTCCTGTTCTGTGCCCCACTTCATGTTGTACTAGAGCAGGATGTCTATAAACTACATTTCCCAGAATCTCCTGGGGCTAGAGTCCTGGATGTCATTTAAGTTCTCCAATGAGATGTAAGCACAGAAGTTTTCGAAGGCAGAATGGAGGCAGATACCGGTTTTCTTCCTGCAGACAGGAGCAAGCTATGGCTGGGCTCCACATTCCAGCTGTCCCTTCTTTGATTGCATGGATGTGGGGTGATCTGACAGCAGCAATTTCTGACCTCTGGATTACAGCTGCAGAGGGGTGATCTCGAAACCAAACCCCAAGTGGCAGCCCCTGACTTCAACTCCTCCATCCCTTCCCATGATTTTGTGAGCATCCCATTCCCTGCTTGAAATATCTAGAGTGATTACCATTTCCTGCCCTGAACCAGGACTGTTACACAGGCGTTCAGAGATGCCCCAACTTCTGGGAGTGGAAATGGCAAGCCGAGTCCTTCCCTTATTCACAATTATTTTTATTCACAATTAATTTTAAATTTTTGAGTTCCTTCTGTGTATTGAAGATGTGACAAGGTACCATCTCACGAGCTACTCCCTATGATTTTATGATGTGGTGGCTAAGAGGATGGACTAGAGATCTGCCAGTTCCTATTGTATAAGCTTGGGCAAGACACTTAACTGCTCTGAGCCTCTGTTTCCTCATCTGTTAAAAGAGGATCCTAACAGTAACTACCCTGTATGGTTGTTGCAGGAGGATTCAATGAAAATACTTAAAGTGCTCACAACTGTGCAGGAAACATACATGCTCTGTACATCTTTACCCACTCACCAAGGCTCACTTCACATCCATCCCCTCCCTGATTGATTCCTAGCTCTCACCAACACACTTCTGAATTCCCATAGCACAACTTCTTGCACCATGTACATGGTTTTGTGGACAGAGTCCTTTGGAGCTAGATTGTCCTGGGTTTGAGTCTCATCTCGAGTTTCCTAAGTAGGTGGGCTACGGAGCCTCAGCCCCCATCCTGTAAAAGGGCCTGAAAACACATAACTTAAAATAAAGGGTCCAACACAGTAGGTGCTCTGTAAATGGGATCTGTGATTATAATTGTCCCAGCATCTGCTTAGGGTCACTTCTCATTTTATACGTGAATGTCATGGCTTCCCAGCCAGACCCTGAATTCTCCAAGGGCAGAGGTATCGCACACCCCATCTGTCCCCGCCCCAACTCCCTCCCACAATACCCAAGGCCATGAGAGACACACAATGGATGTTTACTCAATATTTTCCCCTTGGATTTGGGGAGCCAGAACACAGAGAATCAGTACTGACCGTGAGCTCCCCAGAAGCCATGATGATGGCCAGGTTCACCATTTGATTACAGCTGCAGACAGTATGCGTCTCAGAAGCTTCAAGGACCACACAGCCAGAGGGCGTCCACCTACCACCCTCCACATCGGTGTCCCAGGAAACGCAGATAGGCCTCTCAAATTCCTGCTTTGGCTGAAAATGGAAAGGCTCTTGTCACCTGAGACTCTCCTTCAAATGGATTCAGTACGACCAACTTCAAGAGTCATTTGGGGCAGGAAGATGCAGGTATGTTTGGGAGGGAAATGTGGTATTTCAGTGTGCAAGGATGGAGAGAAAGATCTCAGATACCAGATCTGCCTCTAACACTGAATTGGTCATAGCCAATGTAGATAATGTCCCTGTAAATGTTCCTGCATCAACATCACTTAATCTGAGCCCAATCTTGCCCAATGATGGATGGAAGAATACACATTCTTTAGAGAGGAGGAGAGCCCTCCTCTCTAAAGGTGGATTTTGAGGATCAGCTTGAGTTGCAAGAAACTGTGAGAGCTTGCTGCCTTCGTGGGTCCCTATCAAAAATGAAAGTCAAGCCCACTGGGGGATAGGGCATTCTCAGTAGGTAGATGGGGGCTCAGCAGGGACCTCTTCACAAACCTCAATGTGCTCCAGCATGTAAATGATTGGGTCAGAGAAGCCATCTTTCTTCTCTCCAGTCATGGTGCCCTGTACCACGCGAGAATTCATCTTCACCTTCAACTTCCTCTGGGAGTTGGCCAAAGGGGTCTCAGGGTCTTGGAAGAAGCTCTCATCTAAAAGAGACTCCATCCCCGAAAAGGAGACAAAAGCCACCCCAGTGGTCCCTGTGATTTCCCCCATAGGCAAAAAAAAAAAAAAGAAGGAATCATTTGCTCAGTAGTGATTACAGATGACCCAACATGTACACACACATACACACTTTAATATCCCATGCATCTCTGTACCTCCACTGGCCCACTCTGAGGATTGCAACACTAGTGCAACCAGTGGACTTCTAGATTGGTGACCCTCACTAGAACCATTAAAAAAAAACCCTGAGTTGCTTCCACCTGGAGAGATGTTGGCTATATTTAAAAAATAAATTTTAATTTGTATTTGTAAGAGACAATCAAACTGAGCAGTGGGAAATAAGTTTGCCTCCCACATTTATGGTTATTCTTGCTCCATCTCCTTGGTAGGCTTCCCCTTTCAACGTTGGTGGTCTTCAGGGATGTCCCAGGCCTGCTCCCTGAGCCCTCCAGACCGAAGATAGATTGAGGAGGGGCCAAACAATGGCCCACAGGCCAATCTGGTCATTGCCCCTTTTGTATAAGTAAAAGTGTTACTGCAACACAGCCACACACATTCATGTATGAACACCTTTGCATCGTTAGGGACTGTATTGCCCTCAATGCCTAAAACATTTACAAACCCGCCCTCTACAAGACAAGTTTGTCAATCCCCGATACAGACCAGCACTGTCCACTTAACAACATGAACCACCTAGGTAATTTTAAATTTTCTAGTAGCCACATTTTTAGAAAAGTCAAAAGCAGGTAAAAATTAATTTTAATGATATATTAACTCAATACATGCAAAATATTACCATTTCAACATATAATCAATATAAAAATATGAATGAGATTTTCCATCCTTCTTTTTTTTATACTAAGCCTTTGGTATCCAGTGTATATTTTTACACTCACCACCTGGCCACATTTCAAGTGCTCAATAACAAAAGGTTATTGAGTGGCTACTTTACCGGACACTAAAGGTCTTGATGCTCCATTATTGTGAGAGTATTTATTTATTTAATATCTGACTTCCCCAGTGGATGGAAAACTCCCTGAGGGCATGGTCCTCACTTCACTGATCCCCTCACAAGTCTTGGCACCTATGAGTTGACTGATAAATGTGTGCTGATTGAATACACCATAACCACCCTCCTTGATTCTCAGGAGCAAGTCTGTACCTGTGGATTCAGATTCTTTGATGGTGGAGCACCCAATCTCCATCTTGTCCCCTTTGGCTCTCAGGTGAAAGGTCACATTCTCTTCAGTGCATTCTTCCTTGATAATTTTGCTTTCAATTTCTAAAAGGAGACAGGGGGATGCCTGGGTGGCTCAGTCGGCAAAGTGTCTGCCTTCAGCTCAGGTCATGATCCCAGGGTCTTGGGATCCAGTCCCACATGGGGCTCCTTGAACAGCGGGGAGCCTGCTTCTCCCTCTGCCTGCCGCTCTCCCTGCTTGTGCTCTCTCTCTGACAAAGAAATAAATAAAAATCTTTAAAAGGAGATAGGGAGACTTTGCCTGAGGTCACTCAGAAAGTGAGTCCTGAATTCGGTTTCTGTCCAAAAAGTTATACACACCTAGTTGCAAGCAAAGAATAAAAAGGCCAGTTCATCATGGGGAAGATCTTGAGCCCCTGATGAGTGACAGGAGGATGATAGCACCAGACAACTAAGAAACCCAGCCGGAGCTGTTGGAGTGAGCTCTCGCCCCAGAGGGGGTGCATCAGGGAAAGATGGGGTTGAAGCCAACAGTGGTGGAAAGCAACAGTCATGACCCCCTGGCTTCTCTACATTTACACAAGTTTCCTAAAGCCAAAGGAAATAGGAAGGGGCTGGGGCGAACCCAGCAGAGTGGACCAGGGCTCAGGTGTTGCAGTCAGCTCTGCCACTCACCAGCTGTGCCAACTTGAACAGACTTAAACCCTCTGAGCCGCAAGTCCCTCACCTGTGGCATGGCAGTAATTACAGGGGTCTTCATGAAAACAAAATAGGTAATGGAACCAGAGGTATCCTTTTAAAATATAAGCCAGATAATGTCACGCCTGTTCTCAAACTCTCCAATTCCGTACCCCACCCCCAGTCTTACTTCAGATAAAATCCTGAGTCCCTACATTTGTCTACAAAATCTACCTCTCCCCTCCTTTTCTGACTCCTTCTCCTGCAAGCTCTATGATTCTCTACTCCACTTTGGCCATGCTGGCCTTTTCGTTGTTCCTTGAACTCACCAAGTATTCCTGTGCCTGCACTTTCTCCACATAGGTACACGGCTCCCTTCCCAGGTAAGCTAGCAATGCTCCCCCCCAAGCCTGACCCTCTCTAGCCGACTTAGCCCTGCTGTATTTTTCTCAATAGCACTATCCATGTCTGGTATACCAGATGTTTGTTCATTGTGGAACTCAGATAGTTGTTGAACAGATAACACACTCCAAACCCTACCTGGCAACACTCATAACTCAATGTCAGCCACTCAGTAAATGGGAGATGTTGTTCATATCCTTGGACTGGCTCTTCTGTGAGTCCAGAGATTTGAAACACTTGGGAAAATGGGATATGGGAAAGGCACGGAGAATCGCATCGCTCAAGGCCCCCCCTCAAAGTCAGCGCCCGGGTGTAACCTTGCCATGTTACCTAAATGTTCAGTCTGGACAGTCTGACTGACATTTGCTGACGGTTTCAGGAAGGCTGCCAGGGTGGTGCTTTTCACACTCTCCAGGACCACAGTGGCCAGTGCGGAGGTCTCTTCTTTGGTGAAGTTGGAGGATGTGGATGTTTGTTCAAGCACAGAGGCAAAGCTCTCAACTGCACTCTGCAAGGAAAGGTGTTTGCACGCTGTGCGCTCTCTTTCTCTCTCTCTCCCCCTCCTTCTCTCTCTCCCTCCTTCTGCCTCTCCCCCTCCCTCCTCTCTCTCCCTCCCTCTCTCTCTTTCCCTCCCTCTCTCCCCGCTCTCTCTTTCTCTCCTCAAGAGACTGGGTTGACAGTCTAAGCCAATGAAGAATTAAAAGGGCATCTACTCAGCTTCCTTTTCCTGATCCCAAAGGCCCCCTTGGGATGCAAAATGGTGTAGCCTTTAAATCAGCACCTGGAATAACATTGCTTGCACACAGCTCCAAACCAGCGATTTCCCCTCCTGGAATTAATCCTTCCAGAAATGCTTAAAAAGTGTGCAAGGATCTTGTCCAGTGATGTTTATTTCAGTATGGCTTTTGATAGCAAGAAGTCAGAAAGTCTAAATGTCCAACAGATTGGCTAAATAAATGATGGAATCAAATCATGCGATAGTATGCAGCTGTTAATAAAAGAATGGTGTAATATATATATATATATATATATAGACATATTAACAAGCAAAAAGGTCCATGAGCTATTAAGTAAAGAAAGTTACAGGGTAACATGTATATAGTATCTCATTTCACTTAAAAAAACAAGTACTTTCATTAAAATGTTTATACTTATAACATTAATATTTCTGGCACATAGACATAAAAATAATCAATACTTACTATGAGCCAGGTATTAAGTGTCTTACATATGTTAATTTTAGGATGATATCTGTGAAGTAAAGACTATTGTGTCCATTTTTGGATGGGGAAACAGGATACACATCTAGGAGGTAGCAGAACCAAGATTTGAACCTTGGCAGGCTGGTATCAGAGGCTGAATCCTTCTAGTAGGTGTTCAATAAATGGCTTCAGTGTGTGTGTGTGTCTGTCTGTGCATGAGCATGGGATTCACAAAGTGAAAGGGTATGGAAAGATATATATCCAAATGTTAACATTGATTATATCTGAGGAATAGAGTTAAGGAAAGAATAGCAATAATAATATTAATGTTGATACGATTCCCTTTATTGATCATCAATAGACTTCTTCAATGTGACTCTGACCCCAACCAAAAAAATATATATATATGAGAAGGATTCACAACCTAATAAATACAAGGAAGAAATTAATTGACTCCAGTCAGATGAGGAAGGAAATTAACTGAAATCCTAGTAGGAATACCAATTTCTATCTATCCAAACTGCACAGTAAAAACATGAAAAGAGGGGCATCTGGGTGGCTCAGTCAGTTAAGGATCCAGCTCTTGGTTTTGGCTCAGATCATGATCTCAGGGTCGTGAAATCGAGCCCTGCGTTGGGCTCCACACTCAGTGGAGAGTCTGCTTGAGATTCTCTCTGTCCTTCTCCTTCTGACCCTCCCCCTGTGCTCGCTCTCTCTCTCTCTCTCCCTGAAATAAAGAAATAAATCTCTTAAAAACATGAAAAGAATTTCAGTAAAAACTGGATGAGGGTACAACTTGAGAGATGTTCGTTCTGGAGAAACAGGACACACAGAGTTCTGTAACCATATCCCAAATGCAAGGCATGGGTGTGGGGTCCCTGCCCACCAACACACAGAAAAATCTCAGGTAGAATCATCCTGCAAAAACGTCCTCAATTCCATGGCTGAGGAAACCTCATTAAAACTCCCTTTGAAATGTGAAATCTATTCTTAGCTGGGAATGCTATTTTATTTCCTTGGGGAGGTTAAACATCGGTAGGCAAACTAAGACACCATTGAACACACTTCTTGTTCAATTTAGAAAGTTTTGTGATCTTTGGCATAATCTGGAAAGTGGTTGTTGAAAGGGTTTGGAACAATTCAACACGTTAGAGAAGTTAACTGAGTAACCACGTGATTTCACTGCCAAAAGCAATTGGATGTGTGATAAATGTGTATTCAGTATGAACACTGTAAGAGAACACAGCTGTTGATAAATGGTTTTGAATATTTAAAAAAATCTGAATTATTACATTTACACATTTGATTGATTGGATTTACGAATCCCTTGAATGCATAATGACTTTGCCTTTTAGATTGTAAATCTTCCTCATTAGGTATTTGAAATTTGGAGGGAAATAAGAATATTCGTAAACATAGTATAAAATAAGGGAATCTAACTAAATTTGTAAAATCGGTTCATTTATGGAAATTTAATCTGAAAACCCTATGAGTGAATGTACACTTAATGAATAAATATGTTTTACCAATAAATTAATTTTAAATCAAATTACAAATGAAAGCATTATTCTTATTTTGGTACAAAACCAACCAAATTTATTAATAAACTAACAACAACTGTAAGTTCAACTTAAAGTCTTAAGAAAAACTAGGTTTTAAAATCTACCATTGTAATGACCGAGTAATCCTATCTCTAGGTATTTACCCCGGAGAAATGAAAAATCAGGGACACACACACACACCCAGACAGACACACAGACATACAAACTGTATGCGAATGTTTACAGCAGCTCTACTGATTAATGCCCAAAGCTGAGGTGGGGGTCAGGGGAAGAGGGAGATGTTGGTTACGTGGAAGCAACTCAGATGTCCTTCCCAGATGAATGGATAAACCATGGTACATCCATAAAGTGGGGTACTACTCAGCCATAAAAAGGGATGAAGCACCCACCTGTGCTTTAATGTGCATGAACCTTAAAAATATTACACTCCGAGTAAGAAGCCAGACACAAAAATATTACACTCCGAGTAAAAAGCCAGACACCACATTTTGTAGGACTCCTTTTTCATAACATACCCAGAACAGGTACGTCTAAAAAGACAGAAAACAGATTAGTGGTTGCCAGGGGCTTGCAGAGGGAGGGATGAGGAACAGCTGCTTCATGGGTCCAAGTTTCCTTTTGGGGGGATGGTGGTGGTGGTGATGGTGTTTACACAATGTTGTGAATGTAGACAATGTCACTAACAGTTATAAAAAAAAATAAGAATTGGGACTATTGATCACAACCTTGATGAATCTCAAAGGCATTATGCTGAGTGAAAGAAGCCACATCCTGGGGGCACCTGGGTGGCTCAGTCGGTTAAGCGTCTGCCTTCAGCTCAGGTCATGACCCGGGGTCCTTGGATTGAGCCCCACCCGGGGCTCCCTGATCAGCTGGGAGCCTGCTTCTCCCTCTCCCTCTCCCCCCACCCCCACTCATGCTCTCTCTCTCTCTCTCCACCCCCCAATAAATAAATAAAAATCTTTAGAAAGAAAGAAAGAAAGAAAGAAAGGACAGAAGCCACATCCTGTGTGATTCCATTTATATAATATTCTTGAAAAGACAAGACTCTAATGACAGAGATTTACTGGGGCTGGTGGTGGAGGGAGCATCTGACAATAAAGGGGAAGCCCAAGGGAGAGTTTGGGAAGGAAAAGGAACGGCTCTATATTCTGATTGTGGTGGTGGTTACACAAATCTACTTAGGTAATAAAACTCATAAAACTGGACAGAGAAGGGCAATTTTACTGTATGTTAAATTTTAAAAACTTGCAGCTGAAATAAATTAAATGCTAACTCAACCATTAATAATAAGAGGACTTTCTGTACCCAAAGTGTCCCCCCAAGATGTTCAAAGCTTGAAACCCGGTTACAAAGACTTTGCTGTTACCTTCAGAGAAACCACGGCAGTTCTGTTTCCACAGGCATTGTCCAGAACACTTAAGGTGGCGTTCATTAGTGTGCAGAAGGAACCCTGTGCCCCAGAGAAAGAGCATGAGTGAACCACTGATTGATCGATCCCCCAGCATGTGAAGTACACATTGGCCATCCAGTCTACCACAAGAGTGGTCCTAAACAGCTAAGGAGTCAGGAGGCTCTAGAATTCTCAGGAAAATGGAAACTCACCATTTGAGCAGACTTGGAATCACAACACCTTTCTCTTCAATGAATAAAAGAAGCAAATACAAAGAAACAGCAAAACTACTTAGTGGGGTCAAAGATGGGGGAATGTGTGAAAAAAACATCAATTGGTCCAAATCGAGTATTATTCAGCCACCAAAAGGAGTAAAGCATTGGCACAATGTGGATGTTGTGAACGTGGACAATGTCACAGTGTGGATGAACCTTGAAGACATCATGCTGGGTGGATGAACCTTGAAAACATCATGCTGGGTGAGAGAAACCACACACACACACACACACACACACACACACACACAAAAACCACATACTGTATGATTACACTTATATGAAATATGCAGAATAGACTAACTGATGGACACAGGGAGCAGATCAGTGTTTACCAAGGGCCAGAGGCAGGAGGAACTGGAGGGCAATGTTGTTAGGGATACAGTTTCTTTTGAGGGGATGAAAATGTTTGAGGGCTAGAAGTGATGGTTGCACACCATGGTGAGTATACTAAATACCACAGCAACAAAAACTTATGATGTACTATATGCTGGCTAACTGAACATAAAAAAATTTTTTTTAAATAAAAAATAAATAAGTTGTTAGAATGGTGAAGTTTTAGGTGTATCTCACCACAATTTTTATTTTTTAATTTAATTTAATTTTATGAAGTTATGTTAGTCACCATACAATACATCATTAGTTTTGATGTAGTGATCCATGATTCATTGTTTTCGTAAATCACCACAATTAAAAAAAAAAACATCTTTTCTTCCATTAGTGAAAGAATTCCCAAGTTTTAGATAGACAAATGTCCTCCCTTCTCAGCTTTCCTTGAAGCCAGATATAAACAGAAGTGATACTGGGTTAAACTCTTAAAGAGAAGAACTATGCCATTCACTTCCCCCTCCCCCCTGCCCACCAGCTGAAACGCAGACGTGATGGCAGGGGCTGGAGCAGCCATCTTGGACCACAAAGTGGGACGCTTGTGTTGATGCTGGCAGAAGATTTACAGAGCCATCATATCAACTCTCCACAGCAGACACTCAGATTGTTTACAAGGAGAGAAATAAACTGTTATACAATTTAGGTCACCATTATTTTGGCCTTTGTTAAAGCTGCAAAACAACCTCCTACCTGAGTGGTTTCTAGGAACCTTCTAGAAACTTCTAGAAGTTCTTCTAGGAACTTCTAGAAGGTCTTCTAGGAACTTCTAGAAGGTCTTCTAGGAAACTCAAGAGCTAGGAACCTTAAAAATACTTAACATGTTCAGGCTCCACTGCTCCTCCCACTTTGCAGAGCTGGACCTGCTCATTGTTGGGTATCACATCTTCTTTACACTTGAAGGGAGTCTCTAGGAAGAAAACAAAAGCAACCAAATTAAAGCTCAACCACAGCAAACTATGATTGAAAGACAAATCTGATTTCATTATCCCCTGCTTCAAATCCATCCATTACCAGATTATATGACAGCTACACACTGAAACATCAGGGACTTTGAGAAGCAGGAGACTGAGTGAAAAGATCCGGTCAGAAAAGACTATCCAGAGCATGATGCCATTTTTATAATGCTCCAAAGCAAGCAAAACTTAGTGAAGTATTGTTTAGGGATACATACATGGGGGGCATTTTTTTAAGTAGGGGAATTATAAACATAAAGTTCCCAGTAGTCCCCTCTGAGGAGGACTAAGGGAGATCTAATGGGGAACGAACATGCAGGAAACACAAGGGCATTGATGATATTCTAGTTCTCATGTTGGTGAGGGGCCTCAGGCATACTCATTTTATTATTATACTTCATTGTCTCCATATAAGCTACCTCTATTTTTAATGTATCAGGTATCCACAATTTAAAAAAATTTAAACCTTTCACAGTTCCCTATTGTTTTCAGGGGAAAATAAAAAAAACATCTTCAAAATTCCTCACATGGCTCACCAGTTCCTGCAGGATCTGACCTCTGCCCATGTCCTAAGGTGTACCTAATGCCATTTCCCCTCGTCCTCACTCTATGTTAGCCTCAGAGCCTTTGCACATGCCACAACCTGGCACACTGAGATCTCCACTCTTCATCTGGATAATTCCTACTCTTCCTTCAAGCTTCAGCTTAAATGTCACTTGCCCAGAGTATATTAAATATCTCATTACTCACTCTGAAGCACATTATGATTTTTCAGGAGTCACACTCATTGTGCTTATTAAATAATTATGTGTGTGCTCTCTACTTCCTTCCCTAGACTATGAACTACATGAAGGCGAATATCATGTCCATCCATCCAGGACTGAATCATCAGTGCCTAGTACAGGGGCCTATTTGACTAATAGATGTTCCAAGAGTAATTTATTGAATGACTGAATTAATCTATGAGTGAATGAATACATTAGAAAAGAGAGAATTGTAGATGAGGTAAAAGTAAGAGGAAGATCCTGAGTTTGAGTAGATTGAGGATTTCACAACCAAACCAAGACACAGATTCCATTGCCAAGAGACACAAAGAAATGATTACTTTTGCAGCTGAAGTTCAAGGAGCCTTCTGGATTGGGTTGAAAGCCCCCAGTGCAGCTACAGCTGTAGGAGCCCAGGGCATTGGTGCAGACAGAATTGGGGCCACATGGTGATGGATCTTGGGAACACTCGTCAATATCTGCAAAGAACTTGAGAATATCAACCAACCCAGAAGAATCAGGAGATACTTCTTTCTAGGGATGTTCAGCAAACTCTCTTCTCACCTCTACATTCGACTTCTTGGTCTGTGAAGCTCGGCTGTCCATTGCTTGGTACAAAGCCAGGAGAGCAGGTGCAAAAGTAGCTCCCAGGAGTGTTGGTGCATGTTGCATTGGAAGGGCACATGTGAAGGCACTCATCAATATCTATAGGGTAGAGAATGGGCCTGAGGCAGAGTTGGCTAGCAATCCTCCAAAATTCATGCTTCCAATGCATAGAGTTATCCCTAAAAAATGGTAGCCCAAGCAGGGACAACATTTCCCAGAACCCTCTGCATGTAGGTGGGGCCATGTGACTAATTTTCACTTATAGAATGTAAGCAGGTACGACATTTGTCTCTTCTGGGCCAAGGTGGTTGCAAAGTGGGTATGCCTTCTCTCTCTTTCCCCACCACTGGCTGAACCAGGGATTCCAAAGCCATAAGGCATATGAGAACCAACAGATACAAGGAAATGGATCCCTATATCACCATGTGGAGAAAAGCTGCCCACTGGCCAGGTATGTCTATATTGGATGGTAATGAGAGCAAGAAATTTCTATTAGTGTTAAGCTAGTGATTCTCAACTGAGGGCAGTGTGCTCCCTCTACCCCCTGCCAGGGGACATTGGGCAACGTCTAGAGACATCTTTGGTTGTCGTGACTGGGCTGGGGGTAGGGGGTGATCTAGTGGGTAGAAGCCACAGATACTGCCAAATATCCTACAGTCCCCAGGGCAGCCCACCACCACAAAGAACTACCTAGCCCAAAATGTCAATAGCACCAGAGTCGAGGAACCCTGGCCTACTAATACAGGGGGATGCCAGGTCTCCGTGGCACTATGGAGTTACCTCTCCATCTGGAGGTTTCTGAGCCATAGGGGATATATGGAATAGAATGTCCTAGGAAAAAAATAATCAGGAGGGAGGTAAGGGCAAAAGTTTTCATATTCCTCTGTCAATTCACAAAACAGGAGGAATAAACAGGCAACATCCATTAGAGGCCTGTGCAAGTATACAATGTGTTGCACTGGGCATTGCCATGGAGCATTAGGAGAAGTCCTTGGGATATGAATGTAGACTAATTTGGAGATCTCAAAGGACAGGAGAATGACCCACAGTTGGAAGGTACAGGGAAGTGGTTTTCCTCTCGGTATCACAGAAAACATCTCTAAACAAAGGGTGCCCTTCTTTTAACAGTGAGCTCCCCACTTACAGACACATTTAAGCATCCACTAGGTGAACACTCGTCAGAAATAGCAGAGATGGGACCTAAGCAAGATGGCGGAGGAGTAGGAGACCTAAATTTCATCTGGTCCCAGGAATTCAGCTGGATAGGGATCAAACCATTCTGAACACCTACAAACTCAACAGGAGATTGAAGAAAAGAATAGCAACAAATCTCTGAACAGAAAAGCGACCACTTTCTGGAAGGTAGGATGTGTGGAGAAGTGAATCCGAGACAATATTCGGGAGGATAGATGGCGGGGGAGGGGGGGTCCCTCGGCCAGCTACCAGCAAGTGATAGAGCAGTGGAGCACAAAATCGGAACTTTTAGAAGTCAGCCCTGCTGAGGGACGTCACTCCAGTGGCTAAGCGGTGGGGTGGAACCCTCGTGGGGACAGTGTGGTCTCAGGACCCTCGGTGTCACAGAAAGACCAGGGGTGCCTGAGTGTGGCAGAGCTCCCAGGTATTGGAGCGGGGAAGCTGGCTGCAGAGATGGAGCCGACGAGTGGGCTCTCAGCCCTGGGTTGCCATAAATCGTGATCCGCGGCACAGGTGGGCCCCTGCTCTTCCAGCAGGGACCCAACAAGCGGCAGATCCGGGGAGACTCCCCTTCCTCCCCTGGGAGGAGTGGCGTGGGAGTGCACCGTGGGGATCTGCTGGGTTTGGAGACTCCACACGGGGTCATG